>NC_067120.1:21978070-22289359 GCF_021347895.1 Acanthochromis polyacanthus
TCAATTTTCCTCTTGCGGCCACGTCCAGGGAGGTTGGCTACTGTCCCGTGGGTCTTGAACTTCTGAATAATATGAGCCACTGTTGTCACAGGAACTTCAAGCTGTTTAGAGATGGTCTTATAGCCTTTACCTTTAAGATGTTTGTCTATAATTTTTTTTCGGATGTCCTGGGACAATTCTCTCCTTCGCTTTCTGTTGTCCATGTTCAGTGTGGTACACACCTTTTCACCAAACAGCAGGGTGACTACTTGTCTCCCTTTAAATAGGCAGACTGACTGATTATGAGTTTGGAAACACCTGTGATGTCAATTAAATGACACACCTGAGTTAATCATGTCACTCTGGTCAAATAGTTTTCAATCTTTTATAGAGGTACCATCATTTTTGTCCAGGCCTGTTTCATTAGTTTGTTTTTTTAAATAATTATGTTAATCAACAATTCAAAAGTGATGGCTGTTTTTGATTATTTAATTTTCAATAAATTTTATTTATTGTTACTTTTGTGAGTTTCAAGTGATTTCAGTGAGAATTGTGGGTTTTTCCTTCTTTAACTGAGGGGTACCAACAATTTTGTCCACGTGTGTAGATATTTATAGTTTTTGTTGGGAGGTCTACTAGTATATGTTTATTGGTTTTATTGTCCAAAAGACACTATTTTTCTCTATTCACCAAGCATGTAGAGGGACGCTTGCTATCACTGGGACTGACAGACTATCTGACAAAACTTTGACACTAGAACAGCTTTAGGAGTTGGATCCTGAAGTACTTGCGCCATTCTTTTTTTTTTCCTCTGCAGTGTTTTGTTAACCAGGTTGGGGGTTGATGAAGCTCAAATGAGTTTCAATGAAGGTTTTGTTGTAGCTGCTCTAATCTGGAGTGAATAAATTGCATACTTGTGTGTAAATATCTTACAGTGTCCAGAGTATGATAGGTTCCGAAGTTGAGGTTCCTGGTGCTGCGCTCCCTCATCCGGCTCTCCTCCATCTCAGCTTTCTCCTCATCGAGAAGCTCCTGAATGTGATACGCATGAGAGCTAAAGTTTACTACTGGCATTATTTAATCCTCAAAATCGAACCCTGGACATTGTAATCAGGAACAACAGGATGCATTAGTGCATTTTAATGAATATGTGAATATGAAAATATTAGGAGGATTATGAACCTGGAGGTTGTCGATCATGACGCTGAAGGGGATGTTGTGGGCCTGGAGGTACTCCTTCACAGAGCTCAGGCTGGAGCGGGGCACTCGGATGTCGACAGGACGCTCAGTGGAGGTTGGGTGGAGCCAGAAATCCAGCTGGAAACAGAGAACCAAAGAGAAATCATAGATTAGACCATAAAAAAACTCTTGTAAGAAAAAGTAGGTAGTGTGTTTTATAATGGGAAGTGTGCATCAGAACAACCAATGCCGCATCACATATCCTGACACAGACACAACCAAATAATGTAAATTATTACTTTAAATTCAGCTATAACTTTTTCTTCAGTTTTGTAAGTATGTTGCTGTAAAATCTATTGTATTTGCTTCTTTTTAAAAGTACATTAACCTGTGTCTTAGAGGCATAGCAAAAGATCTAATAAATAAATATGATGAAGGGTTCATTTGCAAAAAACCATTAAAGGATGAGCACTGCTGGGCCACGGAGAGTTTCTGACTTTCTGACATATGGAGAGGACTCTGTGAACCTCCAGCTCACAATAACTCAACTGAATTATTGAAAATGTTGAACTTGATTTGCCTTTTGTACCACTTAGAAGTTCATGAGGACCTGTTTGCCATGAGCAGCTGCGAAATGTTAAATGTCACTGATTCTGTGTGTGTGTGTGTGTGTGTGTGTGTGTGTGTGTGTGTGTGTACCTCCCACTCCTCTGCAGTCTCCAGAGCCTGCAGGAGCTGGATCTGTTCCTCTGACTGCGCATCCACCCTGATGACCTGATCTCTGGAAGACATTCATTTTGGTCTCTGAGCATTATTATTTCACTTCTAGGTTAATGCTTTTACTTACAGAAACCGACAGTGAGTTCAGCAGAAGAGGAAGAGTTCATTCAGTGCTTACCAGGATAACAAACAGTTACCAGTGTAGCACAGCCTGTGTCTTCATTCAAAAGCAGAGTCACGTTCTACCCGGTGAACTCCAATCTACTTTTGCTACTTGAGTAGCTATTTGACGTGCAGGATAAATGGCAACAAGGAGGGAAAATAACCTGTAATTCAGTCCATAACGAAATATCAGGAATTCCACTATGCTGTTGTAAGAGGCTGGTTGGAAACTTTGTCAGTAATTAGAAGTAAAATATTACATACTGATATACTTTGGTTTTGCATTTTACACCCAATGATATTAAATGTGTGATATGCGTCGACTAATGCAAGTACAGTTTGAATTATGGTATTCTGAATGACCACTTTTTAAAATAGCTCAGGAGGGGAGATGTTCTGGTGCATTTTCGGGGAAAACATTCCCTGTGCAAGACATCTACAGTTTACTTTCCCATAGTAACCTATAATAAAATTAAATAAATAAACGAATGAATAAAATGTCACTGTTGCACATATCCTGGTGCGAAATAGCTAAATCTCCCCCCAAAATGATCTTGATATGACATTAATACATGGATCAGACTTTTCCGATAAAATAACATCGAGCTCAGGATTCATCTGGAGTACTAATGATTTACCTGCAGCTGATAAACTCTGACTCTGTGTGTTACAGCTCACCTGTCTGAGGTGAAGAAAAGTTCACAGTGTCGTTTATTGTTAGATCCTGATGTCTCCATGTTTGGGATTATTTCAAATTTGAAGTAATTAAGGAAGTTACCACTGTTGTGCCACATCTCTCTCACCTTGGTGTGAATGCGGCAGAGTTATGTGACGATCAGCGTACATTTGTCTGTTTGTCTATCTGTTAGCTACGTTACTTAAAAATAGACAAACAGATTTCGATGAAATTTTCAGGGAAGATCAGAAATGACACAAGGACCATGTAGCGATATTGCCTTATTAAACGTTAATTTAATAAGTCTGCACTCGTTGATAGTTTATTAATCGGGGCACCACCCAGTCTATTTACTGGGAAATTATTAATCCATCTTAATAAAAATATTATTAATGGATTGAAAATTTTGATTAGTTAATCAGTCTAATATCTGAATGTCGAGAATTCTCGAAAAACATTGACCCCAGTCAACACATATAAACGCAAAAGAGACTGTAATTGTGGTTTAAATGAAAGATATTTATGAACTAAAACTAATAACAAAACAGTGATTAATACAGTAATAAGTATAATGGGTGTGTGTGTGTGTGTGTGTGGGTGTAGGTGATGATAGATGGGTGTGTGTGTGTGTGTGTGTATGTGTGCGTGCGTGCGTTAATTATTCAGATTTGCATTTCTTACTAGGATTATGGACTGAGTAATCAGACCGCTGAAGGTATGACGAGATGATTAATAATTTGGAAAAATGAACGACTGATAGGTGACTAAACGGAGTTATTAAAAGGAAGATTTTGGAAGCTATTTAAGGAAGATTTCAAGCTATTTTTGAGACGTCAACCCAATAATTCAGATCACACCAATGCGTTTGCTGGCTTACTTTGTTGAAGAACGGGTCGCTCAGAATTCGTTCCGGCTGGGACCACGTTGCGTCTTGAACGGAACTTCAATCCTCGGCGGATCCCCGAGTCATGAAGTCTGTCGCTATGGCAACGTCTTAGCGTCCTGCCGTCTTGGGAGTTGTGGAGCGCCTCTGGTTCGGTTCGGGCCAGCTGGGTGGATCTCAGCAGATGGTGGGGAGAACGCAGGAACGTTCGTCCTTCTCTGGGGTTGACTTGACCGAAAAATAGCTTGATAACAAAATAAAACCGCAGGCTCTTGTTTTGTCTCGGTCAGCAGTTTTGGCTGGAGAACAGATGAATAAAGAGCCGCTAAAAAAAACTGTCGGAGCCGTGAAAACGGGATCAAATTAGTTCTTAATTAAAAATAATTGTCGTCAAATAAAAATGGACTTCATTTGTTTAAATAGTGAGCGAAGATATCTATTCTTTGATTTAAAAGAAAAATGATTAAGAGTCGTGGTTAGCAAAGGCCAGCCCTGCTACCAGGATAAACTTAGAATAAAGAGGACGAAAGATAGTGAAAGGCGCCAAAGAAAGAACAAAAGAACTGCTCGAACTTAGTTTCTGTAAGCAAGTTAGTAAGAAGAGAGCGTAAGAGTAAGAGACGTAAGAGTAAGAGAGCGAGCAACGTAAAATGGCTGGTTTTAAGGGTTTTCTCTGAGAAGGGGCGTGGAAGTGTCGGCTGATGCGCGCATTCCTTTGAATCTGAAGGAGGAACCTCCTTGGGCTCAGAGGGGAGAGATGAAACCGGATCAAATAATGATTAAAAATATTAAAACGCGCAAAAAGAACGATCTGTTTACTCCTCCATGATCCTTACAATATATTTTAACCGATCAAAGATAAAATAAACTGATTATACAAGCTAGTCTAAGAATATGTGAGTTCTAGTTTCTATTTATATGTTCGTGTGCATTCTAATGGTTGTTATATGTATCACAGTGAAGACATGGTAACATACATTCATACAGGGCAGAATAAAATAGTTTTCACTTCTTTGAAACCTGGATAAAGCAAAGTTTTTATAGTTAATACCGTGAAAACCTCGATAAGGTCATGGCATTCCGACGTCAATAGGGGGCAATGTTGAACTGTGGAAGAAATGGGTCAGGCAGACAATAAACTTTCCAGAATTAATATCTCAGGACAGAAACATGCTAGAGACGTCGGAGTTGGACTAACATGTATAACAACTTATTATTTCAACTTCAATATCTTCAAAATCGCAAAATAAACGTCAGAAGCAGGATTTTAGAAAGAGTGTCCTTCTGAGCAACAAACCGGCTGAGTGTCTTTTTGCAGAGGTGAGAAGCAGGTCATTAGAATATTTATGACCCTGCTTATCTGATGGCAGACCGGGAGAGCAGCAGAGGTCCAGCTGCGAGGACACTTAGTTCATCAAAGCAGTTCTGTCGGTGTGGACCACAAACATTTGAATGGTAATCAAATTTTAAAGGTGTTAACAGTACTCTGAGAAAAAGGGTCTGTATGTGAAGTTAGAAATACATGAAAGCATACATGTCCCAATTCAATACAGGAATAGTGGCAGCTTGCAAAAAGGAGTCTCTTAAGCAATGTCATAGGTCACCATAAGCATGAATTTAGGGTGTCCTGGGGGATAGTAGAGATGTCTCTGAAATGATGCAGGTCTCTCTCTGGTCATAAAAAAAGCACTTTGGCTGTTTACTTAGGTCTTTGGGAGAGAGAGTTTCGTTGTTATCTAAGGAGGGAATCTGCTGTGGAATGTTGAATCACTTAAAAACTGGATGTCTTACTACAACCACATGATTAGATTTTGACAGTGATGTGGCTTACTGTCTGGATCCACTGATTTGTGAAAGATTTTTGCATCATTTCGAGGTAGTGGCACAGGGTCACTGTAACTATGACAACAAGTGAACGCTATGTCAGCTGATTCCTGATGATCACATGACTGCGATCCTACTACAGATTGATTGCTGCGGGCTTACTGGGACTTATCTTTCGGAAATCATACAATGACTGAGCAGACATGGCGGACTATTGTGCTGTAATACTGTACTGTTCTTGTTACATTTACTTCAGTTTTTAACAAATGTAGTATTGTTGAGAAGTATGAAAGAGATGGAAGAGATGGAACAAACATGAAAAGTATTCTGTGATTTTGGAGAGGTCTTTGAATGCACCTTTATCAGTTAACTGGGTCTTTTGTGCTCCTTCTGATGCCTATGGCTGCTGCTATTACACCTATATTAGTGACAGTCCAGCAGTTGATTTCACTGAGACTTGGATTCAAAGTTTCAGTGAATAAACTTGACGTATCGTAGGGTGGTCACAGGTAGGGCTAATAAGATTTCAGGGGTGGAAAATATCCCTCCTCCTGGACCTTCCTTGGAGACGCCACTGATTGCAAAGTTATTAGCCTCTAAAAATGCTTTCTTGTAATGCAAACATCGTGATGAGGTTTATTGTTGTTATTTAATTAGAGCGAAAGTGTAGATTATAATTACAGGAACGCAATTACTGTAAGCTTTGTTCACCTGAACCATCAAAAGTTTGGAGTCACTTAAAAATGTCCTTATGTTTTGAAAGAAAAACATTTTTTTTCAATGAAGAGAACATTAAATTAGTCAGAAATCCAGTCTAGACATTGTTAATGTGATGACTGTTCTAGCTAGAAAAGACTGATTTTTAATGGAATATCTAAATAGGGGTACAGAGGAACATTTCCAGCAACCATCACTCCTGTGTTCTAATGCTACATTGTGTTAGCTAATGGTGCTGAAAGGCTAATCGATGATTAGAAAACCCTTGTGCGGTTATGTTAGCATATGAATAAATGTTCGAGTTTTCATGGAAAACCTGAAATTGTCTGGGTGACCCCAAACTTTTGAATGTAGTGTATATATTTCTATGAAGCAGCAGCAGCACTAGACATATTTCATTTTTTCTGGATTTGTTAGGTGTCATAAATATAGGCTGCATTATTCTTTATCATATCAGTCACATTCTTGAAATCTATATTCTTCCTCTTAAAAGGTTAATAACTGGAATTCTAACAGCAAAAGCAATGGCACATCTTTTTCAGGTTCGTAGCCCTATAAGGTACAGTCAATTCCAACCATTTTCAGTACAAAAAAATCGCTAATATTTTATTTGTAAATAAAAATATGACGAGAAATACAGGGAATATTGGACGCGCATCGCGACGTGCATTTCCTCGAAAATGACCTATTCGTGGATTATATACCGACTTCAAGACATGTTTTGGACAAAATATTTTACTGGCTTGTTTCGTCTGGATGTCCAAGGTTGGATTATGGCCGTTTTTTGTGGAATATTTTCATCTGTGTGTAATAATGAACCCGCAAATGTGAGTCGCGCTGTGTACGTTGAAGCTGTGTATAGATAACGGATGGATGGATATTCGTTGTTTGTCGGACAAATGTGTTTATATTACCCACTGTAGTAATCACATCTGAAAGTGGTTTATACCGGCGGATTCATGAGAATCTAAGCTTTCCATCGGTGTATAATGTTTCTATCATCGAGTTTGCAGCGTCGGTCAATTAAGCGAAATACTTTAGCGCATCTCAAAGCGGCCCGTAGTCGGGCCGCTGAACCTTAAGCAGTTTCATCCTGTCATCCAAGAGACTTCAGTTCTGAAGAAAGTGTCCTCAGTGGGTCTTTAAATGTTACTGCTCATATAAACTCAACACTTGGCCTCTGTGTCAGTCACCCCAAACTCAAAGCTGAGCACTAAAGAAGTGCAAAATGAATGCTAGAAAAATAAGACAGCAAAATCCTGGCCAGTGTGCACTTGTGGACTCACCCAATAAAGAGCCTCTCAGCTTTGGCTGCAGCCACAAGCACCAACAGTAGCCAGAGACCTTTCATCTTGCTTCTATGTCTGAAGTGTGTCCAGGGACCAAGTGCGTCAGTCCGGCTAGTCTTTTAAAACCATCAGGTAGCAGGTGGGCTGTTCTCACACAGGAGAGTTGGCTCACTCTCCCGCCTGGAAAAAAGTTATTTTGAGTGACGAACATGCTGACTAAGCCTCATTTAATCTGTCAGTGCTCAGCTGCAGATACTGGTGTTTTCCCCAGGTAGTAGCAGGTATTCTGCTAAGACAAACTAACAGTAATTCCACACACTATAATCAGAGGATATGAAGGAATACAATAAAAGCACATTTTGTTTTTACTTCTGAGAGACAGCCCACAGATTTATTCAGGTTAAGATCTTTCTAACATGCATATATTTAGACTTTGCAAAGTTTGCATGTCCAATTCCCCTATGCCATGGATCGAACACAGGATGATTTACACCAGGGGTGTCAAACTCATTTTAGCTCAGGAGCCACATACAGGCCAACCAGTAAAATCACAGCCTAATGTCAGGAAGCCGTCCGGCTCCTGACTGGGTTTTGTTCTTTTTTTTTTGTCATTCAAATTTTTATTTTGTTTTAACATAACTTTACAGACATTTCAGATGTTACAGATATGGCAAGAATAGTCCATAGTCTCAATAGTCTGTTGATAAAAAAACAACAATATATATATAATAATAAAATAGAAAAAAATAAAAAAAAATATGTATATATATATAAAATAAAAATAAAACATTCAACAACAACAACGTCTTGCAACATAAAGACAGCCCCCACCCTTACCCCTGGCACCCCTCATGCTTCATACACAATTAGAGCATACATAAATAAAATTACACACGATACAATTCTCTTCCCAACCATGCCTTACACCCCTCTATGGTATCACATCCCTTATGTGGTCCACAAAGACTTCCCATACCTGACTCAATTTATTTGGAACATTATTAACCTTGGCAATCATCTTTTCAAAGGCAGCAGTCTCTGTCATGAGTTTTAACCACTCCACAGGCTCAGGTTTATGTGGACTTTTCCACTTGCGTAGTATGACTCGAGCTGCCACAATAAAACCAGTTATTGTCACCTGAAGCTCTGCTTTTGTAAGGCCTGGTGGCATTAGAGCCTTATCCATTAACAGACATAATTGTGGGGATATTGGTAAAGGTCGTTTAAGCCATCCTTCAAGGTTTTTCAGCACCACTTTCCAAAAGGGCAGAACCATAGGACAGTCCCATATAGCATGAAGGAATGTACCCAACTCCTTATGGCATTTCCAACATTTACTGTCCTGAGTTAATCCCATTTTAAACAGTTTCAGTGGTGTAAAATAATATCTATGTACAATCTTATAATGGATGAACTTACTCCTTGCGTCCCTAGTAGCCCAGCCTACATTTGAAATCACATCCTGCCATACATCTTCACTAATCTCCCCACCGAGATCCTTTTGCCATATTAATCTCAAGCTTTCACACATTTTTGTTTGAATATTTGACATTTTTCTATAAAACAGCGAGGCTGAGTGCAGAGTGTGACAACAATTGAGAAATTCTTGAACTTTATTTTCTCCCTCCTCTGCCCATTCTAATCCAAAAGTAGAACTCACACTACTCCTCAACTGTAAGTACTTCCAGAAATCCCCTTTGTCTGTTAGATTATATTGTTCTTTAAGGTCTTGAAATGATACCAGTGACCGGTTCCTATAAAGGTCACTGACAACACGTATCCCTTTTGCCACCCATGTAACCCAAGAGCATGTCCTTTTCCCTATACATATTGAAGGATTATTCCATATAGAGGAATAGCCCTGTTTATACTGTGAGATCCCTAAGGTCTTATGTGCTCTTGCCCATGCCCATCGAGAGTGTTGTAGAATTAGGTTGTCTTCATCTGTCTGTCTGTCTGTTTTCTTCTGTGATAATAATTCAACAATATTAAATGGGGCGGCAAGTTCCTTCTCAATCTTAACCCAACTAGGGCTTGACCCATAATCTGTCCAATGATTTGTTAACTTGTTCATTTCAAATGCTATGCTATATAACTCCATATTTGGAAGAGCAAGTCCCCCAATATCTTTTGAGGCTAAGAGCTTCCTTAGAGCGATTCTGGGTTTTTTCCCGTTCCATAAGAAATCTGTTATCATACGATTATATTGTTTGAAAATACGGTCAGAGATGGTTACTGGTATCATCATAGAGATGTAGTTAAATTGTGGAGCAACTGCCATCTTAATAATATTAATTTTCCCCCATAGAGTGAGGTTTATCAGTTTCCATTTGTCCAGATTTGTCTTGATTTTTTGAATTAAAGGACCTGTATTAATAGAGATTATATTTTCTAAATCTGAACATAATCTAATCCCCAGATATTTCATTCCAGATGTGATAACCTTAAATTGGAATGTAGAGATTACTGATTGGCTGCACCCTCTTGATATTGGCATACCTTCGGATTTTTGCCAGTTTATTTTATAGCCGGATAATTTTGAAAATGATTCGATTATTGATAAGACATTAGGGATGGACAATATAGGGTCTTTGATAAGTAATAAAATGTCGTCTGCATATAGAAACAGTTTGTGTTCCTCCCCTCCTTGTGACACCCCTTTAATATTAGTATCTGTCCTGATTGCAGTTGCCAATGGCTCAAGGAATAACGTAAAAAGTAGAGGACTAAGAGGGTCTCCTTGTTTGGTCCCGCGTGCTAGGCCAAAGAAGGGTGAGGTCAGTCCATTTGTTATCACTGTTGCTCTGGGGTCTGAATAAATTATGTTCACCCATTTGATAAAACCTTCCCCAAACCCAAATATCCCAAGTGTATGCCGCAGAAAGCCCCACTCCACTCTATCAAACGCCTTTTGGGCATCTAAGGAAAAAGCAGCTATTGGGGTACTTTCATCTCGATTAAGCTGAGTGAGGTGTAATAAGCGTCTAACATTATCAGAAGATGATCTTCCTTTAATAAATCCCACCTGATCAGGGTGTATTAAGTGTGGTAAAACACTCTCTAGCCTCATAGCGAGAATCTTTGTCAGGATTTTACAATCCACATTGATCAGACTGATAGGTCTAAAGCTTCCTGGGTCAGTGGGATCTTTATCTTTTTTAACGATTAAGGAGATCAGTGCTTCATTAAATGTTCCTGGTAGTTTTCCCAATAAAAATGATTCGTCATACACTGTTTTTAGGATAGGAGCCAATTTATCAGCATACTTTTTATAATATTCTGAGGGAAAACCATCTAGACCAGGTGACTTTCCAGCCCTCATTGATGAAATGGCTTTTTTAACCTCCTCCACACTTACTGGGCTGTCTAAAAAGTCCTTCTGATCACCTGACATTTCTGACATATTGATTTTTGAGAAAAAGGTCTCGTAGTTACCCACATCCGGATTGATCTCTGATTTATAGAGTTGCTCATAAAAACTTGCAAATACTTTATTAATATCCCCTGTTTGTGTCACCAATTCACCCTTCTCATTTTTAACAGCTGGTATGGCATAACTGATCTCCTTTTGTTGTAATTGTCTAGCCAATACTTTCCCTGATTTTTCTCCACTCTCATAAAAATTACTTTTCAGCCTAAATAGGGCATATTCAGCTTTTTTGTTGTATAATTCATTTATTTGAAATTTCAAGTCACATACCTTTTTCAACAACACATCAGAGTGTTTCTCAGACAGTGATTTCTCTAATTCTTTAAGCTGGGTTTCAAGATCTTTTAATCGCTGTATTCCCTCTCTTTTTCTTTTGCTTGAATAGGCAATAACTTTCCCCCTTATGTATGCCTTAGAGGCCTCCCAGACAGTTCCAAACTTATCTACGGACCCTGTATTCACCAGAAAGAAATCATCAAGTTCTTTTTCTAATAAACTATTAAATTCTGTATCCTGTAGTAGCGATACATTTAGCCTCCATCTATTTTTCCTCGCCCCGTCTGATTTAATTACTAAATCTAGCTGTACTGCAGCATGATCAGTCAGTGCTATGGGTTCTATTGCGCAGTCTGAGATGCTCTCTACTAGATCTTTGCCAATCAAAAAATAGTCTATCCTAGAGTGAGATTTGTGATTATGGGAATAGAATGTATATTCTTTCTGTCTTGGGTTGACAAGCCTCCATATATCAATCAATCCCAAGTAGGGCTGAGTACCGAACTTCGGTTCTTTAATGGCACCGACCGAAATGTTTCGGTACTAATGAGTATCGAAATAAGCCTCGTCTTTCGGTTCCATGTTCCGGTACTTATCACGTGATTATGATAAAGCAAACCTGTGATTGGCTGTAACATTACACGTGATTGCGGCAAGCCGGAAAAAAGCATGCTGCCCGTTCACAGACAGGTTTCACGTTAGGTACATTGAATTTACTGCAGTTGCGTAGCATGTCGTCGAAGTGGGAAAAGATGCCTCTGAGGTCTAAAACGTGGCTCTACTTTTGTAAAATGGACGCTGTAACAGGAGAACCTGTCTGCGGCTCTGCTCAGCACAATAACCACGGCAGTTCGGCCAATGCAGACAAAGTCTTTTATTCACCACACCGTCTCAATGTAAATAAAACAGTCTCTCTTCCTTGCCCGGCGCTACACCGGACCTCGTCCGGTAAACAGTCTCAACGTCCGCCGGCTCTCCGCCGGTTCTCCTCCGGTAAACAGTCTCAGCGTCAGCCGGATCTCCACAGGATCTCGTTCGATAAGCTGCCCGCTCCACCGGACCTCGTCCTGTCCGCTGTCCTCCGCTCGTCCGTTCCCCCGTCCTCTCTGTCCGTCTGTCTTTTGTCCTCTGCTTCAGTCTGTTACTGCCGAGAGAATCAGGTGAGTCTAATTGGTGCCAGCTGCGCTAATTAACCTGACGCTGGTTCCACACACTCTCCTCCACACCTCTCCCCTCTGCAGCTGAGCTCTCCCACGCCCATCGCCACAGACGCCAATAGTGCGCGGTGCAGTATATGCCAAAGCGGGTGGTAAACTCCATCTAAGGCTAAATACCGGCACGAGACCGATAGTCGACAAGTACCTTAAGGGAAAGTTGACAAGAACTTTGAAGAGAGAGTTCAAGAGGGTGTGAAACCGTTAAGAGGTAAACGGGTGGGGTCCGCGCAGTCCGCCCGGGAGATTCAACTCGGCGGGTCAGGGGCGGCCGCTCGGTGCGGGAGGATCCCCTCGCGGGACCTCTCACCGGGTGCGGGCCGTCCCCCGCCTGGCGCATTTCCTCCGCGGCGGTGCGCCGCGACCGGCTCCGGGTCGGCCAGGAAGGGTCCGGGCCGAAGGTGGCTCAGAATGTACTGAACTGTACATTGCTTGCAAATGTTCTTTTGCACTGGAAATCACTGGAAAATTAAACTCAAGATGTGAAAAGTAATGTGTAATGCAATTTTCATTCTGTTAGAGTATATATTGTAAAACTGGTATCGAAAAAAGTATCGTTTAGGAACCGGTATCGAAGTGAAGGTATCGGAATTGGTACCGGTATCGAAACTTTTAGATTGATACCCAGCCCTAATCCCAAGTCCTTCATCAAGAGTTTAATTGCCATCCTGTCTTTCGGTACATTATTAGAGAAGGTGGTTTTATCCAGGGTCCCATCCAACACTTGATTGAAATCCCCCGCTAAAATTGTGTGCCCATCAGGTATGCCCCCTATCAAATTATTTATTCCATGAAAAAAACCCGGATCTCCGATATTCGGTGCATAAATGTTACATAAATTAACTTTTTTCCCATCAATTTTAGCTTCCACAAATATCATTCTTCCTTCTTTATCCTTATGTTCTTTTAAAATGAGAAAGTTTAACTTCTTGTGAATTAGAATAACCACACCATGCTTTTTACTCGTATATGAACTGTGATAAATCTGACCGACCCATTCTCTTTTCAATTTAACCGCCTCCGAATCAGTCAAGTGGGTCTCCTGTAAAAAAGCTATATGAGTTTGTTGGGTCTTAAGGTGTGATAAACATTTCCTTCTTTTCACTGGATTTTGTAGCCCGTTTACATTCCAGGATACTATCCTCACACAATTAGCCATAATTTAGTAGATACCTCGTTTATGGACCGTGCAAAAATGACAACTTGCATAGAGGATGGCGAAGAATGAAAAGAAAGAAGAGGAAAAGAAAGAATAAAAACAAACAAATAAATGAATTTAATAGAAAAAGGAGGAGGTGCCACCCCGCTGCATGTCACAACCCAAGTTAACAATAACACGCAGAGAACCTTGTATAAAACCCCTACAAAACACAGAACGTTAAACAAAGCCCCCTTATCATGCCCGCCCCCCCTTCCTCTCACACTGTCGAGAGACCCACCACAAACTCGGTCCATGAGTCACACTTAGATGGTCCCCGTTAGAAGTCCCCGCCCCCCACCCCTCAGAAATCACTTGATAGGTGTCTCTTTTTGCAATATGCCACACACATACTGTGTAGTAGTAGGCACATGTGCACAAACCAAACAACGGTATTTAAAATATTATTTGCATAGCTCTAAAAAAAGGGGGGGGAAGAATTAAAAAAAAGAAAAAGATAGCGTGGGCTTGTCCATTTTCATTACTGGTTCTAAGTAGACTTAAAAAGTAAATTATGACACTCCGCGTCACTTTGACATGAAATACAAACATAAAGAGGACCATTCAGGTCATAACACAGTTTGAGCCACTATAAACCAACCAGTTGGATGGAGTCCCATACTCACTGCGTCTTGAACGTGTTCAGAAAACAGGTGCAAAAGCAATTAAACTAAAAGTCATGTCCTGTACATATTGAGCTAAGCAATCCGGATCCTTATACCGTGTTGGTCAAACTGTCAGTCCGCCGGGATAAACTTCAAGTTTCGTCCTCTGCTGTTCTCCGCCGCTCCGTCTCCTCCTTGTTGATAAAGTCCATTGCCTCACTGTGATCGGTAAACTTCATCCTTTTCCCCTTCCATGTAAAGCGCAGTTCGGCCGGGTATGCAAGCGTGAAGCGCACATCCAGATTGTGCAGCCGGTTCCTGGCATCCGTGAACTTTCTCCTCTTCTCCGCCGTCTCTTTAGTCATGTCGGGGAAAAATGACAGCTTGCAGCCCCCCCAGATTACACTCTCCTTTTTCCTGTATTTCTCCCTTGCAGCAGACAATACTCGTTCCCTCTCTAGGAAACTTAGAAACCGCATGATAATGGGTCTGGGTGGCCGGCCTTCTTCGGGCATTGGTACTGGGGCACGGTGCACTCGCTGCAGCTGTGATCCGTCCAAATCAATCCCCAGGGCCTCGGAGATTATTTTCTTCACACAGTCTGCCGGGTTTCTACCTTCAATCTTTTCTTTCAGACCGACGAGCCGCAGATTTTGGCGTCTGTCTCTGTTGGCAGCATCTTCAACGGCCCGGTGTAATTCCTCACACTTTTTAGCACTTTTATCCGCTGTTTGGCGGAGCTGGTGGTTCTCATCCTCTAACACAGAGATGCGGCTTTCTGCTTCATCCAACCGGGTCAATATTGCGTTGACATCTGTTCTCAGACCGGCACTGGCCTCCTTAATATCCGTCATGTCTGCCTGCAAAGCCACCAAGAGTTTCCCGACTTGTCCCATCTCTTCTGTAGCTTTCTCCAGGGACTGTTGCATAGCAGCCAAGACGCCTCCGCCATTGAACTCTCCTTTACCGGTTCCCGTCGTGGTGCCCGCGTCGTCCGCTAGCTTAGCGGTAGCCCCGCTAGCTAGCGGGATATTAGCGCCATGTTTTGTTGCTCTAGTTTCCATAAGACACGAATTACCAGAGCGCCCAACGTAGTTTAACTGTTAAACTATCGCTTCACAAAGCTTAGAGTACGACCTGTCAGATTCAACTAGCGAATTTGGGGTAAATCGGTGGGTTATTCGGGACGTCTCCAACTAGGCGACCATCCTGCTCTGTGACATCACGTGACTCCCTGACTGGGTTTTGTTCTTGCCTCTGTCAGGATGCTGTTGCAGCTCCTGCCTGGTTTTTGTTTTCCTGTCTCCCTCTCTCGCTCCCAGCTGATCACCTGCTGAAGGATGGGTGATTGCAGCATGAGACTCAGCTGTGGAGCAATCAGCAAACACTGTTCACCTGCCTTCCCTTTTCAGTTTAAATATCCTCTGCTCCCCTCTTTGTGTGTGGGAGCATCATGGCTCAGACTGTTTCATATACAGTTTTCCCCCTCTCTCCTTCTGATTTCCCCCAACTCTGGACTTCCGAAGATTTACCCTCTGGATCCTTCTGCTTTTGGACACTATTGGTTTTTCTTTTACCCCTTTTTGGACTCAGTATTTTTGGACTTGCCACAGTTGGTTCCTTCCTGTGTTTGAGGATAATCACTATTGTGAGTACGTGTCCCCTGTGTTGTTTGCTGCTAGTGGATCCAGGATTTTAGTTAAGCTGGTTCCTCCCTGTAGAGGATTTGCATTGTTTGTGAGTACTAGTTCCTTGTGATTGTTTGCTGATTTTGGATTTTAGTTTAATAAACTCTATTTTTTCCCCACTACTCCTGTTGGTATCTGCGCATGGGTTCTTCCACCACCATTTGTGACAGTATGCTCCCACCAAGAATGAACCCAGCAGGCCAACAGGTGGTCACAGCCCCCACCCCTGAATCCGTTGCAATCTTTTTGACCACAAAGAGATACTCAGACTATTATGTTTCTTTGTTCAACCTGTGGTGCGAGTGGACTAAGGCTCGGGACCAGGCTCACCTCGAGGAGCTTGCTTCTCGGGCCGTGGTGTAGCCTCCCAAATACCTTGGTTAAGAGAACATCTGCCTGACCACATCCTAGAGTTCATGAACATGCCTTTACGTTACTGGAAACCACCTACCCCTGCACCCAACTCACCCCTCTCCCCAACTGTCAGTTCGTTTTCGAAATCCACTCGCCCTCCTAATACAGTCCGGACTGGATTTTTTAGTTTACAGTCTGTCACTCCTCACGTTTCTTCACCCCCAGCTTCAGCCTACACCCCACCGAGATCATCCGGGAATCAGCCTAGACGAAAGTGAGGAGTTTGGAGGTCGCGTCCCAGCGCCCAGACCTCGCCACCGACCGTTGCGGTGGTTCCACCGCCAAGCGTCTTTTCCACAGACGTCTCGGAGTGGGACAATGACGCCGCCTCAGACATCTCGGAGTGGGACGATGACGCCGCCACGGAGGTTTTGGAGTGGGACGATGACGCCGCCTCGGAGGTTTTGGAGTGGGACGATGACGCCGCCACCCCAGCTTCTGTCCCCGAGCGGGTGGACGCCGCCACCCCAGCTTCTGTCCCCGAGCGGGTGGCCGCCGCCACCCCAGCCTACGCCTTCAGAGTGTCTACGCCGCCGCCTCTCCAGACGGCCTTCAGAGTGTCTACGCCGCCGCCTCTCCAGACGGCCTTCAGAGTGTCTACGCCGCCGCCTCTCCAGACGGCCTTCAGAGTGTCTACGCCGCCGCCTCTCCAGACGGCCTTCAGAGTGTCTACGCCGCCGCCTCTCCAGACGGCCTTCAGCGTGTTCCAGCCGGTGCAGCCGGGTCTGGGTTTTGTTTTCCTGTCTCCCTCTCTCGCTCCCAGCTGATCACCTGCTGAAGGATGGGTGATTGCAGCATGAGACTCAGCTGTGGAGCAATCAGCAAACACTGTTCACCTGCCTTCCCTTTTCAGTTTAAATATCCTCTGCTCCCCTCTTTGTGTGTGGGAGCATCACGGCTCAGACTGTTTCATATACAGTTTTCCCCTCTCTCCTTCTGATTTCCCCCAACTCTGGACTTCCGAAGATTTACCCTCTGGATCCTTCTGCTTTTGGACACTATTGGTTTTTCTTTTACCCCTTTTTGGACTCGGTGTTTTTGGACTTGCCACAGTTGGTTCCTTCCTGTGTTTGAGGATTATCACCATTGTGAGTACGTGTCCCCTGTGTTTGCTGCTAGTGGATCCAGGATTTTAGTTAAGCTGGTTCCTCCCTGTAGAGGATTTGCATTGTTTGTGAGTACTAGTTCCTTGTGATTGTTTGCTGATTTTTAGTTTAATAAACTCTATTTTTTTTTTCCCCACTACTCCTGTTGGTATCTGCGCATGGGTTCTTCCACCACCATTCGTGACACCTAATGACCTATAAATAACAACTTCACATTTTCCCCTTTGTTTTAGTGCAAAAAAAGTATCTTTTTACAAAACACGAACCTGAAATGTGAGTGCAATTTCAACAACATTGTGCCTCAGTTTATCGTTTGTGCATTGCAACTTACAGATCACAGTATCTGCAAAGGCACGAAACATTTAGTCTCAGGTATCTGGAACTGAACAATCTAGTATTATATTTTACGATCAAAATTTCTTGTCAAGATCTAGAAATAATTTTAAATTTTTACAGTTTTTCAAATTTACAATCTGCAGATAATGTTTTCTCTCTGCTTTTTACATTTTGTAAAGTCATCCCATGGGCTGGATTGGACCCTCTGGTGGGAACTTTTTGGCTGCATGCTTGTCACCCATGATTTACACTCTGCCACACGCTGACCAACTGAATGTGACTACATGCAATTGTTTCCAAGGTTGTTTCTGAACCATGAATGGCAAAGACATTGACTGTGGCTCCTACTTCTTTTAGCCTGTGTACCTCTACAACCAAGCAGTCTCTACTCAAGTCCTGGATACAGGTTCCATGTTTCTGTGAGCAGTTCAGTCTAAAATTAACATTTCATTCAGACTGTATAATATTCCTGGTGCTAAACTAATCAGTATTACAGATAAAAAAAAAAAATGTTGTATACAGAGGCGTCACTAGGTTTTAAGGACAGGGGGGCTTAGCCCCCAGGAGATTCACAGGATGTGAGCAAACATTTAATTTTACAGCTAACAAAAACTGAGAAATTGCTTTTCCACATTAAGATTTAGATTTATTCAGAGATACTTTACTGTACAGTGGCCATGACTTTTGCTCACAATAACTCAGAGCTGCCAACTTGTGACCAGACCTCAGAGTGAGATTTGGTTTGTGCAGGACGCTGACTGGGGATCTGGGGGTCCTCCCCCAGAAAATTTTGAAAATTACTGATCCTATTTCCTGCATTCTGGTATATTTTAAGAGCATTTTGTTAAAATCTTATTATAGAGGGATAATAAAAACAACACTGAGCTAAAAGGCAAAAAAAAAAAAAAAAAAACTGCAACGGCAGGCAGTATTGAAAATGGTTCTTCATGTAAAATATGGATTAAAGTTCTGTGGCTGGATGAGCACAACACATTTCAGTATTTTTCATAAATATCTACATAACTGAAATAACTCCAGCAACCACTTGTAACATTTGTCTTGGAGGACTCTAATGCACAACAGCTTCAATTTGACCACATCAGCAACTAAACAATAAAAAGTGCTTAAGCAAAACATCTTTAACTTATCTATTCATTGAACAGAATTACAATCACACACTACACTCTGTCTCACAGGAGCAGGGTGACATGAACTAAAATCAGGACTAAACCAGGTCTGACTGGATATCACAGGAGCAGGGTATCATGGACTAAACCCAGGACTAAATGAATGAATAACTTATTAACGAGGCCCAAAAATAAATAACAAAGACTGTAAATTCAGAATAAATGGCACAACTGTAAACAGGAACAGGAAAAGAACAGGGAAAAATGAATTTTTGTGAGCCATGTTGTACTCCCTGGTGGCTTTTTTTGAAGCCTTGATGATCTCTGGGGTGGGTTCCCACTTATTGCATGGCTCCAAACCAGCGTTCTTTTAGAGCTGAAATGTAAGTTTTGACCGCAAAACAACAAAGTTAAGACGTGCACAGAGATACAGCAGCGTCTCACGCTGCCTCCTTTACAGGGACTCTCTCCTACAGAGTGAACAAGCCAGGTTTTAATTTGTCAAACAGGGAGCATTTGGTTCATTAATTACATGGGACTTTCTGCTGTTAGCTGGGGGGCTGGAGCTAACTTATTGTTACTATCAGCAGTGATGAATACTTACTCTCCTGAAAACATTTCGCATATCCATTCTTGTTCACGTCCTCCTAATGCTGGTCTCGTCCGTTCTGTGTGCTCGTTGTGCTGCACGTACCGAGAGCAGCCTAGGTTGCAGGGGAAACGTGGACTGGATTTCAGTGATGTGGGCGTGCTCCATATGAACAAGTGGAATGGACTGGATAACGACGCACCGACTCAGACTCTCTACCTTCCACTATGAAGTGAAGAGAAACTAAGATTTGGCGCCACTGGGGTGCCACTGCACCCCAGTGGCGTCATTAGGCCTAAAATAGGCCTAATGACGCCACTGGGGTGCAGTATTCGGTGTACACACAACTTTTTGTGTCTGTGGTAAGAAAAAAAAAAAAGAGATGAACAACCCCTGCATGTGTGCACAGTGACCAGTAGATGGCAGTGCATTACCAAGCTTGCATATTAAGGTACCATACAGTAATAATACACCACATTTGTGGCTGCAATGACTGACATCAGATTAAGGAGGCTGGAATTACCCTGGATCCTAAATTATTGATCAGGTACTAATGGATTTCTTGTCTTGATCAGTATCATAATTTGAATTGGTGAGTGTGGTCAAGTTTATTGCGGTATATGGCTTGCAGTGTGTGATTAGAGCTGAAAAGATAGAGAACACCAAATATTAGCCAGTGCCAGCTTTTTGAATTTGAGTAATTTCTGCTTTTCTAAATTTGAAATAATTGTAAATTGAATATCTTCGTGTGCCAGACTGTTGGTCAGCAAAATAAGGCTTTATGGACAATTGTGATGGAGACTTTCTTTCATTTTATAAAGAAAATAATCTGAAGATAATTGGCAGATGCATCAATAATAAAAGAAATCATTAGTTGTTGCATCATTTACTGTAACGACAACTGCATTGAACACTAGCTTTAAGTGTTATGTAGCATTAGGGATGTAACGATATATCAATAGTCACAATAACAATGATATTCCATCCATCCATTACCTATACAACGCTTAATCCTCATCAGGCTCATGGGGCTGCTGGAGCCTATCCCAGCTGACTTAAGGTGAAGGAAGGGGACACCCTGGACAGGTCGCCAGTCTGTCACAGGGCTACATGTAGGGGGAAACAATCACACTCGCATTCACACCGATGTACAATTTAGGGTTACCAATTAACCTCAGCATGTTTTTGTTTGGGCTGCACAGTGGCTTGGTTGTACTCCGACTTCCTCCAACAGTCCAAAAACATGCTGAGGTTAATTGGTAATTCTAAATTGTGCAAGCGTGATTATTTGTATCTCTGTGTAACCCTGTGATAGACTGGTGACCTGTCCAGTCCCCTGCCTTCACCTTAAGTCAGCTGGAATGACTCCAGCTCCCTGCGACCCGAAAGAGGATTAAACACTAATGGATAGATGGATGTTTTTGGACTGGAGCGGGTAGCCGGAGTACACGGAGAAAACCCACACATGCACAGGGAGAACAAATGCAAACTCCATGCAGAAAGATCCCACGGAGGCCGGGACGTGAACCATGGATCTTCTAGCTGCAAGGCGAAAGTACTAACCGCCAATCCACTGTGCAGGGCACAGTGAAATTCAAAAAATGAAATTTTAATGCCATGTTAATAACACACATGATAATCTCAAAAATAATCTTGTGCCAGTAACTATCTGATATTGCAACAACATAAAGTACAGTTACAGGCTCTCTCCATCTCCCTCTACACATATATTTTGAGGGTAATTCATCTGCCTAGAGACAAAACACACAACAAACTAATTTAAAGATGAACTTGACCAACAGCGTTTTTATATTTTCTCAAAATTTTCCACAGATGTCGCAATAATACTGATATTGTGAATTCATCTGGCCTTAATAATCATGTGGTGATTAACCCACGTGCTAAATGGAGATCCTTAACCACAGTAAGCCTTCCACTGGAACGTGTGGACAGTCATGTTGTTCTCATAATGCTGCAAACATTGCACCAACTCCAAGTACTTGTAACAAAACCGGGTGATAAGGTTCCACAGCAGCCCCATGGCCTCCCTCCAGTGGTGCAAACACAATCATATTTTATTACTGATAGCAGAGGATTTGGGGTTTTGAGTTATTCATGCTGATATCCGCTGGTTGATATCAAACTGAGCATCGCACGGTCTCTCCGCTCCCCTCAGCTGCCGTGACTCCCCACCTAACCCTCCCTCCTCTACGAAATTAATAAAAAGAGGTTTTAACATGTCACTTCCCTTCCCTTTCACTCCCTAACAATCCCCCGTGACAAAGTGAGAGGACAGGGGTTTAATAGGAGCGGGAGATGTGGGACTTCAGCTGGGGCTTTCCATCTTCCTCAATGTGGAAATTATTTATTGCAATTCCTGCTGTGTGTGTCTGAAAGTTTAATGTCCCCATGAAAAGTGGCTTTACATGCAAATGTGAGTGTAGAGTGAGTTTTTCCCCTCTTTTGCCCCCTGTCATTTGCCTCTAAAAGCTATATGAACAAGGCACCCCCGACCGGCCTGTTCCACATGACTTCCTCTGCTTCACTATAAATAGATCCATTTACATTGCATTTCATGGCTGAGCTGTCTCTCAATATTTCAGAGGCCCACCAGTAAATTGACCATTAATCATTTATTGCTCACTTGTTCATCTCATGTAGATATTAGACAGAACACAATCAGGCTTTCTCATCTGCATTTACGAGTTTTTCTGACCACAAAAACTGCAGTTTGTGAGAGGAAATTCAGATCTGGTTGCATTTTATTCCAGCATTGCAATGGGAGGGTCGGAGCTGCTTCTCTTGTGCGGTGGTCACCTGAGTGCATCTGTTATGTGATTCCTCCTTCTTTTCGGACTGGTGGTCAGATGGTAGAGGCAAGGAGGAGTCGGTGAGCCGTGGCTGTCCTCCGCTTCTGATGCACGGTTACATATCAGACTGTAATATTTCTTTTTATGGAAAAGTGCAGCAATTTGCTTCTGTGGTGTTCCAACTTTCTCTCATCCTGCTTTGTCTCAGCAGCGGGTTTGAACAGACAGAATGAGAGCAGGGCGAGAGCGAGAAAGTGACAGTTTCTCTGCGGGAGAAAAAGTAAGCTCCAGACCTTGGATTTAATATGCATCGAGACATGTGGCTGAACTTTCTGATCTGTACAGCTCACAAATGTCGCTCCTGCATCGGAATACTAAATACTGGTTGACACAGTTTAGTCTGGAAAGATGCTCTGATTGATTCTGTGACAGAATATTTTAGATTGATTGAAGACTAGTAACATAAATACGTAAATTCCGCCACTAACCAGAACATAGGAGAGACGGTAGTGTTTCTGCTAATCTTGTCCATTAGGGGAGAAAGATTCCACAGCAGCCCTCAAATACCATCACTTTATCAAGCTGTTAAAATAATGTGTTAGCAAACAACTGTTTATCTGCATACACAGAGCAACATGAGCATCTAACTGTTGCAGTAAAGTTTCTGGTTGTATTATGAATGCATGTTTACCTTTTACTCCACCAGGGAATATGGCAGATTTATGTGACAATCAGCATTGGTTTGTCTGTTTGTGAGCAACATTACACAAAAATGGACAAACGGATTTGGATGAAATTTTCAGGGAAGGTCAGAAATGACACAAGGACTGTATCATTGTGAGATAGCAGCACAGTAACTATGACAACAAGGGAACACTTCATCAGCTGCCTGCTGACGATCACATGATTGCGATCCTACTACAAATCGACCACTGCGGACTTATCCGCTGGAAATCATACAAGGAACAGTTGATTAAATTCTGGGAGAATTTCTGAGTCCCATCAATTCCCGCCGCCCGCTACATATTTAGGTCAGGCAATTCGGTATCCATACATACCATACACATGCCTGTGCTCAGTGCAACGTCATTTTGTTTGTGGGTACATCTATATTAAATGGTCACATTCTATGTTGTTGTTGTTGCGATGCAACCTCTAGGGGGTGACTGGATGTAACAAAAATAACCAGAATGTTGTTGGTTTTAGGTGAAGGGATTTATTGCTTAGTGGCAAAGGAACATAAAAGTGATAATAATGAACACAAGACTGGTGAGTGTTGCTAAATCAAAGAACAGAATAAGACCAAATGAAGGCTAACAGAGTTTCCCAAACTTATCTAAACCCAAAACAAAGCAACTAAACTCCCTAGTCAAACATAACTACACCAGCAACACCCACCACCAGTAACAAAAACTAATACAAAGAGTGCAAAAACAAACTAAACAAAAATGGTGCCTCACATTCACACATATTGATCACACAGGTGATGAAGACTCAAAACTTGAATGGCTTCTTCACTAAGCCCACAGTGTCTGTAGCACTTACCACAAGCGTCTACAGGCCAAAGTGGTCTGCGGTACCCACCACCCAACCACACGTATCGACAGACCAAAACTCATCAAAATACGAACAAATGATCACACACTGAGAGGCACCATGGCAGACTGATCACAAATGCCAGCCGCCCCAACTAAGAGCATGTTTCAGGTATATAGCCTGCAGGTGTGGCAGTTGCTGTGTCTGGTTGGTCAGAGGTGAAGGGGAGCTGGAGGGTGGCCCAATCAGGAAGGTCGGGAGGCAGGGAGAACAGGGCTGCAGTGTAGGTTGTCAACTCCAGAGTCGTCAGTGGGAATGGCTGGCAGCTGAGATGCTGGAGAGACTCAAACAGCCACAGCTGAACCCACACATGCAATCTCCCCACCAAAGGGCCCAACAGAAAACCACCCAAAACCAGACGGCACACCAATACTGGTGGCCGTAACAGTTGTCATGATTTTTGATCATCAATAACTAATAAACAAATGTTGCATTTCTGACAATACCATATGGGGGAATAAGCAGCCTTGGTGGAGTACTGTGCCCTCTGTGTGTTTTTCTTGTTGCTTTTGTTTTGGTCCTCACCCTTTGGAGAGAAATATCCCACTCATTAGCTGCTAGAAGCTTGACTTTCCTCACTAACCTGTAATTTCGTTCACAGATTTCCTCTCTGCCCTTTGGTGCTAGAAATTTTGCTGAAGCTTCTTTGCCAAAAATCATTGTCTAAGGTTTCTACAGAGTGCCAACGGCAATGAGAGCATTTAAGTTCAAGCTAAACAGATTTAAAAACAGGCTGAAAACAGCATAGAGCTGCACAGGATAGTTAGTTGTTAATTCTCACTACGTTTATCAGTCCTCCCAAGTTTGTTGTTCGCCATGCAAACAGTTAATATTTAAAACAATATTTACTGGTGTGTTTAAGCTTCATCCATTGATTTTTCCAAAACACACAAATATTAAACATATTTCTGTCAAAAGCTGTTTTGTCTGTGGTTTTATCAAAAGATTGAATAATTTATGTCCAACAGGCTTGTAAATTTAACATTAGCATTGACTTGGAGTCATATTTCTGACTGCCTAATATGTAAAGTCCATATTCTATTTTCTACTAAACCTTGAGCTTTAGCTTTTTTATTCACACATTTTCACATTCTCAAAAAGCTTGTTGCTGACTTTGTCAGTCTTATGTTTGGTACAAGGCAGGCAGCTTACTATACTCTCCTGTATTGTTTTTATTATTTGGATTTTTCAGATACACTGCAACCAAAGCAAAGAGATTCCAGAACTGTAAATGTTGCATGGACTTGCATGGTATGTTATTAAACTGATCAAGCATAACTTAAAACCACCTGCATGATGCTGTATAGGTTCCCATCCTGCTGTCAGATCAGTTTTCACCCATTGGAGGACCTCGTTTGGTTTACTGTGGTGTCTGGCACCAGGATGTGAGTAATAGATCCTCTGGGTCCTATGGGTTGTGCAAAGGAGCGTCTGTAGATTGGCCCTGCTCCAAATGATTGATCAGATGGGATCTGGGCAGTTTGGGAGCTGAAGCAACACCTTGGGCTGCTTGTTGTGTTCCTCAATTTGTTTCTGAGCAGTTTTTGCAGCATGACAGAACACGCTGCTGCCAAGAGGGGGGTGTACTTGTTCTGCACCAGTGTTTAGATGGGTGTCAAAGCATCATCCAACAGAATGCAGGACCCAAAGCATCCCAGCAGAACATTTTTTTCATGTTGTTCGCTTCACCTGTCTGTGGACTTCAAGTTGAAGCTAATTGGTGCTTATTTAAATGTTTTTTTTAATCCATAATAGGCAATCATATACATATAACATAATCATGCATTCTTCATATTTAAAAAAACAACTGATGACCCTCTCCCTCCTAAGCATTAAAATGTATTAAATCATAGAAGTACCTCAGCTTTAAAAGCATCTAATATAGGTGAATAGTGTTTGGAAAAAAAGATGTTGAGAGAGAAGTGAACATCAGCGAATCTTTGTCAGATGTACAAAACAAAGAACTCAAAATTCCATTTTTCATTAGTCGTCTTTGTTGACAGTGTTTTCCATTCACGTTGACTTTGTTAAAAATATGCATTCAGGCGTTCACACGGATCTGTACGCGGATTATATAAGCTCTGAAACAGAGCCACATCTCCAGAAAATCCTCCGTGGCACTGTCACATTTATATTCTCCATTTTTGCCAATTGAGTCTTGATGGAGCTGTACATCTGCGTGACATCATGGATGCAGAGACCGGACAGGCTCGGCTGCTTGTTTCTCACTACATGAGGACGAGCACTGAATGTTAACTGTCCCAAGGCGCACATTTTAATGCCTAAAATCAACATTTTTCCTCTTTAATGTTGCTACTTCTGCATACTCAAGACGACATGTCTCCCTGAAGACTAACTCATTACCTTTCCCTCCCTGTCAACCACTCGAGCTTACAGCGAGCTGACAAACTCTCCTTTGGGCTGTTTAACCCTGTCAACATTCCAGCACACATTACGCTGGCTTTTGCAAAAACAGCCATGCCGTTTTGCAGAAATCCCAACAACACTTCCTGCGTCAAAGCCTCTCACATCGCATCCTTTTTATTATAAGATGGATTTCTCGCTCTTGATTGGATGATGAAGTACTTCATTCTGTGTGTGACCACGCATCATTGCATCATGCCTTAAGATTTGCTTATTACGTAATAGTCTAAGAAAAGACCACAACAGACCGGGAAGGCCTCGTCAAGTGTAAAAATAGAACGGCAGGCACAAAACGATCTTGTTATATTTAGCAACACCCCCTTATGCACTTCTAAGAATAGCACGAGAGATGTTTCATATTCATCCAAAGACTGAGCCTTGTACTTGCCAGGACGTTTTTATCCTTGTACTTTCTGAGTCGAGTGGACAGACGCTGCCTTCTGCGGGGTTGGTGTGTGTTTGGATGCTGGCTGCAGGCTTTTCGAGGTGTGTGTCATCCAAATTTTACACACAATTCCTTATTCCATTACTCATCACTGCCTATTTCAGCATGCAGGCATCTCACAGTTGATGAGTTTATAAGGGGGAATGAGGGAAATAAAACTGGCAGACATGGCAGTTCAGAGACCCAAGAAGCTCCCCATATCGGCTCAAGTGATATTAGACTCATGCTGAGCTTGTTCAAGTCTGCTTTATTGCTTTAGATTGTCAATGAAGACAGTCCCTGTAGTGAGAAAAACTAGGACATGAGTCTCTGTGAGGTGCAAATTATAGTTCATTATTTTGTGTCAGTTGAGATGAAGGAGTCAGGTGCAGCTACTTAAGAAAAATATTTGTGTTATTGGAGACTACGTTCAAACAAATCTTTGTCTTCATTTACTCCCCCAAATTGTGACTTATTGCAAGATTAAATCAGATTAGTCCAATCACAATCCTTTTGCGTACTTTTTACAGCTTGTGTTACTATTGCTTGTACTTAGGGCAGCACTGATACCATCAATCATACCATTCTTATTAAAGGAACAGTCTGACGTTTGGGAAATATACTTTGTTGCTGAGAAGTAGATGAGAAGATCAACACCCCACTCATATTGATAATGCTAGAGGTGGGAGATGATTCACGTTGCTTAGTAGAGAGTAAAGACCAGTAGCAATAGAAAACAGCTTCACTAAGGTGAAGTGTACACTACCGTTCAAAAGTTTGGGGTCACCCAGACAATTCCATGTTTTCCATGAAAACTCACACTTTGCTAACATAATTGCACAAGGGTTTTCTAATCATCAATTAGCCTTTCAGCACCATTAGCTAACACAATGTAGCATTAGAACACAGGAGTGATGGTTGCTGGAAATGTTCCTCTGTACCTCTATGGAGATATTCCATTAAAAATCAGCCGTTAGCAGTTCGGATAGTCATTTACTACATTAATGTCTAGACTGTACTTCTGAATAATTTAATGTTATCTTCATTAAAAAAAAATGTCTTTCTTTCTAAAATAAGGACATTTCTAAGTGACCCCAAATTTTTGAATGGTAGCATAGACAAATTAAAGTTACTCTATATTAGTTAAAGTTTACCTACACTACCGTTCAAAAGTTTGGGGTCAACCGGACATTTCCATGTTTTCCATTGAAAACTCACACTTTTATTCATGTGCTAAAATACCTGCACATGGGTTTTCTAATCATCAGTTAGCCTTTCAATATGATTAGCTAACACAACGTAGCATTAGAACACAGGAGTGATGGTTGCTGGAAATGTTCCTCTGTACTCCTATGTAGATATTCCATTAAAAATCAGTCATTTCCAGATAGAATAGTCATTTACCACATTAACAATGTCTAGACTGTATCTCTGATTAATTTAATGTCACCTTCATTAAAAAAAAAGTTTTTCTTTCAAAAGTAAGGACATTTCTGTCCCAAATTTTTGAAAAGCAATGTAGGTGAGTTTACCTCATAAACTCCATTCCTGCATCTATATTCTTTGACTTATCCAGAGTCAGCTCATGGTGACAGCAGGCGAAGCAGGGAATTCCAGGGATCTCCTTCCCTAGTCACGTTCTCCATTTCCCCTTGGGGTCCCAAAGTGCCAGATGAGATATGTGAGTCCTGGGCCTATGCCAAAGGAGGGCGCCCACCAGGCATCCTAATCAGATTCCAGAACCACCTCAGCTGGTTTCTTTCAACACAAAGGAGCAGTGACAATACTCCGAGCTCCTCACACTATCTCTAAGCTCAACCCAGCCACCCTATGGAGGAAACTCATTTTGGCCACTTGTATCTGCGATCTCAGCTGTACCAGCTGCCTCTTCACAACACTTCAGCACACTTCACAAACTGCAAGGATCAAACAGGGAACGCCACGAGGAACAATTCTGTGACTTGCTGTATGCCATCAAGTAACACACATAGTTACGCAGATTTCATCACCCAAATCTACTGACCTTAGCAATTGAGTTTCAGCGCAGAGCTGCTGAAGTGATGGAAAAGACTGGAGGTGCCAGAGCTAATCTAATTCTGACAAGACAGAGGTCCTGATCATCGACCCTGAAAACATTAGTTCAGCCATGTTTCATCAAATGAAAGACACAGACGGCATTATGTGCTTTTGTACCCACAGGCCTCAGTTATTGCAGTGTCTTGTTAACACCTCCAAACTGTGCAATATTCAAAAGTCAGACTAGAAAATAAGCACTTTTCACACACTGCCTCATTTTGCCATCATTGCCCTTACTATAAATCTGACTTAGAAATCTAATCTGAGGTCTATTATGTGTAAAAACCTTACTGTTTAAGCAGCCTAGCAGATTTCCATTTTGCCACGTTTTGACTGTTAGCATGTCCAGGTAGAGCTGTTTTGCTGTACTGGCTCAATTCTTAAATAGCAGTCAAGTCAAGGTCCAGTCGAGTAAAAAGGTTTGTTTTTAAATGTCATTACAATACAGTGGTCCACCGGGAGTCCTGGCTTTCATGTGGATGTTACTTTAAGATGCATCAACTACCTAAATGTCCTTACCACACTGCAAAAACTGCTCAGGAATGGCTTGAAAGCCACAACCAAGAGTCCAAGTTGCTGCCAGACAAAGTCCAAGGCCCCATTATGCAACCCAAAGAACCAAAAGAATCTGCTACCAACATCCCAGTGCAAGAAAACAAGAGGCAGGTGGTTTTACTGCTGTGGATGACCAGATTTCAAGTCTGTTCTTATACCTTTTTCAAGCTGCTCATGTGCTTCTTAGTTATGTGTAATTTTACAAAATTTTTTGCAATTATTATTAAATCATATTATTTATTTTAATGAAACATGCTACATGCAAAGATTTTAGTCTTTATATCACAATTTATAGTTTAGTTTTCTTACCAGCTAATACAACTGATGTTCAGCCACTGAAGCTCATATTTTTCCTTTGGTTCTTTCATGTTGCATTAATTGACCACATTTCTGTGCATGTGGGCCCGAGAATGCCAATTAAAGTTTCTGATTATAGCTTCAAGTGGGAGGCGACCGCAGTAATATAATAACTCAGGATGAAGTTAAAAGTAACATGAAGACAAACATGGAGAACAGATAATAATGAGGGCTCATTAAAATCCTGGTCTGGACTGAAACAAGGAAGAGAGAAAAGTCTACCGGCTGTAATTAGCACACTGTCACTTGCTACAAAGCAGCCCACGCACTTAGCATGTCAGATCACTTCCCAACATCAAGCGATTGTTTTGCTGCTATTCTGAAGAGCAGCAGGCAAACAATTCAGATCCATCAAGGCTGACGGTGTCTAACCATTGGAGCTTTTCAGTGGACGTGTCATGGGAGGTTTGAGTGTAAGCGTGAAACAACTGTGCCAGAAAATAAAGCAGAAGAGCTCTGGTTTAATAGAGAAACACTGGACTGTCTTGATAAGGACACGAGGCCGCTACAGTCTCACACACAAAGCACTGTCTCTGCATGTCTTTGCTGGATGGCCAGTTCAGCAAATCACTGAGCAAATAAAAACACAGCACACACAGCAGAAATATTCACATGATGCTTTGTGCACACGCGTCATTTCTGATCTGGATTACAAACTTGGAGGTCTGGCTTCCTACACCATGAAGCAGATGGTATCGCGATGTTTCATCATTTCTATTCTGAAAAAGCCATGTCATTTTTCTTCCCTCTCGATGCTCCACGTGTTACTAAATAATAAAGCAGAGATTCCATAAAATGTGATCCCACAAACAATGTCAGTGTCATATAATGTCAAAAGTAAATGGGCTGTGAGGAGTCATCCGTGAGCTCCAGATGGTTCAACGTGACAGAGGAACCTCTCAGTATTTGAGGGCTCTAAACCGGTGGGTGCTGCTGTTTCCATGTGAAATCTTCATGAGAAGAAACCAGAATGTTTCTGGGAGTCTGAAATATGGTTTTAATGAAGATTTATTAGTTCCTAAAACACAGACACAAGAGACACAAAGTTTTTAAAAGGAGTCAAGTACCAAACTCAAACCTATGTACTTCTATTCTGTTGTTGCCTTGCATAGCAACCAGAGGTCATCTTATCATTTTTGACCTTGTAGAGTTTCTTTAATGTGTCTGCCTGTTATTCAAATCAGCCTTAAAACACTAACTAGTGCAGACTGTGTCTCAATGAAAACACCCCACTGGCTATTTCTGCAAGCAGTGTACTACAACCCATAGACAGGTTTTATTGTTATGTGACCTCTAGCAGCCGTGTGAGATGACATCAGTCATTGGGTACAAAGGAGGAGATAAAGTGACATCATTGTAGTGATACAAAGTCTGCAGAGGGAGGAGAGTGGGGTCGATGGATGAGTCGACAATTCAAATACTCAGCGTTGTTTCTTTACACCATACCCATTCCATGGTTGGAAAGTCCAACCACCCATCCATCCATCCATCCATCCATCCATCCATCCATCCATCCATCCATCCATCCATCCATCCATCCATCCATCCATCCATCCATCCATCCATCCATCCATCCATCCATCCATCCTCATAAGGGTTGGGGGGCTGCTGAAGTCTATCCCAACTGACTGTAACTCTAGATCTATATGTGTGGAGATGTAGTAGATCTAGCAGAAGCAGCTCTTGCAAAGAAACACTGGCAAACTGAAAAAAAGCTGCTCATTTTTTGTTTGACAATGTGCCGAACTGCTGGCTACGTTTCGGGCAGATAAGGTGCAGAGTTTTTTATGAGAGAGGATAACACTGTTTGGTGTGGATTTTGGGCTTTGCAAATTTGCAAATCTTTTACATGCAACCATCTATATATCACACTGAACGAAAGAAAAAAAAAGCACAATATGCACTCTTGAACCCAAACCATGACAGCAATGCATTCAAGTCATTTAGGCTTTGGCTGAAGACTCTGCTGAAATGAAGTGCACTGCTTGGCTGATGCTACTGATGCATGTTTCAATGAGTCAGTTTGGGATCCTGGGAACAATGAGGGACCTGAGAGCCCACTTCAAATGACTGTGAGGAAACCTCTGGTGTGGGCCCTCTATCATGGATGTTGTGAGCTTCAGTGGTTCTACGTTGCTGTCTGCAATACAGAGAGCTGAGCAAAGGGGCATCAGAACTTCAAACTTGTGGAACTTTGACACAATCTGATTTGCAATTTGGGATCCCTGCTGGTGGCTGAAGACTGCTGCTTACTCTGCAATTAAAGATGGATTACGAGTTAAAAAACAATCGCTTTTGAATTAAGGTGTACAATAACAAATGAATCTGTCAGCCTTCAGATTCTCCTACAAAAACTTTTGTGTGAAGCAATCAAACTACAATTAAGAACATTCATAGTGTAGCATTAGGACTTGAAAAAAAGACACTGCACTTTCTCAGAACACGTAGTGAGATTTGCAAGCAGTCAGGATCTAACATTTTGCCAATACATTAGCTCTTGCAGGTGCCATAGAATAATGTCATGTTTCTTTTCCCACAATGATGCAAATATATCATGTTGGGGCAGTCCTTGTTGATCCAGTTCAAATGTGTCCAGATGATTATTCATTCATCGTGAATAAGGATTGTCATCGTACTTGTTTGCAGGCTGACAAAGGTTACTTTATCCTTTACTACTATTACAGGATGAGCCTAATGGTAATCTGCCAAGAAACGCAGCAGAGTTATGTGACAATCGGCGCTGATTTGTCTGTCTGTTAGCAACATTTTCTTAAAAATGGACTAACGGATGTGGATGAAATTTTCAGGAAAGGTCAGAAATGGCACAAAGACCAAGTGATTAGATCTCAGTAGTGATGCAGCTTATAGTCTGGATCCACAGATTTGTTCAGGATTTATGTATCATAGCGGCACGGAGCCACTGTAACTATGACTACAAGTGAACGTTACGTCAGCAGGCAGCTCACTTGTAGTCATCCTACTACAAATTAACCGCTGCGGACCACAAATTGTTTAAACATTTCATCTGTCGGAAATTTTACAACTGAGCAGCCTTGTACTGCGCTCTCTGAGTAACAAAACCCCATCAAGATCAAACCAACTAATTATTTTATTCCTCAAAAAAAAATTACCTTCTTTTTGACTGATTGGCCCAATGAACATTGTACTATAAGACCTTGAGGAAGCGAAGGGCACACTTGATGTCCTCAAATTTTAGACAAATGCAGCCTACGTTTCTGAGCTACACTCTCTAGAGTCTTTGGCAGCAGGACAGCATGTCACCCAGTTGTAACGCGTCAGATCTTGAGATAAACACTTTAATGGTGTAATGGTGTGAATCTATTCCAGTGTGCTGGCGCCGAATGAAGAGGTTTTACTGGCAGCATCAACCAGCATAGGTGTCTATCAACACTGACAGCATCTCTGCTGAAATGCTGTTTTAGTGTTGAGCAGCTCACCATACAGACAAACACCTCAATGCTGTGGTGTTTAACACGATGGATATATTATGGAAACATTTAATTAACTTCGTATTGGCATGCTGTGAACCTTGGAGGAAACTCAGATGAGTTTTAATTAGGTTTCCTTTTTGAGCACAGAAGCAAGCACAAAAAAAGATTTGATAGGAATATTTATTTAAAGACTTCAATTCTTACAGAAATAGTCATTTTAAATCAGTCGACCTATTGTGGCTTCTATATTTCCTGTTAGAACAGTAAAACTTGTGCTGTCTTGGAGGATCTCTAACCTCAAGAACTGATTTTAAGTAACAGTATGTAGCAATGGACAAATCATTTTTGACTGATCTTTAGTGTAATTACAAGCATCATGCAGCAGTAAATCACCCTTATGACAAAAGAACAGGTTAATGAACTCAGGCAGATGAATTATTTCAGTTTGTTATCAACTACAGATCTGTTCAAACATGGCTGTATGATTCTGGACAGCATTATTCCCAGCTGAATGATTCTGTCCTCTGAGAGCGAGACAGCCCAGTTTTTTTCTGTTTGATTCACTCTCCCTCTTATTCACATCACTTCAGCGATTGAGTCTGAGGGAGCAATGCTGAAATGAGTCTGACAGAGAAGTGGCTGTGCATAAATGTAGCAGAAAAAAACAACAACAAAAAAAGCAAAAACCAAAATAACAAATCAGCAATGAAAAGTCAGTCTTCAAAACAAACATCTGAAGGCATTGCACAATTCCAAGATTGATCAGTGAGATTTTTAAGGCAAAACAGTTCTCTAAAATACTCTGTAACACGCAAAGATGTCATTGCACAATAATTATTTGTTTAAAACCACTAGTGCATTTCTGTTAGGAAAAAAAAAACTACACATGCAAACTTAATGCATGCTATAAATAAAACATCAGGATAAAACAGGATATTCATCACAAGCATTCAGTTAAAACACTTTATCGATATAGTTTACAGTAAACAGCGTTCATGTTATGTGTGAAGATTACATGGGTGTTCATATGGCCTAGCATGCTGACATACTGCGCATTGGCAGAGTGACATGGAGGCAGCGACAAGCAGTGGGAGGCAGCGAGGTGTAACCTGCTTCATTAAAGCTGGTTTGTCCACCGGTGCCGCAGGGTTTCTTCTCTCTTTGTTGTCTCCTACACAATAAATGCTTTTGATTGTAACTCCTACACTGGTATAGCCTCAGAGAAACAGTGGTTGGTTAGTCAAGCTTTCAAATTCCGCTGGATTCCTTTACAAGCATCTTTCATTTTCTCATCCTGATGGCAAAGCTATGCGTCCCAAACAAAAGCTCTGCAATTTATATCTGTACCACACAGTATAGAATAATACAGGAGTCATTTCGACATGTGATGTAGCATCAATCAACAGTTCGTTTTCTTGATGCTGATCTTTTTTTGAACATTTTGGCAAATTAAAAATCATTTAACCACTTGCGTGATAGTTTAACAATAGTTTAGTACCCATAACTACGAACATCAAGCTTTGGATTTCTCCACATGTGAGAGAGTAAGAAAACTTAGTGGGTACAGCAACAGTATGAGGGGTTTAACCCTTAAAAAGCCAGGACCGAGTATACTCGGTTCACGCTTACTCGTACACACAGCCGAAACCAAACATTCTCGGCTCAAAACGTGTGACTTGTTTATGATTGCTAAGTAACATAAAATATGCACACACCCGTATGTTTGGTAAGATATAAACATTGGCCCCAAATTTGCTTTTTTTCAAACGATAAAGCCGTATGAGCCGTTATAACGAAGCCGCAATTACGAAGCTCTTATCGGGGCCGCGTACCGGCCAAAATTCATTATGGCGAACGTCTACGACAATGTGACCTCGCAAGACTTGATCGATATTTTTATGGATTAGGTGGTTTTAGTATATGTTTTAGTATATGTACTTCTCCAGAAACAGGGCTTTGTAAGGGTTAACAAATGGTAAGTTGGTTTCAATACTGTGAAAAGAATCTTCCATTTTTGGTTTTACTGCTAAATTGGAGAAAATGTTGAAGTACGAGAACCAAGTGTCTTTTGTGGATTCATTTTAAATGATCCCTTTACATTGTGAAACAGACATTTTTGACTATTTCCACGCTGAAATTGAAATAGTTTATATATCATGACTGTCTATCACTGTGTGTATTGTGACGAATGTTCAGATAAAGATAACAAAAACACAAATCTTCATGTTTCTAATTCAGTATTCTGCAAAGTTTTTGAAAACGGAATATGCGAATTAAAAATAAATTCCCATAACTGCTTGACATCTGGGACCTAAAAACACTGTTTCTCTGAAGAAACAAGCAAGAAACCCTCAGTCTTCACACAACCATCGCTGTTACGTTAAGTGTCATTCATGTTTCATATACAAATACATGTACGCAACGTACAGTATATACTAGAGTGTGGGCGAGAGATGAGGCTGACATCTTGTCGTGATAAATAAATGAAAGGCCCTGCCTCGTGTTTCAGGAACAAAGTCACATAGTCCCGGCAGTTTGCTGCAAGTCAGATCTCCAGAAAACATAAGTATGGTATATACAGAACAAATATTTACAAGTACATATAAAAAGACTGTTCCTGGTCTGATGTGGTCTCGTCTGGTGTTGCTCTGTCTCGTACCAGACTGGACACCGCTGCTACATTGTGCAATTGGACATCCCGACTGTTGTGCGGGGTGCTGCCATGAAACGACTGTATAGAAGAGTACAAAATCTATCTGACCAGTTCTCCCCACATGGAGGGACCCTATTCAGTCAAACTGAATCACCAGTTTTCTGGGACGAGACGCTACACTTATCAGTTTGTCAAATTTGGCAGAAAAATGTTGCTACAGCGTGTATTTGATGAAAAGTTCTATTTTTAAATGTCTTGCACTCACGAAACATACATCATTATCTAACCATGAGCTTATAAAAAAATACAGGCCTGTCGTTCATGATTTAAATATGAATAACTGATGTATAAACATTAATAAGGCCTGTTAGTCATGATTTAAATATGATTACAGGCCTCCGTATAAAATTACATACATATACGAGCAGTAAAGAAGCAGCATCACATGTACAGTATACTGACCAATACACAAAAAAGGCAAAACATTTGTACAGTGTATAAACGTCTATGAAAATGTTTTATAAGCAGTTTATAAGTAGACGTTTCAATTAAGCAACATCAGCCAAGAAGGGTATCATGATTTTGAGTTGTGAGTTTAGAAAAATGCTGTAAACCTTTTCTTGTATTTAATTCTTGACTGAATAGGGCCCTAAAAATACAGATAAAATCTACAGTATGCAGTACACAGACACAGATCTTCACACACTGACATGAATTAACAGGGACCTCTGGATATGATGACTGATGCTTGTCTGATAGGAAATGGTTTGTGCTTTGCTAAAAGTTCTGCTGTAAAGTTTTACTTTGCCCATCAGTGGGCGTCACAGCAGGCCAAAATTTGTCTAAAAGTGACCAAAGTGCAATTACCTGAAAAACTGGGCTCTGGTGATCAAATACTCACCACTGCACTGACTGCAGCTTACTTCTTTGAAGATGGCAGCAGCTGCACTTAGCATGGATTCAAAGCAGTCACAATGGATTATAATGGTAATCTAGTTTTAGAGTGTAAAGTTTTCCACAGAAACTTTTCTTCTTGTCTAACCCTAATCCTAACACCAGCAACTGTACCTGGCAGTGACAGATGGTTGCTGTATGGGATAGAAGACTCATTGCTCAGAGCAATGACTATTGATTTATTTTGTGTATCAGTAATTTTTAAACATCATGGGGTAACATTATGGATAAAAAATTGATGCTTTTTCATCAGGATTGTGGATGGGTTTTGATTCTATGTCAACAATTGTCAAACATTGTGGAAACAGAAAAAAACATTTTGAAACTTGAACTTGAAATGATTACATGTAACGTACAGGTCTATCATGATAATTTACCAAATCTAAGCCGTGATATTTCATCAAAATCATTGTGTTGTACATGTTTCATATAAAAATGGCTATTACTAAGAAGCAGGTACTGACAATTTTCTGCAAAAGTCTAAAAACTATGCTCCTTGGTGCAAGTGAGAAGCCAGTAGTCACTCAACTGCAACCAATAGTCATGTAACAAAAACATTTTTTGGCTAAACGGCAGGCTGTGCTTACACAGAGTTGACAGGAGACAACTATGGAAACAAATATCCATAACTTTTAGAGACACTTTAAAAATCATTTTTAACTGTAACACCAGTTGGCAGGTGAAAACATTTTTGGACATGTTGAGTCCAGATTTTTATGGTTGAAATTTTTGTGAAATAATCAACTGAAGGAATTCGACTTGTTTTTTTTGTCTTTTCTCGTGATTTATGTCAATATCGTATTTTACATCTAGCCATGGTTGTAGCATTTCCATAGAAGTGCAGGAATTTTATACTGCAGTGAACAATAAACCTAGCCTAGCTGCGCTAGACAACCCACGGCAACGAACTTAATTCTCTGCCAGGGTGGGTCTAGTTACCCTCCATAAGGCTCGAGGTTGGATTCTCCTAAAACTGGCCGGACGAATCACCATGAAGTGTAGAGTCAGAAGGCGGGCGTAACGAAGTGACGACAGAGGCGCGACGATTCTGACAGAAACAACCAGCGCACAATAAACAGTTATCTTTCGACTCGGCTTTGGCCACAGCCCTTAAAGATTTGAAGCTAAAATTCAACTTGAAAGATAAACAAAGGACGGCACTGAAGTGTTTCATTGAGAAGAAAGACGTATTTGGACTTATGCAAATCCTTAATATACCAGTTGGCTCCGCTGGTTGGGAAGCTAATGGGACTTAGCCACAATCCGGCGCTCTAGGAACTACGTCAGCCTATTCGTTGCGCTGATTGGTTGTATACCTACCCAACTGCTGCAGAGTGATTTGAAAGACAACCTTTCAGCCCGCCTCTCTCCCTGTCGAGCGTTCCTAGACCCTTGTGTCTTAAGAGCTGGGTCTAGCACGGCTAGGCTACAATAAACCTACAGTGAGTAAAACTAAAAGAGCTAATAATGCTTAAAAAGTACTTGGATTCAGAGGGTTATTCTGAACCGTTCAAATTCTAAACAAAGTGTGCCCATAGGACTCATTTTTCACTCGAATGAAAAAGGTAAAACTGGGAAAGAAAACAGGTTTGTCAGAAAAAACACAGAGAGAGGACAAATACGAGGCATTATAGCTGTGTTGATTCCAACCATGCATGTCGCCAATTTAAAGATCATTTTCTATAGATGACGCCCTTACAGTTAATCCCATTTGACTGCCTTCGTGAGGAAAAGCCATCAGTGGGCACAACACCTAATGGAAACCTGTTTAAATTACTCTGAAATGGGGGAGAACTGGTGATGAAACAGAGAGACTGGCTGTGGAATCCACTATAAGTGCTGTGAATCTAAGCAGAGAGCAGCTGCTGCCACCGATAAAGTAGAAGGCTACAAAGCACAGAGAGCCACGTTTTAAGCATGCAGGAGGCGAATGTTTGATCCTGAAACAAAGGTTTTCTGTAGCATATTCCTTCGAGGAGATGCTACTCAACCTTAGGGGTTACTGATTTTTACTGGCTTGAACTTTTAGTTACAATACTGTTGGACAACACGGAAGTAAAATCTGCCTTCACAGTCATCACTTTGATCCATGCAGATGGTTGTTTAAAAAAAGAGCAAGTTTGCATTTTCATCTGTTTCATCTGTTTTCTGTGCACATATTCACAGTGTGTTGCTACCACAAAGGTGTGAGTCACCTGATCTGATAGCAACCAAAGTGCTATAATTCTCAACCTACAGTTTGGCAAACATTTTGTATTCCTAGTGAGAAAAGCAAAACTGTGAACTCTACAGACTTACCAAAATTCACTCACAACACTTGTTATTTAAACAACTTTTTTTTTTTTGGCAATACTAACTAAGTGAGAGGTAGAGAGACGCAAAACAAAACCAAAATGGAAATGCTTCTGAAGTACAGCGTCATTTCATGGAACAAAAACACTCTAAAACGTCACACACAGTCAGGTTTGGTAGTGAGATGTGTGTTTTTGACTTCTGGGCTTGGAGATCCACATTTTCCAGAACCCACGGTGGACACGGTGCCAGTGAATGTTGTCTGACAAAAGAGTAAGGCTGGTTTAAGTCCCTGCTGCATTTGATTCGACCAGACTCCCAGGGAGCACAGCTTCCTTTTGAGTCAAGGCAGACTGATGGAGCAGAAGATTGGAGCGTGGGAATATTTCAGGTGGGTTTGTTCATAATGGAACATGGCAGTGGTGATGGTGAGGTGCCGGGAAATCTGTGTGGGAGGGACCAAGCCCTGAGTACAGGACAACAGTGCATGCTTCTCTTAAACTAGCACATGCTCCATTTATTTAAAAAAAAAAGACAAAAAACATATACACTCCATAATGAAGAATGTGGCACCAGGGCCTCACCGTTTTTATACAAAGTCACAACCCCCTGTTTCTGAAGCCGAAAAAATAGGAATCTGAAAGGTTTTCACATTTATTGGTATAAATTTCTTCCTGAAAAACTTCTCCACTCCAGTTCTTAATTTTGTAAACATTTATATATCAAGAAACATGACTTTGTGAAAGATAGAAGAAGCGGAAATAGAAACAGCAAACAGATGAAGAGTGTGTCCAAAAAGAGCCCACCCCCCCAGTTTGGACCCTTTTGACCTGACAGCTGTGAATGGTCAGTTCATGTTGTGTTCACTCCTCTCGGTGCAGTCAGGTGATCTCACACCACCACGACCCTTCGAAAGCCCCACCTTTGTCCACTGAAGTTATTGTCCTTTAAAAAGTGGAAGCATCCCACTCGGGGGTTATCCAAATCCGCGTCACTGTTCACTTCCAAACATTCCCGAAAGTGCAACATCATAGAGCAGGCGAAGTTCGCCATGTGCTCATAAGCTTCCAGTGAAGATTAGCGAGAAGAAGAAGCTGAGAGAAGAGAGCAGAGGCCAGTAGAGGTGGCTGGCCGGCGTTGGGGTGAGGCCTTGGCATTTAGATTCGGCTTACCCGTCTGGTGAGGAGGGGGTGGATAGCTGGTGGAGGACAGGGGGTGTAAGGAGGTGGCAAGGGGCCGGGTTTGATCCCTCGCGTCCTCATGTAGGACAGGAACTGATCGGGGATTTCAGCTAGCACCTCTTTAGCCAGACGAGCCATGCTGAGGATGTGGTTTCCTCGCCTGTCGATGTAGTCTCTGAAAGGAACAAACTGAGAGAGGAAGGAAGGAAAAATTAGACAAATGGAAGCAAGCGAATGGAGAGGAGACAAAGAAAGAGGAGAGGTAGTTACGTAAAATACTCAGCAGGAGAAAGCAAAAGAGAACACAATGACAAGGACTCAGAGGAAAAGTTGAGGAGTCAAACAGCAGGAAGGAGACAGAAAACGGTAGACTCAGAACAAGAGCACAGCGGAGGGTCAAGCACCATGACCTTTTCCCATTAATCATAAATCCCACATTTCTGTCACATTCTGTTGAGCGCACACTCCCACAGCCAGTCAGCCATGTCTTGGGGAATTTCCTCTACCTGCACAATGTCCCTCTCAGCGTATCGTCCTTGGGATGAAATCCTCTCTTCGTCCCCGTCCAGCTCGATCATTTCTGAGGGGGGAAACACATCAGTCACACCCTGTCAGGAGACTTGAACAGCCATGTCAACGCTATGCTGAGTAAACATGACACACAGTTAGTGTGTTTCAATCCGCTGAAGTCATTAGCATGCCACTGGCTTACATTTCCTTGGAGTGTTGACAATGCCAAGCGAGGAATAAGTACATAGAATTTGCATCAGTGAGCGTGAAGCCATGGGGCTGTAAGTTACACATAACGGTGCACGTAGAGGGAGTATACTAGAATATGTGCAAGCAAAGTCAGCGATGAGCACCACAGGGACATAATGCAACTATGACTTCATAAGCGTGATAATAGTTGAATCCCTTTGACTTTGCAGGCACATTGCTCATCGTGAGTGAGCTTGTTTCACAGAGGGCTGCTCTGTGAATTGTAAACATGAATGTTTTTGCAAAAGCACAGGAGGGAGGTGAGGAATGTGGCCATCATCTGCTAAAAAAGGAAAGAAAAGCACCACCTCTGATCTGACAAATGTGAAATTTTACATCCACTTCTACTCAGTCTCCACGGAGGAGGGGAGGAAAAATTACGGGGGATGAAAGTGAAGTGTTGAAGAAAAAAAAGGGCTGCATGTGGAAGGGTTGAATCATGTATGACACGAGATAGGAAACAGAATGAAGGGTGATTACTGCATGCTAATAAACACACAAACACACACAGACGAGAGCATGCACACACACATGCACGTGACCTTACCATCAAATTCTGCTGGTCCGACCCCGACTATTATAATTGACATGGGCAGAGACGCTGCCTGTGAAGGGTGGGAAGGGACAGAAAATGTGCATCACAAGGAGGGAGCAGCAGCGTTCATTCTTTCACATTTGCTATCTTAAACCCTGCAGGCTGTCAGTGGCATAATAAATTACTAACTGTACGTTAATTGGAACAAGCCACGGAATGGAAGCTCCATAGAAAAATTCAATACCATTGTTAAGACAGACGGCAATTGTCCAATCCCATCTGCCCTCTGCTGCTGGTTTCATAAAGCCTCTTGTCGGGCCATTTCTAGAGTTTCTAATTTCATGCATCTACAACTTTGTCTAAATCTCCCAAAGCTTGACAGCTTAAAAATGACTCCCATTTACATCTCCCCCTGCCCTGAGCTTCAGCTGAACCTCTGGCCTGCATCGCAATATTGTTTATTAAATCTTAGTCGAGTGGGACAGCAAAGTACAGCTGGAGCGATGAATGATGAATGAAGGTTTTTTTCGGCGTTTCATAACTTCCCGTGGTTATTAGATGGATGCCCAAATTGCTCGAGATACGAGGGCCATGGATCCTCTGTGGGCGAGTTAATAATTGCTCTCAAATTTTACTTTACAATAACATTACATCACATGCGGGCATGTGGGAGGAGGAGGGGGAGGCCGGACGCGTGGTGAGGCTGCTCGGTGCGCAGCTGAGGGTCCAAATATATGAGCTCACCTGTAATCGTTACACACATTAATTGTGATCACTCCTATTGGAGAGCAGCGTTATTACAGCTGAATGGGGCAGGATTGGAGAGTTGCGAAGGGAGATGGGGGTGAGGAGGGTAGGGAGAGAGGGTGAGGCTGACCACTCTCCCCCCCTCATTAGTAAATATGAGAGACAGAGGGAAACACTAACAGGCAAAGATAGCAGCTGGATAGCTTTTCATATCTCCCCTTTTCATATTACATCTTTGCTGGTTTATTAGGATCTCCAGTGGTTTCCTAATCATAGCTGGACCTCCAGGGCTAGTCCCATGTTTTACAGTAAATTAGCTGAGTGAATACGGGCAAACACAACATGGACTGATGCTAATTTCCACTTGGCAACCCACGATGTTTACTACTCAAAGTGTTTTTGAAAAAGCCTTGGCGCCCCAAAGTTTTATTTTGAAAATATTGCTTGAACAATATAGCATAAACAGAGTTTAAATATGAAGCGCTACTGTACATTGACTATGGACTCCTTGGTCTGTGCCATGTCTGTGATCACGCCGTCTGAGATGATGAGCAGGATGAAGTACTGCGAGCCGTCCATCACTGCTGATGCGTACCTGGCATGATGAAAGGCAAGAGGTCAGAGGTCACAAAAATAAAGAAATAGAAGAAGAAATTCCTCAGATTTAAGTTTGAAGCCCCTCCTACAACACAAGCAAAGGTAGTCAAACTAAATGTCTGTTGTGTATATAATGGTTTGACTGAACCTCACTATTCTACTATGGGTGAAAAAAAAACCCTCGGACTAGTTTACATTTCTTGAAACCAAAAGCAATCATCTGGTTTGGAGGAAAGCCAAGGGTGCAGTATCAGTGTTCACTCAAAATAGTGACAGATGGAACATTTGCATGCAGAGAGACGAGCCCTGTGATTAAAACGGACAATCCACCGAAACAGGCCTGCCTGCCCGCACAATGCAAATCCTCAACAAAACTTCACATTTTCAGTATGTTAGGTTGCTGCTTGGAGGTTGCTGCTGTTGTTTCCTATCGTCAAGGGAATTTTGAAAACAGTAACATGCAGATTGCTGGAGAAAAGAAAGCTGACATGAGGCTGGTCAAACGAGAGGGCATTCAAACTCCACTGCCCCAACTGGGTGTCCTTTCTAAGACATTACTACATTCTCCAGTCACTGCGGACTTTGTTGCATTTTGTCCCTTTTTACTTGCTCTGGGTGAAAAACCCCATGATTGGTTAGAATCTCTTGTCTAGATTTTGCAAATGCCTGACAACTGAGTCAAGAAGTACAGTTTCCTCTCAGACCGCTTGAATTACAAAAGGCTGGAATGTTAAAATGGAATTTTTGACCGATGATGCTAAAAAAATATTTTAGCTTTAACTGGTGCTTTACAGACCAGTTTATTTGTCCTGAGGAGAAAGTCTATGGAAGCACCAGCTTTATGGAGGTACAATATGAACTTGAAGGAATAACTTCTCAACACATGTCTCCATTCAGCAATTGCCTTATTAGAAAACCTCTCATATGAGTTATTACCCCTCAGGCATCAATACAATTAGAGTCCTACAAAGTCCTAAAAATATGCAATCTGTAAAAAACTCCAATTAATTATTAGCTACAGAATGTACCTTGAATGTTTTTTTTATTTTAATAATATAATGAAGTGACAAAATTTCAGTTAATATTTATTTTAACCCTCGTGTTGTCCTTACCAATAAATGTTGTTGCCTTGTCTAAAAAAAAGTCCAAAAATTCAGAAAAAAATCCCCCAAATTTATTTTAAAAAAATTGCAAAATCTTCAGGAAGAAAATTACTGAAAAGTTTCCCTCAAAAGTTTGATTTTTTTAAAATAAAAAAATCCCTAAACTTGCCAGCGAAATTCACTGGATTTTGGTTGATTTTTTTTCTGAATGTTCTTAAACATTTTTAAAAAAATTTTTTCCACCAAAAAATGTTCAAAAATTTCCTAAAAATTTTTGAAAATGTGGAAGTTTTCACTGTGAATATATATATATTTTTTCCAACATTTTTAAAACTTTAAAACGGGTCAATTTGACCCGCAGGACGACAGGAGGGTTAATAATCACAATGAGGTTTTCATCAAGGTAGTACATCAAAACTGTCTGCTCTCACCCAAAAGCCATTTTCTAACCTTTATGTAACCAGCACATCTCTTGATATTCATTATATTTCTTGCAAGAGTTGGGAAATATGGGAACACTAACAATTTAATACTCTATAGAACAGTGCTTGGCAACTGGCGGCCCGCGGGCCAAAACTGGCCCATCAGGAATAATATCTGGCCCGCCAGATGATTTTGAAAATTTGATTTGGTACGGAGCCAAGCCAGTCCGTCACCGCAACACGAAACTCTCATGGTCGGCTGCTGCCGGCATTTCCGCGTTGGCGCTACTGGTCGGACACGATTGTACCAGCCAGATTTCACTGAGCAACAGTGTGTGCAAAACGTGTGTGTGTCTCGGGAGTCATTTTTAATACATCTGTGATCAGAACTGAGACTTGTGTCCCAAGCAGCAGCGATCAGCTGTAGAAGCTCTGCTGCTCGCGGTATAACCCTCCCCCCCCTCTCGCGGAATCGGAGCGCACCCTCCCGCAGGTTGGCCCGCCGTACGATTGTTTACAAGCATTTGGGCCCGAAGTCACATCTACTTGCCGACCCCTGCTATAGAATATATAGAGGTGCAGTAAATCTCATGAAACACAACCCAATTCAGCACACATCTGTTACATATATTTAATAGAAATATAAAAAAATATATTGGACAACAGTATGATTTATGTTTGAGACAAACATATATTTTGATACCTGTCTGTTTATTTGCCCTTAGCTGCTGTTTATAGTTGTTTCCTGTTACATAAACCAGGGGTTAAACGTTAGAAATGATGTCACAGGATGTTATTTTCAAAGTATATGTTAAACAGCTGCTACGCAAAGCTGTTGGGTGATTGGGAATGTCACTTTTTAAAGTAATGTCTTCCTGGGTTTTAGTCAGACGCTCCACAGACGTGAGCAGTGAACAATGCAGCTATTCTCAGGCTGAGTGGGTGGACGGCGCTAGCAGAGGGGAGATGGGGTTTGAAAGCCGATGATGAAAGGTAGGAAAAGTGCTTGTTACAGTCAGTCTTGAGGATCATGAGACAAGATCTGGCGATAAGGGATGTCAGGTGGGAGTTGGAAAATACTGTAGTGCAAAACAGCTGTAACTTTTTTATCTGTTGTCTGAGTAAATTGGATAAAAGAAAGTGAAGCACGTGTTCTTCTGGCACTGCTAGAATTGCATATTGTTTCTTATAAATATTTAAAACAGTGAAAGTGCATCTGTTGCTCCAATAAAAATTTAACTGCGCTAGGCTTCGGTCTCATGAATCAGGTTTAGGTCTTTTAAATCCCGAAGCGCTGGTGCGTATTTTTTCTACTTATGTTCATAGGGCTTCATTTTCTGCTTATCTGTGAAATGATGGCAGGTGTGACATTTACTGTTATTCACAAAGCTCTCCTGCACTACAAGGCCACCCATCAGTCATTGTGTAGACTGGTCACCTTGTAATGCTCATGATCGCTGTACATATCCTAACCAACGCAGTAAGCATGGATTCTTCTTAGGTGATGGAGCTATTAGCACATTTATTTTCATCTCCTCCATTTGTTTCACAGATCACTGTACAGGAGTCCATACACACAAACACACACAGGGCTGGAAATTCCCCAAAGCTTATTGATCTAATAGGAGTTTTTCCTGCTCAAGGGTAAATTTGGTGGTGACATTGCACTCAATGACATTTTTGTGAGGCAGCTCACGTGTTCCACATCCCTGGCTGTGATTATAGTGGACCTACCTGGCCACATGGTTAATAACAGGGGAGAAGTGGGTGGGTCCGTAGAGACGCACAGATTTGAGGCTCTGGTAATAGGCCTCCATCACTCCCTCGATGCCGTTGCAGTATGGGTTCTGTGGATTACCGTTCTGCACAAAAACAGAAAGACAAATGTATGGATGAGTCAAAAATAACATTTGACATCTGTTTCTCTGTGATTGATTCAACTTTTTTATAATTAGGGAAATCAGATATAAATATTCTTAAAACATTTTATTGTGGCAAAACGCAGTCTAAATACAAGATGTCTTTTATTTTGCAACAAATGAAAGTATATATACTCAAGTGGGGATATATAAACATGAAACAAAATTAACACCAAGTATTACTTGGTCTGCTGTCAGTAGAAATTTAGTTAAATCAGTGGAAATATCTGCATCTAGTATCTCTTTACAGCTGCAACACAGAAGAAATGTTTTGCTGCTAAATGAGCAGGACACAGATGGTAGGCTCCTCTTCTTGTGTACTACGGCAAATGAAAAGATGTGGGTTTGATTCTATCCCTGTGAAAGGCTGGTGACCTGTTCAGGGTGTCCCTTGCCTTCACCCTAAATCAGCTGGGATTGACTCCTCCCATGCGACCCTAACGAGGGCTAAGCGGTGTATAGATAATGGACGGATGAATAGTGTGATTCTCTTGTGCCTGAATTTGATTACGCTTCAAAGCCACTTCTGGAAAAAGCAGACCTCATTCAGAAAGATTTTACTTCCAGTTTTGCTGTTGGTGTGCAGTGATGTATCTTCAGTCGCTAACCTTCCGATGGCTAACACTTCATATACATACAGTGCCACCTTCATTGATTAAATGCCAGCCAGCAAATACTTTGAAAAATGTGTTAAATATATTCAAGGGCTGTTTCAGCATCTTGTTCACATTACATTTTTCAGCACACATGGGACCTATACACATTTAATGCCATGCATCAATGTTAGAATTGAATTGAACATGCCATAATTTGTTTTGATATGCAGAGATAGTGTAGCTGAAGGAAATAACAAGAACATTATCACGCTGAAGGATGAAAAAATTATTAAGCATTTGTTTTTATGGGAAAAAGGCTGGGATGGAATCACAATTTGTTTTCAGAATGAGCATGTTGTGGAAGGGAATTGCAGGACAACAGGGTAACACACAAGCACACTAGAAGACATCAAAAATGGCCATAACATCAATAATACTCCAATATTATCAAAAAATATTGGCCAGTGAAAAAGGCACTTCAGGGTTGCAAACCCCTGAGGACGTGAAATCCAAGCGTGCACTAAAAATATTACACATATTTTAGGGAAATGTTGACAGTTTATGTCTTCTGCAGCACATTTTCAATAACGAACATCCCGAGGCAAGCCATTTCACATTTTTAACGCTGCACAAGAAGTTATAAAAAATATATAACAAGATGATAATTTCTCTTGGGATAGCATGGGATAGCTTTGTCTAATAGAAGCACATCCCCTGGCTTCCAAAGTAAACTTTTGTTTTAAGATGCTAAACCAAAGTTGTCACCATGTTTTTGTGTCTCCTACATTCTTTAAATAATATTCAAACTGATCTGGTCTGGTTGACTGCACTCAAGACACCCAAAAGAAAGTCACAAAAAAGACAGAATTCATTATTTAAGCTGCCCATATTGTTTGAGCTTTCTAATTATCTCAGTATGAAAGCATCTTGACTAACTCTGCTTGGTTACCCAAGAGTACGAGCAGCGCACACGAGACTGCTTTGCTTTCTAAATGGAGCTTGCATAATTACGTCAGATTCAGTGGTGGTCTTCTCCCACTGCGACTGCACAGCTGTAGCCTTCCTATTTAAGAGCTGACTAAGTTGAATCCTTAATGGTTAGATTAATGCATATGTGCCTTGTCTGAAGGTTCAGTGCCTCTGGGGAGGCAGTTACCCATCGCTGAGCAGCTGTAATGGCTGTAAGCGCCTCTGGAGCAACATCTGGAGGTGAGAGTAGACCAGAAAAAGGATTATGGATGGCTGAGGAGTGGTCAGAGCGTCTGCAGCCCCAGAGCACTTGACCTTGGCAGAGCTGTAAGGACCCATGGGTGGCCGGAAGGGCGGGTGGAGGATGAGAGATGGAGAGTTGAAACAATGCATGACTGAATGCTAATAGTGCTGCATGAAGGACAAGAATAATCCAGACCAGATAATTCATGTGTAATTCTGAGCACTAAACTACAGTTGAAATAACTGGTACTGTTTGTCACTCTGGTAGATATATACTGACATTATATATCAAATACATCAATTATAAGTTGGGCATGCTCACACAACTAAATTGGCTTGTTTTTAACCAGCTCATTTGTCTTCCAGCACCACAGTGTGTGTGTGTGTGTGTGTGTGTGTGTGTGTGTGTGTGTGTGTGTGTGTGTGTGTGTGTGTGTGTGTGTGTGTGTGTGTGTGTGTGTGTGTGTGTAAAAAGGCTGAATGCATCTGTTCATGTTTTTGAACAGCAGCCTTCACCACTCACCAGTGCACCGTTGCCTGTAGTTGTTCATGGGTGTATGACATTGCCTGCTTGCATGTTTTCAGTTTACTTTTACAAGTTTTTTTAAACATAGTTCCGGTATACCTTCATGCTTACATCTTGCTTCATGAAACATGCAGGCTGTTTATGCTCCTACGGTGACTGACAAGCTCTTCCAGCTGGCATGCTGACTGACAAAGGTTTCACAGCCATATTTCACAGTAGTTTTAAACTAAGCCAAACCTGAACCTTTTGTACTGCAACTCCTAAACTCAATGGTGTTGAAAGTCAACACTGCATTTCACAAAGCAGCCACAAAACAAATCTATTTATTTCCTTTAGTCAAAAATGTCGACACAGGTTTTACATAAGACAATGATTATCTCTAGCAAATGTTGCATAAATTGTAGTGAAATTTGTTGCAGATGTTCCATGTTTCACAGAAGAATCCAAAACACTTTGGTGACCCGTTAATTTTTACTTCAGTTGTCCATTATCAAATAATTCCTCATCTGCAAACAGATTGGAACAAATAGTAGACATTTATGGCTCCCAAACGATGAGACTTGGGTCACTGGTGGTCCTCATAAACTTTTAACCTTTATCACTATTAGGTCTAAATTATATTTTGCCCAATACTTTGGTTTATGACCATAATACCTGAAAATGTAATGTAATTTATATCAGTGTCACCGTATATGTGTATAGTTTTTGTATAAACAAAATTCATTGTGGTAAACATGAAACCTGCTAAATATTAGCATCTTAGCACTGTCATTTTGAACATGTTGGTGGAGAGCTGCTGGTGTGACTCTCGAGTCTTGTTTCATTTATGTGTTTTTACTTGCAACACCACTTTGTGAAAGCTTTTAGCACTGTTAGCACTGGATAAACAGTGCCACCTTCCTGTTTTGTGCCACCCAACTATATATTGTTATGCTGTAGATCAGTGCTGCAATTGTCTGCCATCTCTGACCTGTTGGAGGCCTTTTAGAAAGCGACAGTTGTCCTCCCGTGTTTGTTTGGTTACAGCGCTCACTGAGAATTAATGAATCATGTGAAAAATGATTTGTTTAGATTTGTGCAAAATGTAAGTATTTACATATTATGTAGTATGCATGAATAAATGGAAATCTATATATTCATATGGATGACTGAAATTTGTCTTCTTACCAGGGCAAACTCATGAGAGACCCGTCCGTCTGGGGGAAGCTTGGCTCCGAAGCCCAGTGCAGGAAACATCTTGTCGCTGTCATAGTCCTGGATGATCTCTCCGACAGCCCGCAGCGCCATAGCATAGTCATTCAGCTGGTATGGGCTCATGTAATGGAGTGAGGTGGGCTGGGACGGGTTGCCTGAAAGCCGAAAGGTTCAACACAATAAAACACACATCAGAGTCACACTGTAATTATGCCCGCTACCCGTGGGCTGTGACTCATATTAAAATGGAAACAAGGAAAGTGGGTGGAAGGGGTTAAAAGGTAGACTGTAGTTTTAGTCACACAAACAAGAAGGCTGTTCAAAGGAGAAGCTGCACTGGAGGCAGAAATAATCTAACTGGTTGCCTTAAACCAGTAGTGGTAGTGTGAGTTACTGTAACCTTAAGGTGCAGATTAGTAAGCCTGTAGAGCTAGTAGTGACCTGCTGACCCTCCAAATCATCACTTCAATGGCTGCAAATGAATGAAACAAGCAACCATCACTCAGATTTGATGCAGGGTCAAAGGCTTTTTTTAATATAAATTTTAAAAAATCTGGCTTTAGTCTTGACAATGAATAATGATAAAGAATGATAAAACTGGGAAAAGCAAGAAATCTAGCTTCATGTGTTTGGGACTTTATTATCAACATCAAAATAAGGAACAGATAAAAATAAATGCATGAAAGCAGATCAAAAAAAACAAAAAAAACACACAGTGATGACATTAAAGGACATGGTCAACATTGCAGCAAGACCAAAACCTGCATTATTTTAGCTTGTCTCTACAGTAGATACTCTGAAACATCTATGTCCTATCTGTAGCATTCAGCCCCAAACCCAATTAGCACTTTCTGATTTATGTAAATCTTTAAAAATGGGTCAGACTTACATAGTTTTACTTTGTAAATGGCTCAGTAATTTCCTAAAACAGTTGTTCACAGTAGTTTTACCAAATGTTACTCAAGCAGGAATGAAACGTTGTAGATAATATTGTCAGCTCCATATTAATGTACGTCCAATGGGCTTGTGAGTATTGTCAACAGCAGGACGACATTTGGAGCTATGAATCCCAACGCCTACAGTATGTGTTCAATCAAATGAAGGAATATGTCACATAGTTCAACAGTGTGACTCAATGGAATGTTTTAAATATTGTTTCAACAAAATGGTGTTCTAGAGCACAAACACATGTGATATATTACCCTGAAGTTACAGAGAGAGACAATGCCTTCTTTAGGATCAGTCCATTCAAGTTCAACAAGGACACACATATGAGCTGCTTCATGTAATATCATAAAAGCTATGAGATAATGTTATATTTCCTGAACAACTTCTGAAAGTAGTTTGTGAATATGAGTAAAACTAATGCAAATATTGTGCACATAATGTAATTACATGACTGATATCGCTATTATTTCAACCACTTACCAAAATGGGAATGTGAGAAACTGATCTGATGGCAGTACAGAAAGTCATCCATTTCTCCTGTGGCATAAAAATGTCTCCAAAATTATAGAACATATATTAACTCTCTAAATCATCTCTTGCTAAGACAAGAAGATCAATCATCTGTGACAAAGTCTTCTGTGCCGAACAGCTAATTTTATTTGCTTGTCGTTTACTAGTTGTCACTGATGAATGTACTGTAATTTACCCGTGGTGCTTCACAACAATAATAATATGAAGTGGAAATGTAATTTGAAGAGTGTGGGTGTAATGACTTTCTGTCAACACAGAAGCACAAACTTTACAAATTGAAGCTGATAAAGAACATCAAGCAGAGCTCAGAAGTTCAAAGCCAGAGATCATGTTTTAGCTGCTTTTTTCAATGTGTTTGCAATTAATTGGGGTAAAGTGTCATTAGAATAAGTTTAACTGACTGATTAGGAATGACTTAGGAGTTCACATCATACAAAGATCTGATCCGATCGCTAGCCACCAAGTTTTATCTGTTCGATACGCTTGAGGGATTTCATTACTAAGAGCAAAGCTTTAAACACTTACCATTTGATGCTGTGAAATCAATTGCCACTGTGAAATTAATCTGAGTCCTGCAAAAAGAAAATAAATCACGTAATGAGAAACATGGAACCGTCAATCACGCCAGATTATCCCACAGCATGTTTCAAAGCACACAGCAGCGAGCAATTAAGCGGCAGGTTATAGGCAGCTGTCTGTCTAACCTTGGAGCTGAGCGATAACATGCCACTGTAAATCCTCTCAGCTGAGCCTCTGCAGTGTCTAAACTACTGGCAGCAAGTGACTGAAGATTTAATGATGACAGTAATGCCAGTGTCTAATCTAGAATCGTGTACTACCAATTACTGCGAACCCACCCGCCTCTGATGTAGTCCAGGAAGGACAGCTCAGTGTCCACCAGGCAGGACAGGAGGGTGACCTGAAGTCAGACAAGTGTGGAAGTTAAACAAAGAATGCTTTTACAGCAGGAGTAGAGTCTCTTAATGTAGCTCCTGATTCTCAGATTATTTGTTTCAAGTGGCTGTTTTTATTGTAGGTTGTTATCAAATTGGTGGAGCAGACGACTCTTCAACATGCTGTCCTGTCGCATGTTCTGGTTTGGGCTTCACTGCATTTAATGCTTTTAGATTAAGGATTGCCCCAGAAATGTCTGTCAGGACATAAAATAAGTAATTTTCCCCTACAAAGTCATTTGCAACATGGTTTACTTGAGCTGGCATTATGAAATAAAAAAATGAACTAAAAAAAAAAACGATTTAATTACATTTACAAACTCAGACAACTTACACAAATGTAGAGTTGAATGAAATAACTACAATATTGAAAATGAACTCGCTAATATTTTGATAATTAATAATTATTTAAGTCACAATTCAAGCAGAAATGCTGAATGTTTCCTAACTGGAATCTCTCAGTTTTCTGCTGCTTTGACTGGTTTTTCTATCATTTAAAAAAATTGAATTTCAGAATTATAGTCTGGAAATGTCTTATTAAGTTATTTTTGAACAAATACTTAAATTCTTATTTTGACAGAAAAAAATCCTATTTTCAGAGGATCAGATAGTGCTTTAGTTGGACGCAGGCTCATTTTTGGGGACAGTAAATAAAGGCCTTAATGAGACAGAAAAGACGGAATGCTTTTTGAAACAGTATAAAAAGGATTGCCAGATTTCATAGCATACAGACATGAGCATCTTAAAGTAAATCCCATACTAGAATGTTCAAGGGCTGCATAGTTAAGAGTGTCCTTAATGACTGAGGGAATTTATTTTATTTTACCGTTTTCATATATTTTATTAACCAAACAGCTTAAACTGGTATATTAATCAATGAAGTAAATTAGGATTATTTTCCTTGACAGATATTACATAAATCAGTTTCTGGGCAGCAGCACAAAATTAGATTCCAAGATACAGTAGGGTTTCGATGACAGAAGGAACAAGCATAATTTTAGCACACCTATTCTCACCATCAAAGACAACAAAACACCAAAGTAGAAATAAAACAATCTCACAAGTGAGTTGAGGCAGAAAGTAAACAGAATGTTTCTGAAAAAACGGAAACATCTGAAGTACGGAAGTTATATTAAATGATCTGTGCCTTTCTTGACATCGCTATTGCGTTACATTGGTATCAGGTACAGAATACATATGAAAAGCTCCATAAATCTTGAATAGCAATCTGGAATTAAGCAGCAAGTGTTAAAGTTCAGCCTTGAAGTCACATTGGAAAATTATGACAATAACATATTCATAAAATAAAACAGTAAAAACTAACCGTTCCTGAGTTTAAGTACTTTTTCTTCTTCTTCCCTTTCTTCTTTGGATTTAGCACCTGTGGAGAAATCATGAGCTTGAATTCATCTTATTGTCTCAGTGACACAAGGGCAGCCATGTCTTTTAATTCATGTAATTTAATCAACCCGGACTATTTAGCAGCATTACACTAAATGCTGTTTAAAATAAATACTTTATCACCTCATTACATTCAGTGTAATAATTAGGGAATTAGCATTGTTCAATCCAGAACAAGTTTAAAAAAGTGGAGACAACATTGATCCGATGAGTTGATGATCACACATTACATCACATGAGTGGAGAGAAAAGAACCATCTCTTACTGATCAAGTGATTCAGGTTGTGCTTCATAAGCAGCTTTATTGACTCTTAACCTTCACTGATTTATGGTTTACTTTTACACAGCTGACGGACTGGTCAGTGAACTGCTCTGAGCACAAGAGGATGGCACAGAAGTATGTCTTTTGAGGAATCGGTAGTAGCATAATACTATCATACACTGCATGCCATAGAGTGTCTGAACTAGATCACAGCATTGTGGCAAAGAACCATAAGAATCAGTAAATAGTTGCTGGCACATTTTACCAGGTCAGCCTGTGGAGAACTGTTTCAAAAAGTGAGGCTTTTACTTTTTAAACAAGCTCTCCAAATCAATAAAGAACTGCTGAATAAGTATGAGGTGGTAATGTATTCCCAATGGAGAGAAATCCAGGGGGATAAAATCAGCTGCACATGAGGAAAGCTCTGGGAAATGTTGGGTGTGCTCAGACTCTGAACAAAATTTAAATCAAGTGAATCTGTGAGCTGACATAGTAAATGACCGCATCAAGGTCGTATGTTCTAATTGAACATGAGAACCTCTACTTGCAAGTGATCAGTTAAGCTCTGATGTTCACATTTGTGCAGTTTTCATCTTAGTCTAGCTCTATGAGCAGCATAAGCTGAAACAAAGACACCAGGCATTCAGCCAGAGGAGGTTATTTTCACAATGTTGTGAAAAATGCTTTTTGCTGATACCTCCTCTATTATGTTGTACAGATTTTTATTCTGACATTGGTCCTGTGTTCACATATGCCCTGTGTCAAACAACTCTAAGTGTGGTAGAATATGTGCTGCAATTGAAGATGGAGGAGATTTGAATTATGTGTGATTTTTGCAAAACCAAACAAATTAAAAAAAATATTTGCTTCACAATATATTAGCATTCAGTCAAGTGTTTTATATTCTATATGTTATTTGAAGGAAGCTTTGGTAAAGGCTTTTTCTTTCTTTTGGTGACATGTTTATTCTTTTATAGTGAATTTCTGCAACTTCTTGTAACCTTCTCTATCACCTTCCACTAGTTTGCATCTGACCTTGAACCAATGAAGAGTATGCTTGCTCCTAAGTCTTCCTCTTTGTCAACCTCAATAAATATTAGTTTTCACTTCAAGTAGATCTCTCCTTATAAAGTTGTGGCAAGTAACATTAGCACTGTAGACAGCTCATATCTCAGCCCTCCTCTGAGCACAACTTTCAAGAACGGTGCAGAGAGAGCAGCCCCGTCACCCTAAAAATACACAGCTGAAGCACACACTCACCTATTTTATGACAGATTACATTTGTTTGTAACACATCACAAATTCCTTTCAAATCAACATATCTTTGCTTTACTGTTACTCCAATCAAGCATGTAGGTTGGTGAGATGCGGTGGGATCTCTGGCAACCCAGAAAATGGAAGAGAAACTTCAAACATGTTTTGAAAGGGTTACGTTTTAACCAAAACGTGCTATTTTCCAAAAATTAACCAAGCAATTTTGGTGCCGACACTAACATTAATGTATCATTTTAGAAGTGTCAGCCAAACCCGGATATTTTTCTAAACCTAACCATATAGTTCTGGTGCCTAAATCATACCAAGCCAAAAGTAATGAGAACATTAAGAATAACAGCATACAAACTCCAGTCTACAGAGTAAAAGTCCTGCTTTGGGCTTATGCCACCAACTTGACTTATTACATGGACATAGTGGTTCCTTCAAATTGAAACTCTTTGATACTAGGTTACAGTCTAAAATGCAAATTAGTGTAAGTTTTGGCAGACAGTGTTGCCTAGAGCCTCACTTTTGCACTTTAAATTTCTAGTTATTTACTGACTGACAACATGCAAATGCAAATTTTCACTTTTTGGATGCCTTATTTTTTCCTTCATGCTTCTTGTCAAAAAATGCATCCACATTGTGCAGATCCACTGCATGGACTACTTTACATGTGTAGGAGGTCATTTTGTGACAAGGGACCTCTGGCGTGCAGTTTTTCTACTGGCTGTTTGAGGGTAAGGATTTGATTTTTGAGTTAAAATTGGAACTGGGGTCAGGTTTGGGTTAGGTCTGAGAGAAGAGAATAATACAGCATCACAAGTATGATAGTGCAAGCGCGTGTGTGTGTGTGCGTGTGTGTGTGTGTGTGTGTAGAATATCACCTCATAGATGTGGAACTGTGACTGGCTTCTGGACATTTCCCTGTAGCTGGTGCTGAACTCGCCGATAAAGTCGTGGCTGTAAAAACCAACAAAGAGTCACATTTCATCCTAACTGAAAAAAAAAACCCTACATGTATCACAGTGAGAAAGACCTATGGGAAGCAGTGTTAGAAAAAAGCAAAGAAGCACTTATAATGGCACAAAAGCCTGCTGGAGAATAACAAATTATATTCATTTCTTTTTGTATTAGTGTATTCACATTGTCTGTAAAGTCTTCTTCAAAGTACAGGAGTATCACTAACAAGCTCCTTGGTTACTGGAGGTGTGGGCGTAGCAACCAATTTTGTAATTTCATGGAGATAATCAGTGCAGTTGGAATCAGGGTCAGATATTAATGGGAGCTCAGGGCAAAATGCCCTTGAAATGTCAAAAACTGTCTGTGAAATGAACAATGAAGGGGCAAACCGTGCCCCTGAGTACTGGGAATTTGTTCGCTTCAAAAGGCAAACAGTATCTTTATTCCACGACTGATGCTATGGCGCTAACTATCAAAGGACCATTCCAGCAATACTAATAGTCAATGTGTACTTAAAATAACAGGGAATTGTCACATGTAAGGCTCTACAGTGATATTTTTCCACAGTATCTACTCAAACCATGACAAAAAGGAGGGTGCATAAGGCCAATTATTTTAGAGCATGATATGTGAGTAGAATCCCAAAAGCCTTTTCCTACTTTGCACATATGCTCGGATGTGATCAAGGCAGTTTGTATTTTTCAGCAGCATACAATAACAGTGTCACTGGGCATATGTGGCACCTTTAATTCTTAAAATGGTATCTAGATTTAACTGTTTCAATTCAATAATAGTGGTGTACTGATGCATGAACCATCATAAATACGGTGCGGTACAGCCATTATTGCTTTCGCATACATAAAAGCATTGCTCTCTCACCCTCCATCTCTGTCCCAATCGTATACCTCCACCTTAATGCTCCTGTAGGGTAAAAGAAGAGGAGAGAAGGGGGAGAAATTAAATTTAAAAAACCAATCAGCAACACAGATTTATAGTCTTTCTGCCTTAAGAGCTGACAACTGGTCCGTGGAAAGCTGGGGTCCTACGAGAACCAGTCTACATAACCAAGAGGCACTTACAAGGCTATTATCTGAAGGTAGCTAGCATTAGTATATCCTAGTGTAACCCAGACGAATAGGAATTACAAAGCACTTGGATAACACAGACCTCCACCACTGATTCCAGTTTTTTAGATCTATTTTAGAATGACAGACCAAATTTTATCATGCTTTTCACAAAGATACCGATGGGAAAGATAATCGTTTATGACCTGTAAGCTCATACTTTGTATAATTCGATCTATCAAGACGGTTGAGTGCAGAATTGGCTCAAAAAAGTTCTGTATACAACAACAAAGTTTGACGGAGTAACTTCCCTGTCATCCAACTTTTCATAAAATGTTTCACCACAGAAAATCCAGCACTGGACTATACAGTGGATCACACAGTCCTGCTCTCACCACTATGGTACAGAGGCAACTTGTGACAAACAGGATGATGAGGATATGATCACCAGAGTCGACTCTGAGGGATGATTCTGAGAATTCTGTGAAACACATGGCGAGAACATTGATGGTGTCACTGATTGTTTCACTGTCATTAACTTGTGTGTGAATGATTTACATGGAGCAGAAACGCTGAAGGAGAGTAGGGACTCATAAGGGTGGAAGGTGGAGGAAAATTCAGGGGAACAGGATATAGTATGTCTGCAATGGCATTAGAACTATCCCTGGGTTTGGGGCCAAAAGATGGGAACAACAGATGGGACTAAGTAGGGCTAGTGATTGTGACCTCCAGCTCAGATTCCACTCTTAAACACAACCTGGTGGTCTCAGTTGATCAGGTCAGGGGGGCACCATATTCGCCTTGAAATGTGTGAGACAGCTCTGTGTTGTTCCCTGGCACTTGTTCAACATCAGCCAGTCCCTGCAATGAGACCCTGACCTTTGGAAATCCTTTAGCTTGGTTCCAGTAACAAAAACAGCATGTCCATCTGGTTTAAATGAGTACAGACCTTGCATATTATGACGACCATGGAGACAATGGTCTTGGAGCATCTCTGACCCCTGGTGAGAAATTTGCTTGACCAGTTTGCCTATTGGCCATACGATGGTGTGGACAGTGCAATTATCTGCATGCTAGAGAGGGTTTACTCCCAGTTGGACAGGGTAAACAGAACTGTCAGTCTTTGAGTTCTTCAGTGCATTCAATACAATTCGACCTGCACTGCTGGGGACAAGGCAAAGGGAGATGCAGGTGGGCTCCAGTATGATAACATCAGGAAGACCAGAGTTGTGAGACTTCAGGACTGTGTGACAGGGAACGTTATGACCAACACAGGAGCTCCTCAGAGATCAGTACTGGATCCTTTATTCTTAACATTTCACATCAAGGATTTCAGAGTCAACTTGGAGTCTTGGCTGGGGCAGGGGAAGCAGAATACCATGAGGTGGTGTGGCAGAAACCCCCTGGTGGTCAGTGTAGCTAAGACCAAGAAGCTGGTTGGGGGCTTCGCCAGAAGAAGGGCTTCATATTTTTTCCAAATAAAACCCTATCTATCTATCTATCTATCTATCTATCTATCTATCTATCTATCTATCTATCTATCTATCTATCTATCTATCTATCTATCTATCTAGATGGATGTGCCCAGAAAACTGCTTAGAACGCATCCAGGAGGCATGTTAATTAAATGCCCAAACTGTCTCAGCTGGCATCTTTCGATGACAATGATATTGACGTATGTTTTTAAGTGTAATTTTTATTATATTAGTGCTCTTTTGTCAATGGAAGGCCAGCACCTTGCATGCCAACTCTTCCACAACTGATGTGTGAGTGTGTGTGTGATGGGGTTGGTGAAAGAAACACATTGCAAAGCACTCTGGAACACACGTTTAAAAAAGTAATTAAATAAATGTGGTCCATTTACCATCTACAAAACATCATAGTCTAACTTCTGTTTCACTTTGATCTTTTTAAAGCTCTTCTGTCAATATAATTTTCACTTATATTATTATTGTTTCGGTTTAATGGTAAATTTCTTAAATGTTTGTTGGTGGGGTTTCCACTTTACCTGTCGTAGTCTCCATTACACAGCGCTCTGACAGGAATTTTAAAAGCTTGCCACACTGGATCCAGAGTATTCTTCACCACTTCTGTTTTGTGGCAGATGGTAAACCTGTGAGACATACAAATCTGTAAACAGATGAAAAATGCCCCTAAAAGTGAAAAACGTGGCCCTATATGCCTCCCCTCTTTGTTATTAAAGGGAACATAATATAAAAAGCATTTCATTAAGCTTGACTTTGGCTGTTCTTTTGTATACGGCATCTAGACTGGCTGTTTGTAACCACGGCGTGCGGCTGTTAAACCCTGCAGCGGAACATTTAGGCTGCATCAGTAAATACCCAGCTGCACTAAAAGAGAATGTGTTAAGTGCGAGACACTGAAGTCGACTTGAATAAAAGCATCTGCAGGGCAAAGAGACTGCGACCTCCACACAGTTTTCACTTAACTCCATCTTATCCATCCCTTCACCCTTTATTTCCCTCTTGTCAGCTCTGTCCTATTATCACTGCTCATCCCTCCTACCGCGTTTTCTTGTTGACGGATGGATGTCTTAAGTCACATATGCAACACCCAGCATTATATAACATCGCACAGGCAGTTTAAATCTTATATCCACGATATAGGGGTTTTGGAGCATGAAAAATCAAGTACAGAATTTTTGCTTTCATCTTTACATGATGTGTGTGCGTACAATGAAGACAGCTGCATATTGTAAGTTATCAAATTGATTTCCACAGACAGCGTAGGGGCTTGTTAACTTACGATCCATCCTCGTTACTGCGGTAAAAGACGAGAAACGGATCAGATTTTCCAAAGAAGTCCTTCTTATCCAGCTTATTGCCGCAAAACTGGAGCATCACCGACTCCTAAAGAGGAGAGAAGGAACAAGAATATAAATGTTGCACAGCCTCAAGATGGCTGAAATGACACATATCGACACAACGACCTGCTGTGATCAGAACATGTATTAACATTGGCCAAAAGAATGATGAAGAGTGATACATCACTTTTTCATGTTATGTCTGCCATTTTACCACATAGATATTTGTGTTTATTAAGTCTGGAAACATTTCGCTTTCCCCAACTGAGTCCTGTTAACTGATATAAAAAAATTCATCTTGGCCTGTCCCAAAACCAATGCTAGAAGATTATATCAAGATTAGCCTTGACATTTGCATATTATTAGCATGATTTCATCTGGACTCTATGATTAATGACGTGCAAATTCAGTTTTTTCATAAATTATTGTAAGTTTGTTGGTATAATGAACTTCACAATCATCTCATCCTTAATTAAGTCATTTCCACTGTTTCCTTGGTACACAAAAAAGGCTGGGGGTTTGTTTTATTTAGCTGCACAGTGTAAAGAAGGAAAAAAAGGAGCTGAATGATTGACAAAAAGCAATTATGGCATATTGTCAATTGCCAGATAAGAAACAACCGTATCAGTGTCTTTTGCAAAGGTTTTCTTTCTTCATTTGTGGCATGTTTTGTTACTAAATGACAACTGAGGACTTATGCTGTTTAGTTTTGAACTGGTGAGATCAAAATGTGGAATTCAGTTTGATGTTGTGAACTGTAAAACCAAAGCTTTTTGTCCAAAGGTGCCAAAAACACCAGAAAAGAACAAAACTGACCTAGAATGGTGAGACACTTTGTCAGAAATAGCTCTTTTTCTGTCACTGTGCAAGTGCTTGAAGGGGATTTTTGTCTGTTTCAAAGAAAAGGGGGTAGAGTAGTCATGGTCTGGCTCAGCACAAAGGTCAAACGAAGACATGACAACAGTGTCAAACATTGTGTTGTGTCATAAACTGAAAACCAGTCTTGTTATACTGGTTGACAACCAGCACCATGAATAAGAGTTTTTTTTTTGCCTCTATGACCAACAGAAATAAAAACATTCCAATCCTTGTCTGTGGAAAAAGTTACTACAAAAGTAGATAAGTAAATAAATGAAGTAACACAAAGCATGACATGCATTCTGTGACAGTGTTTGATACTTCCTCTGGCTTTCAGCAGTACTGTGATATTTTTAGAGACTACACTTTGAGATAATACACTTAGTGCTCTAATTGAAGGCAAATTTCTGGTGTCACAGCAACACCACTGTCTTACATATAGAGAGGTAAAATGGAATGTGGTGAAAGAAAATATACAGGTGTGAAAAAAAGATTACATGCATGTAAATCACGGCAGTCTTGAGTGTCTAGTGACTGCTACAACTGTTATGATAAAATCTTTGAAAGACATGCATCTTTGTCACAGAAGAACAATCGTGCATTTTGGTTCTTTCATAGACTCAGTGTAGATCTTCTGTATCTGGGTCTGCTGGGTTCGGGAAACAGAAAATGTCATGGCTGTGGGGTGACTCCAATCAGCAGAGGCAAGCAGTTAGAGGAGTTTAAACAAAAGTATAAACAGTTGACAGGGTATTGCGAGAATTACTGTTGGATGTGAGTTTAAAGGATCTGCTGCTAGCATCTTGCTGCTTGACACCACAGGGCATCTTGAAGAATTCTGAACTCAGTGCACTTCAGCTGTTATGGTGCCAGGTGAAGGACTACCATCAAAATATGAGAAGGGAGTGTTTGGGCTCTTCAGTTTATATCTACATACAGCTGTAGACACTTCCACTGACTTGGATTAATTTGCTGAATGTAAGTTACCAAAGATAATACTTTCCTATATGTGTGTTAACCTTAGCCTTGGAGTGCATTTGAGTGCGGTAAATGTATATGAAATTGTTCGTGATTACAGAATTGTACAGATTTTTATGACAATATTCAGCTTTACAACATGATTCATTTCTATTAATTCTGAGTTTTAATTTAAACTGTGCGCCACAGCAGGTGGGACAAAAAGAAATAAGAATCTCAAACTACTGTTGTATCTGAAAGTTTGAAAATTCCAGTTCAAATGAATCAACCAGTGAATGAAACAGACTTTTACCCTGCAGTTGCTTAGCTCTTCTGCTCTCACTATGAAGGTGCCACATTTCTTCCCTGGGATCCCACTGGAGGAAAAAAAGGAGAGAACAAAAAACAAGAACAATTGACCACACTCATCCACACTTAACAATCTCTTACTTGACGTATTTTTTACATTGAAAATAATAATAGTAATAATAATAATAAAGTTTGAATAAGAAAAACTGATCAAATAAAACAGATAGAAAAGAGTCTTAATCTCATCAAACAACAGATTTAATATAAAACGGCTTTCCTGCTGGTGTAAGTTTTGAGGAGTGACCTAAAAGAAGGTACTGAGTTTGCCAACTTAACATCCATTTCATTTTAGAATAAGGTGGAAAGTGCAGGCAGCAGCTGGGCTTACAGTGCAGGAGTAAATCAATGATGACCAGGATTAAAGCTCTGTCAGGCTTTAAAAGTAATCAGCAGGAGTTTAAAACTAATTCTACACCTAACAGGTAGCCAGTGTAGTGTAGCAATGATGGGCGAAATATGGTGATTTCTCTCACAATTTGTCTGAAGAAAATTGAATGAGCTGCAGACGAGAGATAACCTTTGGACTGAGCTACAAGTACAAGGAATTACAATAATTTAAATGCGAGGAGATGAAAGCTTTGATGACTTCTCAAAGGTCCACTTTAACTTGTGCAATGGTCCTTAGTTGGAGAAAGCGTGATTGCACTCATGCTCAGAATCAAACATCACAAGCAGCTTGCAGGCAGAATGTTTGATGTTGGAGAAAAGGTTTCTAAACCACAACATGAGAAAATCTGTCTCAATCTCACTATCAGTTGAAATAAATTTGCATCTTGCTGTCATAACATGTAAAATAAATGTTATACTATGAATTATCTGGCACAAAGCAAACATCCATCCATCCATCCATCCATCCATTTTCTTCCGCTTATCCGGGGCCGGGTCACAGAGGCAGCAGGCGAAGCAGGTCATTCCAGACGCTCCTCCTCCCAGCGACGCTTTCCAGCTCTTCCTGGGGGATCCCGAGGCGTTCCCAGGCCAGACGAGATACATAATCCCTCCAGCAAGTTCTGAGTCTGCCCCAGGGTCTCCTCCCAGACGGACGTGCTTGGAAAACTTCCAAAGGAAGTCTCCCTGGAGGCATCTGAATCAGATGGCCAAACCACTTCAACTGGCTCCTTTCGATGCGAAGGAGCAGCGGCTCTACTCCCGAGATCCCTCCGGATGTCTGAGCTCCTCACCCTATCTCTAAGGCTGAGTCCAGCCACCCTACGGAGGAAGCTCATTTCGGCCGCTCGTATCCGCGATCTTGTTCTTTCGGTCACTACCCAGAGTTCATGACCATAGGTGAGGGTTGGAACGTAGATGGACTGGTAAATCGAGAGCTTCGCTTTACGGCTCAGCTCCCTCTTCACCACGAGGGTTCGGTACAACGCCCGCATTACTGCTGACGCTGCACCAATCCGCCTGTCCATCTCTCGCTCCATTTTCCCATCACTCATGAACAAGATCCTGAGATACTTAAACTCTTTCGCTTGGGGAAGCAACTCCCCCCCTAACCCGGAGGGAGCAATCCACCAGTTTCCGGGAGAGAACCATGGCCTCGGATTTGGAGGTGCTGATCTGCATCCCTGCCGCTTCACACTCGGCTGGAAACCGCTCCAGTGCGTGCCGGAGGTCACGGTCTGAGGACGCCAACAAAACCACATCATCTGCAAAAAGCAGAGATGCGATCCTGAGGCTCCCAAATCGAAAACCCTCCCCACCACGACTGCGCCTTGAAATCCTGTCCATGAAAACCACGAACAGGATTGGAGAAAAGGGGCAGCCCTGGCGGAGTCCAACACCCACCAGAAACGTGTCTGACTTAGTGCCGAGTATGCGGACACAGCTCTCACTTTGGTCGTACAGGGACCGAACGGCTCATAGCAACGAGCCTGGGACCCCATACTCCCACAGTGCCCCCCACAAAGCCCCTCGGGGGGCACGGTCAGAGGCCTTCTCCAGATCCACAAAACACATGTAGACTGGCAGGTCATACTCCCATGACCCCCTCAGCAGATCCGCAAGGGTAAAGAGCTGGTCCCCTGTTCCACGACAGGGACGGAATCCGCATTGCTCCTCCTGAATCCGAGGTTCCACTATCGGTCGGATCCTCCCTTCCAGCACCCTAGAGTAAACTTTCCCGGGGAGGCTGAGAAGTGTGATACCGCGGTAGTTGGCACACACTCTCCGGTCCCCCTTTTTGAAAATAGAGACCACCATCCCGGTCTGCACTCCACAGGTACTGTACCCGATGCCCACGCGACATTGAATAGACGTGTCAACCAAGACAGTCCAACAATGTCCAGAGCCTTCAGCATCTCGGGGCACATCTCGTCCACACCTGGCGCCTTGCCACCGAGGAGCTTCTTAACTACCTCGACGACCTCTGCTACGGATATGTACGAAGACCCCCTCGAGTCTTCAGGCTCTGCCTCCTCCATAGAGGACATGTTTACCGGGTTCAGGAGTTCCTCGAAGTGCTCTTTCCACCGCTCGACGATATCCCCAGTACGAGTCAACAGTTCTCCACCCCGACTATACACAGCCTGAGCGAAGCCCTGCCTCCCCTTCCTGAGGCGTCGAACGGTTTGCCAGAACTTCCCCGAGGCCGACCGAAAGTCCTTCTCCATGGCCTCCCCGAACTCCTCCCACACCCGAGTTTCAGCTTCAACAACCACCACAGCTGCCGCCCTTTTGGCCAACCGGTACCTGTCAGCTGCTTCGGGAGACCCCCGAGCCAACCAGGCTTGAAAAGTCTCCTTTTTCAGCATGACGACCTCCCTCACCGCTGGTGTCCACCAGCGGCTCTTTGGAATGCCGCCGCGACAGGCACCAGTGACCTTCAGACCACAGCTCCTAACAGCTGCTTCTGTAATGGAGGCTTTGAATATGGACCACTCAGACTCCATGTCCCCAACCTCCCCCAGGATGGAGGAGTTGAAAACCCTACGGACAGGGTCCTCTGCCAGACGTTCCCAGTTCACCCGCACTACACGTTTGGGTTTACCAGGTCTGTAAGGCAGTCTTCCCCGCCATCGGATCCAACTCACCACCAGGTGGTGATCAGTTGACAGCTCTGCACCTCTCTTCACCCGAGTGTCCAAAACATACGGCCGCAGGTCTGATGATACGACTATAAATTCGATCATCGACCTTTGGCCTAAGGTGCTCTGGTACCAAGTACACTTATGAGCAACCTTATGCTCAAACATGGTGTTTGTTATGGACAATCCATGACTAGCACAGAAGTCCAATAACAAAACACCACTCGGGTTCAGATCGGGCAGGCCGTTCCTCCTAATCACCCACCTCCAGGTTTCCCCATCGTTGCCCATGTGAGCGTTGAAGTCTCCCAAGAGAACTATGGAATCCCCAGGTGGCACCCCTTCCAGGACGCCACCCAGAGACTCCAAGAAGGCCGAATACTCTGAACTGCTGTTCGGTGCATAAGCACAGACAACAGTCAGAGTTTTCCCCTCTGCAACACGAAGTCGCAGAGAGGCGACCCTCTCGTTCTCTGGGGAGAACTCCAACAAAGCGGCGCTCAGCCGGGGGCTTGTAAGTATCCCCACACCCGCCTGGCGCCTCTCATTTTGTGCAACTACAGAGTAGGAGAGAGTCCAACCCCTCTCCAGGATTTTGTTTCCAGAACCCCACGGGACCCCAAGGCTCGGCCACCAAACGCTCTTTGACGAGGCCCCCCCCCCCGCCCCGTCTGGCTCCAGGAGAAGGCCCCGGTTTCCCTAACCCGGGCGAGGTAGTGGCTTTACCATTTTTTGTCCTCATCATGGTCTTCTGAATCGCTCTTAGCCTGGTCTCTCACCCAGGACCAGTTTTCCTTGGGAGACCCTACCAGGGGCTTATGCCCCAGACAACATAGCTCCCAGGATCACCGAACAAAGCAAACATATAAATATAAAATATTATTGAACCCCTGAGGAACACCATGTGAGAGGAGGGCAGAAAAAGACCTGTCCGATAGGTGGAGGCAAGACCAGGTAAGAGCAGTGTCCTCTCCACCACAGTGTTCATCTATAAGGATATTGTGATCAACTGCATTAAATGCTGAACTGACATCAGGTACAATAAAAACTGAGCAAGCCCCAGAGCTTGTAGTAAAACATTTATAACCTTAGTAAAAGCTGTTTCTGTGCTGTGCTCGGTACACATGAGATTATCAGAGAGGCAACACGGTTATCAGTTAACCCTGATTAAAACTTACATTTAGATTTTTAAAAAAAATTTTCACGGAAAAACAGACTCAGGCTTTTTTAGGAAGAGGTCCAACTATTGCTTTTTTTAACAACATGAGTCAGAGCCAGTAGACAATGAGGAGCTCAAAATAGAGGGGATTTGTGGGCAAACAGTCTGAAAATCCTCCTTGAACCTCCTTCAGAAGTCTAGTGGAGATGAAGTCCAGTTGACAGGTGGAGGCATTTAGTGGGAGATTACCTCGCCTAATACTCGCAAGCCTAATAGCATCTGCTACATTTTAAAAACTGAGTAAAGAAACTTCTCTCCTATCAGAGTGGGAGCTTTTATTTGTTGGCTACAAGGAGGTCTGGTCACTGAAATGACTGCCTGAAATAAAACCCCAGCGTTATGACAGCTACAAGAAACAAAATTGGAAAAATGAGAATACTTTGGTTCCGTAACTGAATGCTTACATGCAACATTAAGCTTTTTAGGATGTCAACATATATCCTGACTTTGTCTTCCCTGGCGTACATTGCATCTTTAAATGCCTTTCATGGTCATCAAGCCAGGGGAGGGTGTTACATTTTGCATGTTCCACATTTGATAGGGGCGATGACATGCTGATATGTTGACATGCTCCATAAAAATGATTTAGGAGATCTTTGGCAGAAAATCACAGCCTTGTGATCACAGACAGTAGATAACAAAATAGCAAAACCATATGATAGGCAAAGGCCAAGGGTATAGCATGTAATTTATCATGAGTTGGGTTTTTAACAGACTTTTCAAAATTTTAAGACACTAAAATAATATAAAGATAAACTTTGTTGCTCCCTAAAGAGATGGTTCTCATATTATAGCAGCTCAAAAGACATAAGCAGAAGAGGAAAAAGTGATGAGGAATAAATAAAAATGAACTGAAATTAAAACCAAAGGAAAATGTACAAAAGCAGAAGAAAGATAATAATAAAGAAATAGAGACAATAAAGATTATATGCACTGTGTACACCCTTTACATACACAGATATGACATGATGGATATTTGCACCTATTATTGTATGACGTGTGTAGAACTGCAGTTAAAGAGTGCAGATGAAGAGAGCGATGAGAGTAGATAAACATAATTGCACATAAATTGTATTGCACACACGAAATTAGCATTAGATGGTTGAACGGTATGAATATGAATGTAATAAATAAGATTGCATGATATTTTCAATACAATAATTTAATGAAGAAACCAGACATGGAGGGTCAGCAGATTTAGAAATTAAAACATATTAATCAAAAAGGATAACAACTTCATCGTATTTAAGCAAAACAAAAGAAAGAAGCTTATAAAATGTCTGAATAAGCCCAGTGTAGGCCTGAGCTAAACCACCTCCACATGGCGAAAGCCTTCTTAAGCGAAACAGGAGTAAGTAGGGTGGCATGTCAGTCGGACAGAATACAGTCTATTGTTTACACTGTGTACACATACAATCACTGGACTGATTTTTATTGTAGATATGACATCAGTATGTTTTTGTGTTGATGCAACCTTTAATCTGTTCACCTGCCTCTTGTTTTTTCATCTTCTTATGACATTTTCATTCACCACATATGATGGTTTCAGCAAAATTTAAATGTTCATGACATTAATAATCAAGGACTTTAAGAAGGCAAGATTATTCTGCCATTTAGGTATCATTTAAATGCTGGAAATGAGAAAACACAAAATGCAAAATCCAGTCAGGTGAAACCCCTGCAGACCTGGCATCTCATTTCTCTTCATCTTTGCGTCTCTCACATTCATTGCCTGATTGCCTAAATAAATATTAATTAATGCTGAACGATAACCTTCAGAGACGAACATCAAAGTAATGTAACCACATCCAATGACATTTGAGCTGCTATGTTTGTTTGCATCCTGAGCAGCCGAAGCGTAATATTCAGCCAATAAAGCCAAGGGAGACTGACCACTAAAAATAGACCAAATGAATGCCACAGACCGCGGGCCTGATTCAGAACGAGGAAGGGCAACGATAATTTCATTTGGCTAAGTACTGTCCAGTAGCGACAGAGAGAGCTTTAAAAAAAATACATATAAAATCAAGAAATTGATGGATAATTGAAGCAAGGCTTTGAAACTCCATGTATCACCTGGGACTCACCACCATCCTTTGATAAACGGGGAAGCATTCAGTGAAATGAATTCACGGTTTGAATAGAGAGATTGCTCAGCGATCTGGCAGATGGAAAAATGGTGTGACAGAGGGAACAAGAAAGAGATGGACTAAGTCACAGGGATAAAGACTGGAAGAACAACGTTCATAGAATGATGGACAACTGAGTGAGAGGTTGCTGAGAGAAAATGATTCCACAAATATCACTCTAATGGGTTTTTGGACTGCCATGTCTTTTCAAAAGATCATGTATCATATCATTATTTTATATACTGTATGGGTAAAACAGTCTATTTCTTATGTTATAGACTGACAAGGCCACATGTTAAAACAAGTAAAGCACTCAGAGAGCACAGTACTCCGGCAAGGCTGCTCAGTCGCTGTATGACGTCTGACGGATAAGTCCCGATAAGTCCGCACTGGTCAATTCTTAGTAGGATCACAATCCTGTGATCGTCAGCAGGCAGCAGATGTAGTGTTCGCTTGTTGTCATAGTTACAGTGACGCCATGCTCCTATCTCACAATGATACAGTAATCTTTGACAAATTGGTGGATCCAGACTATAAGCCACATCACTGGCAAAATCCAATCACTTGGTCCCTGTGTCATTTATGACCTTCCCTGAAAATTTTATCCAAATTTGAAAGTCTGTTTTTGAGTAATGTTGCGCACAGACAGACAGACAGACAGACAGACAGACAGAGAGAGATCCGGATCATCACATAACTCCGCTGTGTTCCTTGGCGGAGTAAAAATGAAATTATTGCAACTAATTCTAATATTTTTTTGTTTTTGTTTGTCATTTTATTATATTCACGAAGCAGATAGGCACATCCTGGCTGCTGTGGTATGAAGACTTTCTTAGTCCGTACGGTGGGTCTGGTTACTGCTACTGGTGTCAGGTGTTAAGCACGACTGATGTGACACATCTGTTGCAGTGTTGCACCATAGACAGGCCATTATCTCTAAGAATCCGTTTTGTTATAAACTTCAAATTAATGAAATCCTGAATAAAAAAACTTTTTTTTAATCAACAGACTCCGTCAAGAACAGTTCCACCACAATGACAAATCTGGTAAATATCTTGCAAATCAAATCAAACGGAATAAGGAAAAGTCTACCATCTCCACCATAAAAGACTCAGCAGGGAAGCCAACAAACTCTCCTGATGAAATTAACAAAATATTCAAAGAATTCTATGCCAAACTGTACTCATCAGACAATAACCCAGAACAAGATGAGATCAAATCCTTTCTCAACAACATAAATATACCACAGATCTCCATTGATCAGAAAAACACTTTAGATTCACCATTAACGGGTGAAGAAATCCACTCTGCTCTCATTCGAATGCCCAATAATAAAGCACCTGGTCCCGATGGCTTCCCTGCTGAGTTCTATAAACACTTCTGGTCCATTTTAGCTCCACTGTTTCACCGGATGCTTTCTGAAATACAACAGTACTCCAGATTCCCAGCCAACATGAACTCAGCAGCAATCTCACTACTTCTCAAACCAAACAAAGACCCAACCCTGCCTTCAAGCTACCGCCCCATTTCACTCCTAAATGTAGATATAAAAATAATTACCAAAGCACTCTCCCACAGACTAGAAAAAATAATTCCCTCCATAATCCACCCAGACCAAACTGGATTCATCAAAGGTAGAAACTCATCCAACAACACACGCAGACTTATCAATTTAATACACTATTCATCCCTCCATCATAACAAATCAATTATAGTCACATTAGATGCAGAAAAAGCTTTCGACAAAGTGAACTGGCTATTTCTCATTAATACGCTTCACAGATTTGGCTTTGGGGAGTCATTTATTAACTGGGTTAAAGCACTTTACACCTCACCTACAGGCACAGTGACTACTAACGGACAAACCTCACAAAGCTTCACTCTTCATAGAGGGACCAGGCAAGGATGTCCACTCTCTCCCTCTCTGTTCACTATTTTTATCGAACCTTTAGCAGCAGCCATCCGTCAGAACCCCCTCATTACCGGATTTCAAACCCCCAACATGCACCATAAAATCAGTCTTTATGCAGACGACATACTCCTATTCATTCAGAATCCACAACCAGCACTGCAAGAAATAATTAAAGTTATAGATTCATTCTCCCATATCTCTGATTACTCAATAAATTGGAAGAAATCATCCATACTCCCATTAGATAACAATAGCTGTGATGTGGCAGCCCTTTCAACACCCATCCCCATTTGCAAAAATTACATCACATATATAGGTATCCATATTTCCCCCAGGCTGTCGGAGTTGCCTAATCTTAATTTCACTCCACTGCTCAAAACAATTACTGATGATCTCCAACGCTGGACAAACCTCCCACTATCCATTTTAGGCAGAATTGCATCAGTTAAAATGACAATCCTTCCCAAAATCAACTACCTCCTCACTATGATCCCAACCCACCCATCTCCTACCTGGTTTAAATCCCTAGATTCAGCTATTACAAGATTTTACTGGAAAAATAAACCCCCAAGAATGAAACTGACTACTCTCCAAAAACCAAAAATACTAGGCGGTCTTAACGCCCCAAACTTTCACCACTACTCCCTGGCAAATCAGCTTCAATATATTCACAAATGGATCCACCCCACTCAATGAGACAACACATGGTTGGACTCAGAACAGGCGGTTATTAAACAAATCCACATTTCAGATTTACCATTTTTAAGCCAATCCATAAAGCATCATCCCTGTTTCCAAAGCCCCACAATATCGTCCACTCTGACAGCCTGGTGGAAATTCCACAAAGTTACTAACTCCACTGTCACACCTTCACTCTTCACTCCCATCTGGCACAATCCTGACTTCATTAGTAATAAAAAACCACTAAACCTAATCACTTGGATAGATAAAGGAATCACTCACCTTCGTCATATCTATCACAATAATACCCTGGTTTCACTCCCCTTCCTGGTCCAGAAGTTCGGCATCTGGGACAATCAATTTTTGGAATATTTACAAGTTTCATCAGCCATTCAATCAAATCTGAAAAATAAAAAAATAACCTGGACCTCCCACCCTCAACCTCTGCATCCATTAACATTTCCCCCAAAAAACTTCTCTCAAAAATATACAAACTAATATCTTAGTCTGACTCTGCACTCGGCATCCCCGCAGATAAATGGAAAACAGACCTCTCTATTGCCCCTGATGCCGACTTCTGGACCCAAATCTGCAAAAACATTTTCACAATGACAAAAAATACCAACTTACAGCTTATACAGTACAAAATCCTTCACAGAACTCATCTCACTGGTCAAAAAATGCACAAAATGGGATATTCACCTGAAATCTGTACACACTGCACACAAAATTGCACTGACACCTACATTCATGCAACTTGGTACTGCTCACCTGTCCAAAAATTCAGGGAAAATATCACAAACCTTCTTTCACAAATCATGGGCTGCCACATCCCTTTCTCCCCATCCCTCTGTTTACTGGGAGACGTATCCGTATCTACACTGGACAGGGCACACAACCATACACTTCTTACGGCGCGAACTGTCGCCAAGAAAACTATCCTCTTGAACTGGAAATCAAGGAACTCAATAAATATAACACAGTGGAAACAACCTACTCATAGATTACATCTCCCTGGAAAATACAGACTCCTCTTTCAAGAAAAACAATCATTACCCTGCCTGGCAACCATTTCTTTCTTTCTTACAGTCATAACTTGCTCTCATAGCTGATCATTATATCATTCCAACACCACAATTTTATCTCGTATATTTAAAATACAATACAACTTCTTTTTTTTTCTTTTTTTTTAGGTTATTAACTAATGAATTATTGTTAGTATTTCATTTTATTTCTCCTGTTGCCTGTCCACCAATAACTTCAATATAAAACTCCATAGAAACTTCCTAGAACACAGATACCTACACATACAGAAGCGTATTTTCCAATAGACACATTCACTAGTATTGTTTTCATCTATGTAAATACCCCTCTGTTTGTTTGATTGTTTGTTTTCATTAATCTGCTTTTCTTGTGTTTTTATTTTCATTTATTTTTTGATTGAATGCAGTGCTTATGGGCTGGGCTGTCTTTGCGCGCGGTGGCTGCGGTGGGGCCTGGGTGGTGAGGCGCGCCTGCCTTGTCGCGGGGCCGTGTCCGGGTCTTGGGTTGTTGCTGATGGAGCAAACTCCTTGCTTGCCTTCCCTTCGCTTTTTAATGCACCTCATATGCCCTGTTTTTAATGCACCACATTATCATAACAATACACACACTCAAAAGGAGGGAAGGAGAGTGGGTGGGAGGGCATACGGAAATGGAAAGGGAGGAAGGAAAGGAAAAGGGAAGGAAAAGGAAGAAAAAAAAGAGGAAAAAAAGGGAAGAAGGGAAAAGAGAAAAGAAAGGGAAAAAGGGGAGAAGGACAAGGAAAAAGAGGAAAAGGGAAAAAAAAAAAGTCTTGGTCTTGGGCGCGGCCTTGCGGTGGGGTGGTCGTGCCCCTCTGCCCTGGCCCCCCGTGTGGTTTCTGTGTGTGGGGATTGTCCGGTTTCAATCACTATTGCTTATGTTCACTATTATTATTGTAATGATGTACATAACTGTTAATATTCATTGATCTCCTTATTTATATCGCTGTCATTATCAACATATATATTATATATTACATATGAAATACACACGAACACACTCGCACGCAGACACACACACACGCACGCGCACGCGCACACACACACACACACACACACACACACACCCTCCTTCATACACACAGAGAACAGCCATTTCTGCTTTCATTTCCATTACTTTTATTTATCTTTATTTATTTATTTTTTTCCGTCTTTGTTGTATATATAATCGTTATTCCTTATTATTAATGTTTGTTCTCTACTTTGTTTAGCATTATCTTCTATATTGTAAAACTGACCTGTTTGTATGTCTTTTATGTTCACTGTTGTAATTTTAAAAAAAATAAAAAAATAAGAATCCGTTTTGTACTCAACAATTCAGTTTTATGCGAAAAGTCAACAGGTAAGTTCGACACTGGTAAAGTTGGGTATCATTTATGTATGAACACATCTTATTCTGCTTATCAATTTCAGTTCCCTTACGATTCACCATTGTGGTTCTTTGAGTTGCAGGTGATTCAGGTTACTATAACAGTAAAATCCTGCCTATATAGAAATGCATGAGTAATAATAATCTAGTGATATAATTTACTGAATTACAGCCAGAAGTCACAAAAGATATTTTTTATGCATTGATTACTTTTGTTTATAATAATGAAATGCATTTTTCCTGATTATACTTAACTCTACTTACTTTTACTTTAAGTTACATCAGTGCAAACTTTTACAGTGTGGTCTTAATAGTTTTACTAAAGTAAATGATCTGAGAATGTTCTCCATAGCTGCCTATCTGCACATCCTCTGTCAGGACAGTGGTGACATAGACGAGCGGGTTTGTTATGGGACGTGAGCTAGAAAAGTGTTGCTCGAAGACAGTAAAGTTACTTTAATAACTGTTCTGAGGCAAGATAGTTATTTGATAAACAGAATTTTACTGAAAGTCTGAATGTTGTGTGAAGAAAACTGAAGTTCATTTCACATCACTATAACGTCCTCCTGCAGTCGTCACAGCAGAGATGTGCGAAATGCTCCTTAGTGTGGACAAATGTTATGTACAGAAACCCAAAGCTGGATAAAATAAAAGCAACAGTAGCATCGGTGGTGTCTTCTGGATTCTTGAACATTTTGAGGGTTACTACAGCTACTGTACTTTGACCACAGCATTTTGTAGCATTTTCTTAAATGAAGGTGATTGTTACAAGACAATCCCACAAATTGTGCTGTTCACTTTCTAATCAAGCAACTTAACAACCGCTGCGTGGATTAACTGAGAATAATTCTGAGACTTGCATGTTATTAAGACAAATGAAATGGGACACAAGAGGATAGACAGGCATTCATCTGCTATGACTAATGGCACAGGCAGATACATGGTAGGTGTTTTCAGTACAGTGTCTATGAACTAGCATGAGTGAAATTTGCTTAGGAATCAATATGCGGAATCATAATTAAGATTTCTTAATTATTCCACTTCCAAGTTGGAACCGGTGCTAGAAGCTCAACCTGAACCTGTAGTGGTTAATATGCATATCATACACTGTGATCAGACTTGATAAGTTGCATTTACAATAAGATACTTGATTTGATTCCTTTTGGGGGACCTTTTCTGGTGCTTTGTTGAACAGATTGTTTTTTGTGTAATTCATGTCATTCACAAAATGTGCCAATCAAATCGAGCGGTCTGTGTTGGAGCATATTGTCATTTCACTTGTCTTTGTTGCCACCACCACTTCACTGAGCAGAGGTGTGATGCTTTTGAGCCAGGCGGGACCAAGAAGAAAATATTCACACATACACACAGTTGCTTGGATTTGCAAAAAAAAAATAAACAGTGTAGAATAATAGAGAATATCTAAAAATATCTTGCCACTGCAGGAAAAAAGTTAAAAATAAAAATGCAGGTATGCATGGACATGCACAAAAATAAACACACACGGATCTGAAATGCAGTGAATGACTGCAGGCAGAGGAGATTACATAACTCGGCGACAGCAACACATTCTTACATCATATTTCTTGTGTGTCATTCTTTACCAGACCCATTCAGCTGCAACCACTCATTGATTCTGCCTCTCACACACACACACACACACACACACACACACACACACACACACACACACACACACTTGACCAAAACAGACAGACGGTAATGGATGTAGACGCCAGTATAGTCACTTACTTCTAGCTCACTTGATTTTCTCTCTCTCTCACGCACGCACACACACACAGACACGCACACACACAGACACCACTGTAGGGCACAGGAATAAGACGATTGTTAGACTACTGATGGTTCGCAGCCTCAGGAGGCAAACAAAAACAACAACAAATTGCAGTAGGCTCGAGAAAAGAAGACTGTAGTTCTGCCACGAGTTAAAGACAGTTACAGTGTAGCTGAGAAAATATCAGACCCACTATTAGAACTGTCCATTCCAAATGTGAGGATTTCTTTAAACTACATTGGGTTGTTAATAAATGCTTTATGTTTTCGAAATGATACGTATGCAGTGATTAATGGGCTGCACATTAGTCCTATCATTTCCATATATTATACTGCTTTCATGTGTTTCTTTTAACTTTTTGTATTTTACATTTAAAAGAATTATCTTGATTTTCTTAACAAGTTTTAAATTGTTTTACTGTTTGCCTTTTTCTTGTCTCCTGCAAACCAGTAAAGCACTTTGAACTGCACTGAACTGTATGAAAAAAAAATTAGCATTACTACTCCGCTAAGGGCCCTGTCACTCTGGCGTATAGAGCCAGCGTCTGAGGAACGTATCGAATATTTCGAAAAATCGTTTATACGCACAACTTTTCAGCGTATGAGGTCGATTTTCGGTTAATGACCATTAGAGTAACGTGAGCCTAGCGTACCGTCAGCGTATGAGTAGCGTATGAGTAGCGTACGCATAGCGTATGTCAGCGTATGTGATGTGATGTGTGTTTGAGTTGGACGTATACCGACGTATGAGTAACGTATATCAGCGTACCTTCGACGTATGAGAAGCGTATGCGGAACGTCAGCCTAACGTATGAGGAGCGTACACAGCTGGTGATGTTGGGACCAACCCTGTCCAGCAGTTCATCATACATTTCTGGAGGCATGCGTAGGAAGTTCCTGAAGGCTCTCTGATCTTCATTTCTCAATTCAACCATAAGCTGGTCATAAAGGCCAAATTGACGCCGCCTTCCAATCCAAGGTTTCACCCAGATTGCACGTCTCATTCTACGCCTTCTTCTTCTGTGTCTAGCATACTCAACTGCCAACTGTAACAAATCTTGGTGATGTTGCAGCACAGCAACCTCCATCTCTGAACTGCTGGTACAAACTGATACAGATTTGGAAATGTGAGACTTTATATACCCCCCATACGCTGGAAATACGCATGTAATACGCATGGGATAAGTTGGCTGTACGCTCAGAACACGTTAGGCATAAGTTGAGGACGTTAGACTGTCGTTAGAACTACCATCATAACGTTAACCATTCGTTACACACACGTCAGACACTCGTTCATTATACGCTCCTCTACCGCTAGGTTTCCTGACCCACTCCATTTCAACGTATGAGAAGCGTACTCGACGTATGAGTAACGTACCTTCAGTGTACCTCTAGCGTGTTCAGCGTATGAGGAGTGTAAAATTCATACGTTGGCATACGCTGAAAATTTTCGTGCCGTCAGCGTACACCGACGTACCCTGGCGTCCCCCGGCGTCCCCCGGCGTACCCCAGCGAACTAGAAACGTATTCCAGTATTCCACTAGCGTGTTTCAGAGTATGTCAGCGTATTCCCAAAAAGTCCATACGTTCCTCATATGCTGGCTCTATACGCTAGAGTGTGACAGGGCCTTAAGGAATGCTCCAGAGTTATGTGATGATCGGCATACGTTTGTCTGTTTGCCTGTCTGTGTGCAACTTTACTCAAAAACGGACTTACGGATTTGGATGAAATTTTCAGGGATTGTCAGAAATGACACAAGTATCACCTCATTAGATTTTCCAGTGATGCTGCTTATAGTCTGAATCCACTGATTTGTTAAAGATTTCTGTATCATTGCGACATAGTGTCACTGAAACAATGACAAGTGAACACTACGTCAGCTGCCTGCTGACGATCACATGATGGCGATCCTACTAGAAATTGACCGCTGTGGACTTAACAGGACTTATCCGTCGGAAATCATACAAGGAACAATTGATTAAATTGTGGGGGTGTTTCAGGGCCCCATCAATTCCTGCCACCTGCTACATATTTAGGTCAGTATCTGGACATAACGTACACATGCATAACACATGCCTGTGCTCAGCACAAGGTCATTTTTTATTAAAGATTTCATCCATCAGAAATGATACAATGACTGAGCAGCCTTGCCAGAGTACTGCGCTCTCTGAGTGCTGTTCTAGTAATTTGATTGGTTAGAACATAGAATAGAATCTGTGTATTTCTTTTTACCTGATATTAACATGCATTTGTGAATTATATACAATAAATATACATACTTGACAGATGGTATGAAATGTATGAAATTGTATGTTGATCCACTGAAATATTTTCCTCAGGGTTCACAGGGAAGTTTTCTTCTTAGTTCGTTTAAGACAAACATAGTTCATCAAGGTATTTGGCAGGCAGGTTTCCAGACATCTTGAAGGACTTCTCACATTAGTTCTGTGGATTTGTGTCAGGATTCTGCCCCTGTTGCTGCCTTTTTGCTCCTTTTCCTGTTTTTCCTCCTGTGTTGTCTGGTTTCTCTGGCTGTGTCCGAAATCGCATACTAACGTACTACTCATACTAAATGTGACGTCAAAATAAGTATGTAGTGCGTTCACATTGGATAGTATGAAAAGACTGAGTACGCGAGAAATACCCGGATGTATACTATATCCGGAAAAATTTTAAGTATGCGCGGTGACCACACTAGTCATACTCAACCGCCCCATAATGCTTTGCGAGCTATCCACCGAAATGGAAGCCTCCGCGGGATCTGTGGCTGGACCGCGGCAATTTTCATTTTATTTTATGTGGTTAAGTAGTCATCCTAATCACCCCACAGATTTGAGAAATAGGCGTTTTCTGACCAACGTTTTAAATTTGTCAGATGCCTCACAGCGTGCTACTGAATGCTAGCAGCTAGTTGCAGCAGCTCGCTTTGCATACAGAACAAGTAGCAGCTACCTCGAGTAGCCTGCAGCTACAATTGAAACGATTCGCATAATCTGGCTAATAACTGCATGAGGAGTGCCGGCTTGAAATTGCCACATTAATTATGCGACTGTTTGTTAGCGTAAAATCGACCTGAAGCCGGCATTCAGCCGAGATATTTGATAGCCGTACTTCCGGTTTTTGTCGTCGGAGGTTTGAAATGCATTATGGGAAACGGAGTAGTATACTACAGTGCGAACGGTCGGCATTCTAATCATACTTATAGTACGTAGTATACAGTATATACTCATTGAGAATGTAGTATGTAGTACGTTAGTATGCCATTTCGGACACAGCCACAGCCTCTGTCTCCCTCTGTCTGCTGCACCTGGTCTCTGATCATTGTCAGCTGAGGCAATCAAGCCAACTCATTTCACCTGGTCCCCTCTGCTACTATTTAAGCCCTGCCTTTTCCCTCAGTTGTCGCTGGCTCATTGTCTTGGATTCACTCTGCTTCAGACTCCTCTCCCTCTCACCTCTGGATTACACCTGTTTACTGGATCACTCCGCTTTCCCCTCGGTTATGGATTAACACTTTTGTACTTTGTTTACTTCAGTTTGTTTTTTTCCTCGACCCTGTTGTTTTCCATCATTGAGTTTGTTGTAGCCACTTCAGTCTCGTTTTCAGTTTATAGTTTGCTTGAATAATAAACCCTTTTTACCATAATGCCCAGTGTTCTGTCTACAATGTCTGCACCTGGGTTCACCACACCCTACAACCTTGACAGATTTGGGCTGTCTCTGTGTCTTCTGTTTCTTCCCACTGACTCCATCATGTTGAGATCAGGGCCATGTGGGGCTGTACCATCTGCTGGAGGACTCCTTGTTCTTTTGACCACTGAGGAGTTTATTTATGACTCTGGCTGAGTAATTTGGGTTGCTGTCAGTGGGTTTAACGATGAGGGGAAGATAACTAATGATGATACTGTGATCTTATTTGGAAAATAATTTTTTGCTGAGGTTAGTAGTCCACAGGAGATGGCAGTAAAAATGCAGCTGTCATAGGAGGATGGCACAAAACCAGAATAACACCGATGTAACTCTGCACCAGATGCAAATTCCACCATTTCAAAGTACAATTTCAATTTTAAATGGATTCTACGTTCAGAACTAGTTGCCAGGCTGCAATATCTGGGACCAATCCACCCTGGTAGTACTGTATGGTGATTAAAAATCTAAATGAATAAAGTGAATATGAACTTTTGCACATTCATGTATCTTTGTATATTACAGCCACCTGTGGATCAGAGAAATAATGTGAAACCACTGGCTGGATTAATATTGTGTCTGATATTGTGCGAGCTGCTTGCAGTGTTGTGTGCATAAGATAAACAAAACTGAAGCTACAGAGTGGCCACTGACAGCTCATCAGGAAACCTTTAACTGAGTTTCACTACTTATACAAAAATAATACATTCTCAACTTTTGTTTTCCTTGGTCATGACCATTAGTTTTATTTTCTATAAATCTCTTTCTTATTTAATTGCTTTAGGACAAACCTAATCCAGCACAGTACAACATCAACAAAACCACGGAAGCCAGATATGTATCAGACAAAAGTCGAGAAACTGAGGAAGCCGAACAGTACAAAGAAGCTATAAAGGACTAAGTACTATTAACAGTATCAAAGAGATAAACCTCAACTTGCAGTTGTGTAACATGAAAACCTTTAGGTGATGGCATTTGCGTTTCTGGGGCTAATATAGTTTTTTTGTCTCTTCAGTCATACAGGTCATCAAGAAAGCAGCTCAGTTTGTCCTTTGATTATACTAAACATAATTCTGTTTCAAGACAATTTTTACCTCTTTTTTTTTGGTCAGTATGAATGAGTTGACCTCAAAAAGGAAAGAAAAGTGGTGAGTGAAGGGGGAAGACTTGTGGATCAGAGAATGTTTCTCAAATAAGACAGGTGAAATGTGATTTTTTTTCTTCTTTTTTAACACAAATCAGTAATTGAGAAGAAAATTGGACATTTATTTATTTAAAAATGTCTCTGATTATTTCTGTAGGCTTCAACGGACGATTCTTCAGACATCAGGCTCAGCACTAACATTTTCGCTTTGAGTAAACTGTCCCTTTTCACTACACGCTGTTTACCATTTCAACATGTTTACAGTCTGTCATTAGGCCTGCTGCTGTTTAACTATTCATCTCATTTGGCTGGTGGAGACAGCGTACGCTTTCATCGACATCTTGGCCCATTTTCATGCTCCTGCTTCACTTCACTTCAAAGACAAACGGCAGCAAGTGATCTTAAAATCACATACTGATTTTCAATTCACTCCCCCTAAGGAATAGAATCCAAAATCTAATCTGCGGCACTTAATGATAGGGACTCCCTAATCACAGTAATGCAGTCTTGTTGTTTGCCCCTCACTTTCAATTATGAGTGTCTCATTAAAATAGCAGAAGACATATTATGTGAGTGTACCTGTCTGTTTGTTGGTGTATGTGTATGTTTGGTTCTGTGTGCTACTTACATCAAAGGCTTTTCCAAGCGGCTTCCCAGGGAGCCGACTATTTCACCCAGAGTGCAGAAAGCCTGGCCCAGGAAGTCCTGCAGGTGTAAACGCATCAAGAGTAGGGCTGTGAGTTGCAGACAGAAAGCTGCATTATCATGTTCTTTGTATTTCTTCATTTGGAATATAAAATGGTAAATGGTTGTATTTATATAGCGCTTTTATCCAAAGCACTTTACATGATACATCACATTCACCCATTCACACACTGATGGCGGAAGCGGCCATGCAAGGCACTAACCACGACCCATCAGGAGCAATTAGGGGTTATGTGTCTTGCTCAGGGACACCTCAACATGAGCTCAATGGGCTGAGGATCGAACCGGCAACCTTCCAGTTACAAGACGGCCACTCTACCCACTGAGCCATGGCAAATACTCCAAATACAACATAGTAACACAAAAACTACACCAAGCAATACTCCTAGAGAAGTCGTTTGACATTTCTCAGCATCATTTTTCTCACTGACTGTCATGTCACATGGCCACTTAAAAGCTGAAACTCAAATTAGTCAATCACAAGAGAATGTTTTGGCAACTATTCTGACATTTGATTAATCATCACTGTCATTTTTCAAGCAAAAATGCAAAATATTCTCTTCTTTGTGGCAGTCAGATGTGATGATTCGATTCTTTTCTTTGTCAAATGATGGTAAAATGGATAGTCATCTTGGGCTCTGAGAAATTAAAGTAGGCATTTCTCATGATTCACAGCATCTAAATATCTTTGTCAATCACGTCAAACACGATGATTATATGATTGGCTGTTGCTTCAGCCTGAATGAACAAACAGACAGCTGGGGCACAGAGAGATGAGAGAAAGCAGAAAGAAAACAAAAATGCAAATTTGCATTTACTCGATTTGCTCACATACTGTAACATGAGAAATAGCAGAGTAAAGAAATAAATAGGAAAACAAAATCTACTTGAGCTTTTTGTAGAATGCATTTAACACAAGTGCTGACAACTCAACAAATTAAATGTCTGTATTTCGGCCATTTCACATCTTCCATTCTCCATTCATGTATACTTTGCACACTGACATCAAAGCCCAGCGTGAAAAAACACTCGTGTCCTCGTTGATCACTGTAGGGTGACCACAACAGAGGAGTCAGTTTAGGGAGGAGGAGTCTTTGGCCAACAAGAAGGACAAAGCAGAGAGAGGAGGGCGCATAAAAAATCTGTTTACAACAGGCCTGGACCAATTGTTCGAGCGCCAATACCGAGACCTCCCCTTCCAGATTGTATGTACATGTGTATGTGAGAGTCAGTGTGTGTGTGTGTGTGTGTGTGTGTGTGTGTAGAAGTGCTTGACAGATGAGCCATGTTGAGTCCGGCAGGCAGAAAGCTGCTCCAAAGATCATTGCCGGTGCTGAGTAAATTTCTCCTCAAGCCGAGCTCTCGAAACAAACAGAGATGAAAAAACCTTCTGGCCTTTCCATAAGAAGTGTGTAACTAGTTAGCAGTCCCTGCCCAGTGCCTGCTATTCCTTAGAAAGTCTAAAGGTAGAGGTTGAGCCGCCTTAGATTAACAGGCTCAGCGGTGGTAGGAAGGACAACGTTCGAAGGGGTATCTGGAAACAAAAAAGATTGGAGCTGACTTCTACAGTTCATCACGCCTCTATAGAACATCCACAAACCGTTTCCATGCCTTTGACCACAAAGTGAAATTGAGTCTTGTACCAAGTGGGGAAAGGGAAACTACAGGAACTGACAACACTGGTCTAAATCTCAATTTCAAACTGTTTAGAAAATGGCCACTGTACACATATACTGTACACTGATCCCCTTAAACACAGTAGCAGAGCAAACACAGCCACACATGGCAGCAACACTCCTCACAGCTTAGGAACACAAGAAAGAGCAAAGGCAGTGACCAAGCGTCCAAAATAACAAGATCTCATTCCAGTCAAGCATCTGTGGGATGTGCCAATACAGGCCTCATCCACAGAGGACCCAAACCCACTGGACTCAAAGGATCTACAGCACAACAGTATCCCAACAGAGGTCCCTTGTAATCGACCAGATGTTTCAGAGATGTTCTGGCGGTACAAGGGGGACCTACCCAATATCAGGCAGGTGGTTTTAATGCTGCGGCTTCACATTTTTACCCAGACTTGGTGTGTGCTCCTATGAACACTTTGATACACAGTGTGGGTCAGGAGACACTCATTTTCCACTGGATTTGAGCCACTTTTGACCCCTGTTGTGAATCAAAGGGTTAAAGGGAGGAATTTAATGCATCATTTGAATCTTCTTCTGCACAAAGTGGATCACTCACGTGCTGCCTACTTCAGCCAAGAGGAACCGGCTGTTAAAATGGGGAGCTATGAAGAATATAAAAATTTACTGCAGTAAAAAGTGCTGTCACTGCCAATGATGCAAGAGAGGAATGCTGGGAGAAAACTATCAATCGTGTAAGTTAATATATTTATTTAACCACTCCGTGCTCTCTCAGTGCTGCCGCTTATCTCTAACATGACAGCCGCGCATTAGACATTTTAAACTTTAAACTTCATACATTTAAACATGATGCTGAAAAAGTGCATTTAGGTTTGCTGCTGTCAAATAAGGATATGAGGAAATGACTTCAGTTTTTGGCCAAAATCAAAGTGAAGTTAATGTTATTGATTGAATATTGTCTGTGATAAATATCAATAGACTAATCAGTTTTCTAATCTGTGTTGTATTTGCTGTAATAAAAGCAACATAAAATGAACTCAGCAGCAAATCAGAACCAAATACAAACACATCTGTCCATGTAGGTTGACTACTATAGCTTGCGTACTGTAACTGCACAGCTTCGGTCAGTAACGTTATGAATTGCTTAGAGGTATGCAGATCTAACACATTTGCTCAGCTGAATCTGTATCACTCATGCAGAATATCATCAAAAAAAGAGTTGATGAAAGAGAGGTGCATCTTACAGCCAGTTCAAAGACTCTGAACAGAAGCTCCTCCATGGCAGGTTAACTGTGCAGCATCAATCATCATCAGGACATTGAAATCTTTGGCTTTAGGCTCAACATACCTCTCTAACCGGTTAATTTCGCTTTGAAGAACATCTCTCTGGTGCAGTGCATCCAATCACAAACAATATAAAATATCGAAATACTGTAATAACAAAAATGATAATATGAGTGTTCAATCCAAAAGGTTCTTGAGAGTATTTCCACACATGCCTTGTTTTTTCCCTAACAATGACATCACTGTTTGTCAGCAGGATATTGGCGTACCACAAAATCACACAACAGTTGAATAATTGTGCACATAGACAGAAGTGTCAGTCAGAATTAAAAGCAACATCCACATGTATCCAGCCCTTAATTAGAATCCACTGTATGCCCTATCTCTGCACATCATCCCCTGCAGCCATATCTGCACAAGGTATGTATACCATATGGCACAGGGAAAACATCTGCTGTGATGTGCGGGAGGAGGCATCCTCAAAGGTTGCCACTGAAACTGCCACATGAGATACTGTACTTGAGTGCATTTGCATTTTTTTCTTCCCATTTTCTGTTATTTATAGCTATGCGACTGGGAATGGACAGTGCCTGTACAATGGAGCCATCACTGCGTGCCAGATCTCCAATCCCACACATCCACGGTGACGACAGGACGCATCCAAGCGTCCCCAGCCTTCATGCTTTGAGTGAGTTGCTGCACTCTCATTGCTCGGTGCTCGCAGTGGCAGCCCGGGGGCAGGCTGGGGTTGGGGCTGAGGAAAAGAACTCCAGCAGCAGTTGGCAGTGAGGACGACAGCGGTAATAGGAAGGGTGTTGGGAGGCTGGGTGTTGAGGAGGAGCTGCGGTTACAGAGAGAACAGGAGCAGGGGGCTGCTGAAACTTCTGCTGGAAGTGAAAGCGAAGGATGGGACAGCAGGTCACTCAAACCTGAGGTTGGAGGTTTTAAATGAACACGAAGACCGAGCTTGACAAAGAAAGGCAGGATCCGTAATCAGCAGTGGCAGGAGGATATGCTGGATATTTGCAAAGCTGCACTGAGAGACAGCATGAGCAGAACCAAACAGCTGTCTGATAAGACATGACAAAGCTGATAAAATCTCATCTTTATTAAAGCCTGTCAGCAGTTGCTTCTCATATTTATGTGTTTTACAGTAAGGAAAAGCCTGTCAAATTGCAGATTCTCTTTTTTGTGGACTGTCTATTTGATCATTTTGATGAGCGTCTTCTCCTTCATAACATCAGTGCTCAGTGACCAAAGATACTAATTTTTTTTATTCCTATGGCATCTCTTCATTATATCGATGAGGCACTCATTTCAACTGTCAGTCTCTGCTTCAACATATTACATCTGAAATAAAATAATAACTTCTACATCAACTACAAAAAAAGTACCAAATCTCATCTTTTTTCACCTGTTATATTCTAACTAGATAAGAGACTGTGTGAGAGATCCAGTCATTTAACACATGGCAACCACAGTTTATCATATCTAATAATTTGTGTAAAATCCTTCACAGTCAATCTCTGTCTGGAGTCTCTGGCTCAGAGACATAAACAGATGCTTCCTGGTGATGCTCTCCCAGGCCGTCACAGGAGCCACCTTTAGCTCGTTTGTTGTTGGGTCTCTGTGCCTCAAGTCTGGCTTTAAGCAGGTGAAATGCAGCTCAGTCAGACTGAGATCAGTCACGGATATTCCACCTCTTCACCCTGAAAAGTTCTTTGATTGCTTTAGCTGCCTGTTCACGATCACTTGCACTCAATGGTGGTCGCCTCTGCACCGCTCATATTGACAGACAACACTTCAATCTAAATGGTAACTCACAACCCTCAGTAAACTCTGAACCATAAGTGAGCTCCAAACAAAACATTTAAGAGTTAGATTACTTGGATTTTTTTTTCAACACAGATATAAACCTACTCGAGTGAAAGGTTGGATTTGGCACTTGAAATGTAATATCATTATTTTATTTCAAGTTGAATGTGCAGAAGCTCAGAGCACAAAGAACAACAAATGTTTAACTGTTGAAATGCTTACGTTCTGGAAAGCACTTTGTAGGGTTCATGAAAGTTACTTGATAAATTTATCAGTTATTTGTCATTATCACAGATTTATTTGTTATTTGTCTATCAATCACTTGCAAGCTGGAGTTTCTTCCAGAAATAACATATAAGTAAAATACACTGACAACATATTTTATGCTTCTCTTAAACAATCCAAATCTTTGGGTGTACAGAAAGATAGTTGTCTTGGTTAACTACTGAAATAATCAACAGTGACTTGTAGCATAAACAGGGCAAGTTTACATGAACCTTGACATTTAACCAGAACAAGAATCCTGCCCTAACCTGAACGAAAACTGCACACAAGACCCACAAGTACTGTGCTTTATATGCTCACCATCAACCTACATTACCTTCTGCTGACTTACTGTCATGTGACTTGTGTTAAAAAAAACAACAACCACAAAGGTAGTGTCTACAGCTACGGACCCGTATCCGTAGCCCACAGGCTACGGGCACGGCACTTTCCATTTGCCAGACAGATACGGACCCGTACGCGAGTCTCACAAGTCAAGAAGCTGCTAACCACTGCAAACTGTTGAAAGGTAAGCAAAGGTTAAGGTTAGGGTTAGGTTTAGGGTCCGTACCTGTAGTACCGATGCTACGGGTCCGTACCGCTAGCGTCTACCGGGAGTCACGTGACCAGATATCGCGTATCTGATTGGCAAATGGCAAGTGCCGTATCCGTAGTCCACAGGCTACGGGTACGGGTCCGTACCTCTAGCAACAACCAACAACAAAAGCACATCACTGGAAAAACTATTGTCAGTAATTGTAATCCAGCTGGACGTTATGTTTCCCATTAAATGTGAAACAAATTTGCAGAAGGTTAGTAAGCAGTGTGACTGTAAACTGAGACTTTTGGTAAGTTAGAGAGTTTCACATATTTGGAGAGGAGCAATGAAAGAGGTTAAATTGAATAAAGCTCCAATCAAATTTCTGGACCTTACGTGATTTACAAAGTACCTCTACATGTTGCTTCATGCTGTGTATTCACACGGCACAAGCAAAGACTCCAAGCTACATTTATCATTGAATGTAACCGTTGAGAGTGCTGACAGACTGGAAAATGTCCCTTGCCTCATGCTGCCATACATGTTATCTGCCTATTCATCCTGGTCACTCTTCTGATAGACTTGAGCTTCCTGTCAATGGCTTCATAATATGATCTTACTGAATTTGTACCCAACAAGCTTGAAACTTCCATTTGTAATTGACGACTTAGTGCTTACAATTCTAAAGCGAGAAAGAGGAAGAAGAAAAGTGCAGAAAAAACATCAGTCTACCTCTGCAATCACTATGAATCGATAGAGGTCACCAGGTAGTACTAGTCCCGTGCAAATAGGGCTTAAATTAGTCAAACAAACTGATCTGATAAGTATGCAAAACATATTTCATTTACAACATTTTACAAATGCCAGCAGAAATTATGTTCAGTTGTATCTTTTCTCCCATGTACTGCCAGCATTCATTCCATCACCACACTGTACAGAAATAGCATGTGACTGCAAGCTTTAAGAGTAACACCTTGCTGTCTTGTAACAGCATTGCTAACAAAAACAAAAAGCAAGCATGTCAGAAACATTTCTGAAGGGAGAAATTGTGTTGCACGGGCTTTCTGAATGTCTTTGGTCTGGGTCAGAAAAATCTTTAGGTGAGTTTAAAGCTTCAGTGTACCGCCGGCGGTACACCTACTAATTTGCATAGGAATTTCAGGAATGTCCGACGGGTGCAAACGCGATTATACAAACACTATACACCGATGGAAAGCTTAGATTCTCATGAATCCGCCGGTATAAACCACTTTCAGATGCGATTACCACAGCGGGTGAGAAAAACACATTTGTCCGACAAAAACAAATATTCATCCATCCGTTCTCTATACACGGCTTCAAAGCACACAGCGCGACTCACATTTCCGGGTTTATTATTACACACAAAAAAAAGATTCCACAAAAAACGGCCATAATCCAACCTTTTACATCAGATGACACAAGCCAGTAAACTATTTTGTCCAAAACATGTCCTGAAGTCGGTATAAAATCCCCGAATCGGTCGTTTTCAAGGAAATGCACCTCCCGATGCGCGTCCAATATTCCCCGTATTTTTCGTAATTTTTTTTATTTAAAAATAGAATATTAGCGATTTTTTGTACTGAAAACGGCTGGAATTGACTGAAGCTTAAAGGGTTAAATGCCAACACGATTGCTTTGTTCCTGTTACGCCACTCTCTCCCCCAACATTCAGATTCAAATCAGGCTGCTATTTAACTGGATGGGTAACTGTGGCTGTATGATATTTCAGTGAATGCATGACTGATTGTTGAACAGCGGAGGTGAAGGAGACACTCACATGTTTAGAGAGGTTGTCACTCTTGCAGTCGAGATCATACCTGCAGAGAAGAGGAAAAAGGTGAAACATCACAACAGAGGCACAGAGAGAAAATCTGCGTAACAGATCTGTGCATGAACAGCTATCAAAACACAAATCAGTGACACTAGCTGCTCTGCCCTCATGATGTAGCATTAATGCTAATCATTGCAGAGAGGCTGCTCAGGCAGAAAACAGATTTGTGATTGTTGCACCAAAAGCATTTCTTGGATGAGATACAACACTATCAATCGCTTTGATGTTATCGATGACTGCCAGTGGAAAATCTCAACATTTTAACCATCAAATTTTCCATTTTACAATTATTTTTTGTTCAAATATTTTTATTGAGAAGCAGATATTTAAATGTTATCCAATTTTTGAACAATCAACAGTGCTTCATTTTCACATATAACACCAAAAAACACACAAGATACAGTACATATATTTATAACTTAAAAAAAATCCCTCCCACACCTATCCCTACCCCCACTGTGCTATCCATCAACAAGCAGTTGACTGGTCCATGTTTTGTAGATAGGAAATGAATGGTTTCCATAATTGCTGAAAGTCGTCCAGTTTATCTCTTAAACTGTAACGGATTTAGTGCAGCAGATAAAGTCATTTTTTTCACCAAAATACTTCACTACGGTATGCAAGCACCAAATTTGGTACAGATATTCTCTATAGTCTACTTTTTCATATTTCATTGGTAGCCACACAAAATTTTGAATGGACACCAATAATGTCAGCCATTTTTTAAAGCTGGCCACTGGAATAGATTTTTTCTTGCACTGACAATGCCAAATGAGTGTAGCATACAATAAAATTTGATTTTAAACACAGCATTATATCTAAAGATCATAGGTAAGTTGTTTTGTTGATGGAAATGTGTAAAAATCAATTAATTTGCTCTGGTTGCCATTTTCCAAGATGGCTGCCAAGAACCTTCTTCACTGCAAAAATATGAGAAAATGTTTTCCTGTTCAATGCACAGCATTGAAGTCACCAGTGTGCCCTGGTTGTGCTATGACATTCACTCTGTTATTATTGACCTACTATCAAAACAACCACCTTTAGCAATTAGCACAAAACAGAGCATATCAATAAACATTTTTTCATGGATATCCACAGTAGTGAACCCTAATACAATACATCGAATACATCCTCAATTATTAACATTGACCTTTCAGTAACGGTTGTTTTGAAGCGAATATCTAATACACAGTGGCAAGTCGATGTGGTTTAATTTGCATAAAAACAAGAAGACCAAGACAGAAACAATGCAGAGAAATAGCATATGTATGGAATTCAGTTTTGCAGAGCCACGTCACATGCTCTATATGCAGAATAGATTTCTCTCCATCAATAAGTATAGATACTGATAAGTTATTACGTATATGTATTTTTTTCTATTTTTTTGCACTATGTGAATTTACTTTTGGCACAGCAAAACCAGAACACAGACCTGTTTGTGTTCAGCAACAATGTGACCTAAATAAAAATGCATCAAGTCTGTCATCTAGTTTTTGTGTATCTGTTTTTGTACTTACATATATATAAAATATCTGATTTGTTTATGTCTGCTTATGTTTGCCAGCTGTGGGTTTTCTTTCGAGCTGCATGTGTATATTTGCCTGTGACTGCACATTTGTTCTGTGCACGGTGTGTGAGGAAACTGACATCTGCTGACAGCCTTGTATTTATCAACGTCCCAAAATGCCAATTAGGAAGACTCTGATTTTGACACGATAGCTGGCAAATAGTCCAAACATTTTCTGTAGCAAACTTAATGATAATATCCTGGATGCCAGTTTTGATGCAATTTGGAGAATAATGCATCTCAGCGCACCATTCTTGCTTTTATAATGCATTAACCAGAGTGAGAGAGTGTTCAAATCCTTGCGTGTCTTTGTCTGAGCTTTGAGGAGTGATGCATTACAACATTCTCACATTTTAAAATACTTTTGACTTCAACAGAGCTTTCACATTACGGTTGATGAAGTTTTTCTGTGATATGTGTTGCAATATAAGAAATACAGGATTTTTTAATCATACAACTTTAAGGACTCTATATAACTTTATATGACTAAAGGATTAATCACTGTACAAGGATTTGTATGATATTATAGGGGAGTGCATATGTGGCAATAATAATAATCATAATAATAATAGAAGCTGTTTTGAAACCTTTCTCTTATAGTGTAACACTAGCAAAGGCATCCAGAATATATTTTTTGCGTTGTACGGCATTCATATCGTCATACAGAGCTTTGTGATGCTGATCTAAATGTTCAGACATATTAGTTGTGTTGCCTTGTATTGTGGCAACGGTTACACCTGTTTTTGGTCAATACCACCCAGTCTATACACAACTGACATCGTGTCTGTTTTTGCAACCATATCTTCCTTTTATTGTTTCTCTCCTGTTCCTTGCTCATTTTGCTGCAGGTCAAGAAACTCTATATCATGAGTGAAGTTAAAAAAAAAACTTAAAAATATTTAAGAACAGAAAGACCTCCTTTGCAGATTAGACATGGAAAATAAGAATTGTGTGAGTTAATTTGCCTTACTTCACACTGTGCTTTCTATGATGTGACTATTGAGCATGCAGACATTGCAACGTCAGTGCCGAAACAATATAATGTGCAGCCTTATCTCACATCATTTCATTTCACACAAAACCTCACTAAAACTAAGAGCGGTGGAAGATAATCATGAAATTACATACTGAACTCTTCATCTGAGATGGATCTGGATATGTTTTTTTTTAAATAATAGACTCTTCGTTAAATGCAAACTCAATCAAATTGCCATAGCATTCCTGTAATATTCTCAGTCTCAAAATGAAAAAAGAACTACAATTGATGCAGTAGAACCAGAGATATACTTGTCATTCCATGCACTCTTCCTCTCGAACCTCGTGACTGAATTATCCTCAATGAAACTATCATTTGGCCAGATATTTGGATCTGTTATTAGTGGCTAGCCTTCAGGCTCAAATGCAGATAAAGTGTGAGCTGCAGATGTCTCTTTGCCTTCAGGTTTTCCAACTCGCAGTCTTCAGAATAAGGGGCATCTCTTGAGGCACTGTATCGAATTTCACATGAAGTTTCTGGTGAGATAAAGTGCTTTTTATAACTTTGTTCAGCACTTCTGAATGGATTCTGATGTGCAAAATCATAGCATACAACATTTTTCTTCCTCACTAACCCAACAGTTGCCAAATTGAAAACATAGATTGTTCTACAGTGATATTGCAGAATTGTGTCTTTCCCCTTGGCAGCACTGCTAACTTCACAAAATACTTACAAGGATTCAAAGCTCTAGGAATTGAACCATCTAGCTTTTCTACAGCTGAAATATCTTTCCATTCTATGCAGGAAAAAAAACACTCATCAAAAACCAGCAATAACAGCTATGTTGTGCAGCCCATGCAATCTATTCGCCTCTCTGGAGACCAATTTATCCAGCTTTATTTACTTCACGCGACATGGAACCTTCTTCGACATGTCAGGTGTGCGTCAACATGCGTGTGCGTAGTGTGCGTGCAGCAGCGTGCAGCGGAGTGTGTAAATGGGAGAGCTCGAGCATTTCTTTCTACAGACAGCATGCCATGTACGATAAGGTGCCTGCTGACAAAACTGGGAGATGCTGTGTGTCACTACAGGACGGGGCAGAGAGCTCCACTGCAGCGCTGATACTAATGTAATTCCATAAGAGCAAGGAAACATGGTGCTGTTACACAACGTGCTGCCAGCAAAATGCACAGGTGCGCTTCATGTTCTATTCGCCCCTTGCCTCTGTCCCTCCCAAATGTTCATAAATGATTCATTTAATCTTATTTAATTATGAGAGCCTCAGAGAGGGACAGAGTAAGAGAAAGAGAGAGAGAGTAGGAAAAAACACACCACTCATGTGTCTGATGATTTGGCTGCACATGCTCACACACACACACACACACACACACATAGAAGAGTGTTTGCTGGAGTAGATGTTCCTCGGTGCCTTGTGAGCACACATTTGCTGTGTGCAACTGGATGAGTGTGTGCTTGTGTAGATGACATCATTGTGCATCGCCACTGGGCCAGACAGGATTTCTCTTGGTCCTGTGCAGTCTGTCTTGCGGGGGGAGCGCCTGCTCAGAGCTCCATTTGAACTGAGCAATGATGACTAATGATGGCACACAAACAAATAAGGCCGGATAGGCAGGCAAACAACAGACGACAGCACACTGACACTTGAGCTTCGTTTTCTAACAGCTTTTTGAAGCCTCCATAAAGCCTTCATACCAACTGATACAAGGCGGCGCTACACAAATGTTTAGCATAGCCTTCTGTGTGTTCAAAGCTGAAAACGGTGTTCGTAGATTATCCAGAATTTTACCCAAAATACTAATAGGAAAGGAATAATGAGCTTCCAATTCTTAAGCCATGTATGTGTTTCTTTAGAGTTCAGATCCATTTACTATATAGCTAGGTACAAGAGTATTTGCACGATGACACATTTTTCGTATTTTTGCCTATCCATAACACAACAGAGAATCTGAAATGAAGCAATTGAAGTACACACCGAGCAGCCGCAAGGAAAGACCACTCACAGGTGAAGTGAATACCATTGATTATCTTATTCAATGCAATGTTCTGCTGGGAAACCTTTGGTCCTGGCATTCGTGTGGATGTGGCTTTCTTTTATTTCTTTCTGGGTGAGTATTTTACTTCTTTTTTATTTATATATTTTTTAGATCTGATCCAATTTGCCACACTTGATTAGAGAACCATCTACCCGGCGGGCTTCCGCTGGCTTCACTGAGCATCTCGTGTTTTAAAATAAGAAGAAAAAAAAACTGCTACGAGGGGCACTGTGCATGGCCAGCAGTGAGATGAGGGTTAACAGGATTTCCAGGCACAGATAGCAGCAACACAGGCAAAGTGTGTCGTGGCTTTGGGGTCTTTGGGTAAAGAGAGCGTGGGATTGCATCTATACAGGCAGTTTGTGGGGAGCTCAGTGGCGTCTGGCTGTATGGAAGTCCTGAAGGGTTTTGTAGAAGCAAGGGCGGCGGAGGAGGAGGTAGTGAAGGGCTGCTGGAGCTGTGTGTGTGTGTGTGTGTGTGTGTGTGTGTGTGTGTGTGTGTGTGTGTGTGTGTGTGTGTGTGTGTGTGTGTGTTGGGGGGGGGCAGCCATGTCCTAGCTGCGAGTGATCATAGAAGAAGACAGTAACGGGGCATGATGCTCACCCACTCACAACAAACCCTGCAGGGAGCCGACTAGGTCCCACACATTCACACACACCATCATCCTTCATCACCCACTCTTGATTGCTTGTCATCTCCTAACATCTTGCATGATACTCTAGCACTGCATTCTTTAAGCGCACACAAATAAACACATGAGTGGTTAAAAAAAAACCAGCGCACACAGAAAATATCGTTACAGTTATTCATTCTCTCATATACAGAGAAAAACACACACACATGCACATAACATACACCTTAAAAAACAAATAACAAACACATATGCTCACATTTTCTGGTGCATGCACATACATACTTTATATACACACATTTTACCAACTTGAAGGTAGAAACATAAACCTGAACACTTCACTCCTAAATACATGCATAGAATCTAAGGTACTGACAGACTGCGTAACTAGAGATACAAAGCACTGCACCCAGTGACACACACACACACACACACACACACAATCCACCAGCTAGCATCTCTCCTTGACCTTCATTGTACCCTCCCACGGCTTGTAAGCAGCATGGGGCCCCGCTGACAGGCCAACAAGTAAACAAACAAAAGGGCCATTCCATATTTCATGAGCCACCACAGGGATATACAGTGAATATGCGTGAGGCTCAAAAACAATGGAGAAAAATTCACGCCACAATATCATAATTACTCGGACAGCTCGTCTTTTAGAGCAACGTGAGGAAATACGAGTTGTTTTTTTAACTTGACGCACCACAACTTGAAATACAGTTGTGTCTCATGCTGAAAATGTAAATGCTGTATTGCTAGCTACAACAAGAACTTTTCTGTCATATAATTCACCTGGAAATATGTCAGTATCAAAACATCTGAGTCGAATGAACAAACATTCAATCTGCATTTTTTTCTAACCGCCAGAAGGCGACGACTCTTTTGGTTCCAGAGAGAAGACTGACTGAATAGAGATCTATGAGAAATTGACCTTAATTCTCACTAGATTTGTTGACATTTTCCAATCAGTTTATGCTTTAAGTTTCGAGACTTTTTGAACACAGCATGCTTTATATATTATAAATTTTAGTTTCATTTAGGGTGCTTTCACACCTGTTAGTCCGTTAGAGTGGTTCGTTTGGACCCAAAAGTTGTTACAATGTTGCTAATTTCAACTGGTTCGGTTCGCATTCACACCAGTGTTTTCGCAGTTGAACCAACTACGATGAATGTTATATCTCCCCCTAGTCGTTTGGCGGCGCTGTTCACAAAAATAATGACGTAGGTGAACGCTGATTGGCGCAGCATGTGAAGAGGGAAAAATCCCAGAAGAAAACAACAGGCAGTGTTTATTCCATGGATCGAGGTTTATTCGTAAACAATGAACTATGTTCTCCTGTTCCTTCCTGTTGCCATATATTCGTATCATTGCTTTATGCAGCAAGCACAAATACTGCTGTTGTTCCAGCATGAAGCTCGCATTCAGTACGAGAACATTACACAGTCGTTTTTGGCACGGAGAAGATGCATTGCAAGACGTTATCGTTGTCCCAAAATTCCCCGTGCAGGTTGCTAAGGAAGCTCCCGTACACCAAAAAGTCTGCTGCGCCATCAAGCCGGTCCGAATGGAGACAGGTTTGTGTTCTCACCAGGAGCGAACCGAACTGGAGTTCACATAGAAGCGGACCGAGACCACCTCTCGAAGGTGGTCTCAGTCCAGTTCTTTAGTCCGCACCAAAAACATCTGGTCTGCTTTCACACCAGACCAAACGAACCGTACTTGCTGGTGTTGCGAACTCCAGTCCGCTTTAAGCGGACCGAAAGGCGTATGTGTGAAAGCACCCTTAGAGTCAAATAGATGATAAAGCAGATCACATTTAAGGGTGATATCATAGTCTCTACATTCATGTTTTATGTAGTATGGAAGAGATTGTAAGTCCAAATCACTTTGATTTGGTCCAGGAGTCCTAACTTGTTTGCATGATTCCAATTTTTTAAAATACATATATAGACAAAGTTTTAGAACATTTGTTAGCAGTTTACAACATTTGTCATGTTTGATGTGAAAATAATTGTGTTAGTATTAAATGTTAAATATATAAACGTTAACTCTGACAAATAGGTTATTGTGCTCGGTTCTCAGTCAATCAAGTGCTATATCATTCAGCGTAGTCAATCATTTCCCTCTATCTAATCTGATCTTTTGCTTTCTGAATTGTGACTGTTGCCTTTTTCTGTGTAGCCATGATGCTCTGCTCTACTCTAACTTTTAATATTTGGATCATGAACATCTCTTCTTGGCATAATATGGTATGTTGTCGAAATAAACTGAGGTGTAGCTCAAGGAAAGAGAAGGAAAGTGCTGATCTACTGCTTGATTCATGCCTCACAATCACCGGCTTCTTCACAGGCTACTTGGCTACCAGCGGACTAATCATACTCATGCAGGTATAAAGCATAGGCATTATGCCAAACTTATACTTGACTATCACTGTATTCATGCATCCATACAAGTGCTGCTGGCTGCTGCAGGTCAATACACATCTCCCCCTTACTCTTTATGCACCTTTTTTTTAAAATATTGTGGATGTAATGTTGATGTACACTACTGGTCAAAATTTGGGGTCACTTAGAAATATCTTGATTTTTGAAAGAAAATCTTTTTTTTTTCAATGAAAAAAAAACATTAAATTAATCAGAAATACAGTGTGGACATTGTTAATATGATAAATGACTATTCTAGCTGGAAACAGCTGATTTTTAATAGAATATCTACTGTACATAGGGGTACGGATGAACATTTCCAGCAACCATCACTCCTGTGTTCTAATGCTACATTGTGTTAGCTAATGGTGTTGAAAGGCTAATTGATGATTAGAAAACCCTTGTGCTAATATGTTAGTACATGAATAAAAGTGTGAGTTTTCATGGAAAACATGGAGTTCGCTGGCTAACCCTAAACTTTTGAACAGTTGTATATATGTATTATTAGGGTTAAATTCTCCAAGCAAAGTCATTGTTGCAACTCAAGTTCTTTGATGTATGAATCTAAAGCTGAAGTAGACACAAATGTGGAACGAAGCTGGAAAATTCTGAAAGTCCTCTGTCTAACCCATTATGCCGCCTGATCCAGATGTCACCACGGGCTTTGCTGCTATTAATACGGTCTCATCTGATCAGTGGAAAGCTCTGTGAACCACTTGACTTAAACATCTTTTGAATTAAGATATACCGAAGCTTAATATAGATCTTTTTTGCCTTATTGTGTCCAAAATGTCGCCTGCCTTCACTTTAATCAGTAAAAATTGCAGCATGGGTTTACAAAGTCAAATTTCCAGTGTCACACATTCTTTCACTGCTCCAGACATGGAGAGTTTCTGGAGTTCAAAATATCAATAGACTCATTGAGTTGCTACATACAACACAAACTGATACACATTGGAATCTTCTGAATTTGAATGAAGACACACATTGAAAATCATGTCTATGAAAGCTTGCATGAAATATTAAGCATGAGGAAATTTAAGAGGAGGGGATGTTGAAATGAGAGATACAGAAGGTGTTCATTGTTTTCCACTATGGTAACTGAAAAAATCCCCTTTTTGCAAAGCATGTTCTATTTAAGCTCTGAGAGACTCTATGCTGACCCAGAGATACCCACTCAGCGCTTAAGGCAGTCAATTAAAATTGTATGATCAACTGTGTCAAATGCCGCACTTAGGTCTAAAAGGATTAAGACCAAGCAATCTTCTGCATCTGCTGTTAAAATGTGCTTATTTGTTACTTTCTTGCGGGCTTTTTGTCAACTTCATAGCACCCTAAAACATGACTTGAATCTATTAAAAAATAATGCGGGCAAAAAAGATTAATAAAAGTGGCTTTAGGGTGTTTGTTCCATTAACACACTGTTGTGATGACAGACTTGTCATTTTGTTGGATGCTACAATGAAACAACCAACACCAAATGGACCACAATCATCTTAAAATGAGTGATTCACTGTGGCCATCTGGTCTGATTTTCTCTTAAAGTGTTGTATGAATGGGATGACTTCAAATGGAAATGCTGGGGAAAAAGTGGCATAAAAACTTGTATTTTATTTAAAAGAGAGAAGACTTTACATCTCCCTCTGTGAAAAACTATGAATATTTCAGTCTCAACTCAACTTTGCTCCACACAGAGCAGCACTTTCACCCACGCCTGTAAAACACACACAAACGCACAAGAACAAACACACACTTCAGCACGCATAAGTCAATTGTTAACTCACAGGTCAAAGCGTAGATTCTGCCTCTCCTCAAAGAAATAATCCAGAATGAATTTTCGGACAAAGTCGGGGTTGAGGGTGTTGTCTATGACTTCTGTTCTGCCAAACTAGAAGACAAACGAGAAAAGCGATGTTTGGTTACTGGTTATAGGATTCATTTAAATTCACTTGGAAAATTTCAGTGACCAGAAAAAGAGCCCTATATTATGGAAACTATTCAGCTTACAATCCTGTAAAAACACTAATTCTGTGATGGTCTATTTGTTAAAAGTTGAAAAAGTAATTGTGCCACAGAATCTTTTGTTCACTGCTTAAATTGAACACACTGAAGTACATTTCCTACCCATAATGTGACAAATATCTGTGTGTCAACATGCCAGTCTGCAAAATCACAAATCATGCTGACGTTCACCAGACTGGTGAACTACTGAGTCTGACAAAGGAAGTCCTGAATGTTGGTATCTACATCTATCACTGTAGGTATACTAGTTTTTTTATATTCCAGTAGCTTTAAGTGGTAACTTTTCTCTTAATTTTTCGATTGCAGTAAGTAAGTAAGTAAGTAAGTAAGTAAATTTTATTTATATAGCACCTTTCACAGACAGAGAGCCACAAGGTGCTTCACAGCATAAATAAAAACAACAATTAAATACACACAAATAGTCAACACTAAAAAATAGGATCATAACAGCCACAAAAAACTAAGCAAAAGCCTGAACAAACAAGAAGGTTTTAAGTTGTGTTTTAAAAGCGTCAACAGATGCAACTGAGCGGAGAGAGAGTGGGAGATCATTCCAAAGCCTGGGAGCAACAGCCTGGTATGATCGGGCTCCTCTGGTCTTAAACCGAGTATGTGGCACCTTTAGCAAATTCTGATCCGCAGACCTTAAAGCCCTCGCAGGGGAGTAAGGCTGGAGCAAGTCACAGATATAGGAAGGAGCTTGACCATGCAAGGCCCGAAAGGTTAGAACCAAAATCTTAAAGTTGACTCTATAAGAGACTGGCAGCCAGTGAAGCTCCTTTAAAATGGGAGATATTACTCCCATTTTAAGAGATAGTACTAGTTCTAAGGTTCAAAATCAAGCCTGATATACAGCAAGTACATGCTTTAAACAGATAAATAAACGCATATTTTGTAAAAGTATATATATATATATATATATATATATATATATATATGTATATGTATATACAGTGTCTATCATAAGTATTCACCCCCTTTGATGTTTTACCGTTTTATTGCTTTCATAAATCAATCATGGTCAATAAAATTTAGCTTTTTTAACAAAAAAAATATTGCAAAAAACTCTTGAATGTCAAAGTGAAAAAAGATTTCTATAAAGTAATGATAATGAAAGAAAATTATATAAATGAAAATAATTGTTTGCATAATTATTCACCCCCTTCAAGTCAGTATTTAGTAGATGCACCTTTGGCTGCAATCACAGCAGTGACTCTGTGTGGATAGGTCTCAATCAGTCTTGCACATCTGCCCACTGCAATTTTGCTCCATTCTTCTTTGCAAAACTGCTCAAGCTCTGTCAGGTTGCGCGGGTATCGGGAAGGAACAGCCCTTTTCAAGTCCAGCCACAAATTCTCTATAGGATTGAGGTCTGGGCTTTGACTCGGCCACTCCAGAACATTTCGCTGGTTCTTTTTTAACCATTCCTGTGTAGCTTTTGCAGTATGTTTTGGATCATTGTCTTGCTGGAAAATAAATCTCCCAAGACGTGGTTCTCTTGCAGACTGAAAAAGACTGTCCCCCAGGATTTCAGTGTATTTTGCAGCATTCATTCTGCCCTCTATCTTTACAAGCCTTCCAGGTCCAGTTGCTGAGAAACATCCCCACAGCATGATGCTGCCACCACCATGCTTCACAGTGGGGATGGTGTGTTTTTGGTGATGTGCAGTGTTTGGTTTCCGCCAAACATGACGTCTTGTCTGATGGCCAAAAAGCTCAATTTTGGTCTCATCAGACCAAAGAATCTTCTTCCACTTGACCATAGAGTCTTCCATGTGCTTTTTGGCAAACTCTAGTCGAGATCTAATATGACTTTTCTTCAACAGTGGCTTTCTCATTGCCACTCTCCCATAAAGCTTTGACCGGTGAAGAACCCGGGCAGCAGTTGCTACATGCACAGTCTCTCCCATCTCAGCAGCTGAAGCTTGTAACTCCTTCAGACTCGTTGTAGGGGTCTTGGTGGCTTTTCTCACTAGTCTCCTACTTGCACGGTCACTCAGTTTACGAGGGCGGCCTGATCTAGGCAGATTCACACAAGTGCCATATTCCTTCCATTTCTTGATAATTGATTTCACTGAACTCCGGGGGATGTTTAGTGCCTTGGAAATTTTTTTGTAACCATCCCCTGAATGTACTTCTCAATAACCCTTTCCCTGAGTTGCTTAGAGTGTTCTTCTGTCTTCATGGTGTAATGGTAGCCAGGAATACTGATCAACCACTCTCTGGACCCTTCAGACACAGGTGTTTTACAACTCAATCACTTGAAACACACCCACACCACTCAGGTGATCTTCATTCCACTAATTGTGAGACTATTGGCAACAATTTGATGGACCTCTATTGAATTAGACCATTAAATTAAAAAGGAAGTGAATAATTATGCAAACAATTATTTTTATTTATATAATTTTCTTTCATTAACATTACTTTATAGAAATCTGTTATCACTTTGACATTAAAGAGTTTTTTCCAATAATTTTTTTTGTTAAAAAAGCTAAATTTTATTGACCATGATTGATTTATGAAAGCAATAAAAGGGTAAAACATCAAAGGGGGTGAATACTTATGATAGGCACTATATATATATATATATATATATATATGTATGTATATAATTTTTTCACAATCACATCTTCAATTCAAAGTCTTAGAGGGTCAAATTATTCCATTTTAACTGATGGTATTTGGGTAGCTAACTATTCATCTGACTTTTATTTTATTATTTAGTTAATTTTATGTTAAGGTAACCTGGCATTTGTTTCTTTTAATCATTACTGCGGTAATTTGAGGCTTGTTGTGTCTGTAGCTGACCTACCCAGTATAGAGCACTCTTACAAAGCAGTGATTAAGTGGTATATTAAAAAAAAATTTTAAAAATAAATCAGTACATCTTAACTGTTTTTCCTTCATTTGCTGACTTTGTGTTTTAGAAATAAATATTGCAGCTGCACAGGTCTGATGTTGTTTCCATCTGTCATGTCATCATTTGGTATGCTCTTTTAATTCCTTGCATGACGTAAGGAAGTTGGCCAATCTGAATGGGTGATAGTGGCATGTCAGTGCGACTTCATGGATTCCAAATCCAAAAAGACAAACGGAAAAACTAGTTAGTGGTTGCATAAGTCTTCCAATATTCAAAAATAAGACCTGGAGCCTGATTTACAAAATTTGCAACTGTAATTTACAATGTAAGATAATTTTTTCTAAAAAAAAAATCCATAACTGGCCATCATGCTATCATGTAACAAATACTGGTTCAAAGGAAAGCTTTCTATATATTTCTATTTCTTTGAGCCTTGTAATGTTTCAGTATCTAGCTGCCCCCACCATCCCACCACTGTACTCACCTCTCTCCATTCCCTGTTGGCTATTCCTTGAGTGTACAGGACACAAACTGTTGAATTAGAAACAGAGGAGGGGAGACAAACAGGAGAGGGTTAGACTAATTGAAGAGTATTTAACAATGAACAAACAGTGCTGAGAAGTCAGCTGAGAGCGTGTTCTTTGCCTGGACCCCAACATGAGAGGAAAACTCCCTAATTAAATGTCACTAGAACTTTGCTTGCAGCATGATGATATTTCAGAGAGGGGGAGATGAGGGAGCGAAGGGGAGGATAGGGATGGGACGAGTGAGTGTTTGTGTGGGTGGAGGAAAGTCCTTCTTATTGACATTTGAGCATCTCCAGCCCAAGGAGTCCTGGAGTGTTTTTGATGACAGACCGCTGGTGAGAACAGAGTGAGGCAATCAGCTGGCACTAAAATGACATTTCATTTGCATTTTAGCAGTCGTTACTGTATTCACACACACCTGTCACATGGCAGCGGCTGACAGCTATGAAAGTCACTGGGACCAGACACCATGCTTTAACTGGTAATGAAAGAGCGAATAGTGTGAATAGCCGAATATTCACCCCCCCCGGTCGGACATTACCGAGCGGAAAGAATATGCGGCGTTACTGTCTTCCTTTCGGCCCACATCGGCTCATCCCGTCGTGTGATCACATAAACATATCGTTAGCCTAATAGCATAGTTGCCTAAATCATGAAGGCCAAAAAAATGACTTAGGTAATTATGCCATTAGGCTAACGACACATATGTCTATGTGATCACCCCCTCCTCCCCCCAGACGAAATCCCGCCGTGTTCGGCTCATCTCAGCTCCTCTATTCGGGTTTGTAAACACCATCCGAATGGCCGGGTGGCTGCCGACTCTGACGTCACGCTTCACTTCGTTGCATCATACTTATAGTACGTAGTATACAGTATATACTCATTGAGTATGTAGTATGTAGTACGTTAGTATGCGATTTCGGACACAGCCAGTGACTGAAGCAACCGACTATGGTAGCATGAACCAGTTTGCTAATATACAATATAGCAGGTACCCACTTATATAGAAGTAAAGGAAGTACAAATAATGGAACATGGTTAGTAATATAGCCACTCAAACACTCAATTAAAATTATATTTAATAATTCTGTACCCAATGCTGTCCAGCTACATTCGCATTATACTTCAAATTAGGACAATGAAGGAAAAAAATGTTTTTCCCTCATTCTCAATGAAGACTGTTAGCATTAGCTGCAGATAATGCTGCCACACATTTTTTTCACAAATCATTTATTCACAGTAACTGCTTGCTGTATATCAAAATGCTGTTTAATATGCTGGAAATTGGAGAAATTTTAAATTAAATACACAACAACCTTGCTATATGACAAAAGAAGTTTAGTTAGACTAAGTTAACTTAATGTATACCAGAGATAAGAGTTATACAGATATTACGATACTTAATAAAGCTAAAAAAAAGTCGCACTAAATAATTAGCTGTCTTAATAAACAGTTATATTTATATAGCGCTTTACATGATACATCACATTTACCCATTCACGCACTGGTGGCAGAAGCTGCCATGCAAGGCGCTAACCACAACCCACCAGGAGCAATTAGGGGTTTGGTGTCTTGCTCAGGGACACTTCAACATAAGCTCAGGCAAGGATCGAACCAGCAACCTTCCAGTTACAAGACAGCCACTCTACCCACTGAGCCATGCCGCCCCAATCAGCTATTGCAGAATCAGTTGTTGCTAACTGAGTTTGAGGAGGTACGATTGTCTATGAGCTATGTGTAAAATGTTTCTTCATATACAGCTACATTTAAAAAAAATAGTCATATCTACTGTTACTTAACATTTGCAGTTTATTCTACAGGTTGACCACTCCTTGGTAGTTAATGTGACGTTACAGCTCATGATGCTACTTAAATCTTTAAAAGCCAAGATCATCAAGTTCATCTATTATTATGATGAAACTGATTTAGTTTGACACAAGTAATTAGTGAAACTTTTAAAACATACAAACTTGGTAATGATTAATAAATAATTTGTTCAATCTAATCCAATTCAGTTGGACACTTTGAAATTAGTACTTAAAACAGCAAGATACATTTCATCTATTCATTTATTGTGGCTGAAAACACTAATATCCAAACAGACCTCAAAATACAAAAATTGCCGTCTTTTATGGCTGCTGTTTATCGCTCTGATCTGAGCACCATCCTTTGGGAACCATCTTAAAAAATACTTTAAGAGGAGTCCAGAGGAACCTGTTTCCAACCCATTCCACCTGAGCAACAATCATCACTAAGTCTAAAAGGCCACAACGACAACCTCTGTCTGTCCTTGTCCTATTTGCACGAAAGTACTAAAAAAGAAAAAAAAAATGCAGCAGACATGAGCCTGTCAGCTTATTCTGAATGCTAAGTAACTACTACGATGGTCTACGTGGCTGGTGGACCACCCATGGGGATCCACATTATGGATGGTCAGCTGGTTGTTTGGTGTTTACAGTTTGTTCTGTAAAAAGAAGATGGCAGGTTTGCATTCTGTAGAGCAGCCATGATTAGTATTTATTCTGCTATTATACACGCTCATGTTTTTGTATTTGTGTCTATGGCAGCCCTTACAGTCTTTGATATCTGTCACATACACAGCAGCGACTCACATGTTCACCACAGTTAATAAAGAATGTTGAATGAAGTCCATGTAGTGTGTGGTTAGTGTTGATCAAGATTACATTCATAAACCTAATTACCATGTCTAATTTATGGCTACACCTTTAATTCGCTCACAGTCATGACAAAAGTACTTGTTCAATTAATTAAAATGCTGCCTTTCTATTTCTTACTTGACGCTGTTTAAACCTGCTGTTTATATGGAAAAGTAAGTAGATTAATTCTGACAAGCTTGAGAAATGAAGTTGGGAGTTTATATTTATCTGCAGGACAGAGGCTTAGTGAAGCCAAAAGGTGAAATAATTGAAATGCAGCATAAAAATTCCGAAATAAAGGTCTGGTCGGCAGGGACAGGCATCGAAAAAACAAACAAAAACCACATGGGCAATCAGACTCACAGAGTCACTGTGAGAGCTGCATTAAAAAAGAATTAGAGTTGATCTTGTGACATCTGATTATGAAGGCAACACCTTCCACTGAGGCAACATGTGTCATCATTACCGGCAGCATTAATTAATTGTAAATTTATGCCTGAGCTAATGTATGAGATGCCACCAACTGAAGAAATTAAATGACTGACTTAATCATGGACTCATTAACAGTCGTGACTGTGTGTGAATATCCTTCCTGCTTTTTAAATCATGAGGCCCAACTGATGGATTCCAGTTTCCAAAACTGACATTTTATCATTTAGAACAGAGCTGAAGTGCAGCCCAGATACAGTATATTACTACCATTTTGCAAGTGTAATGCTCACAGCCATGTTGAAAATGTCACACTGTTTTTGAGGCCAAACACCAAGAACACACGTCCTAATTACCCTGCGTCGGGCGCGACTGCAGAAGTGCTCAAACTTGCTGTGTTTTGGCAGACTGTCACTGTGGATGCTGTATATGTTGCATTGTGGATGGTGTGCAGTGCGCTGGGGCTCAGCTTGTTGAATATACAGTCATCCTTTAATCTCGCCACGAAGCATCGGGTGACACACGGTCTCTGCGTTATTGTGCGGGGGGAAAAGCGATACATCAATCACACGCCTGTAAATAATGTTGCATCCTCTCCATCAGTACGGCTGCATTTGCAACTCGGCCTATTCATCAGGCTGATGGTGAGGGCAGTAGACAGACAGCAGCATCGCTAACACCATCTCCTTTTTTGAATGTAGGCGACAGCAACCGTGGATACTTTGATAATGTTCCTGTCTGCTTAATGCCCTTTCCAATCTGCTGAAGCAGACTGATCAAAGCACATCCACATTCATGCATCACGGGAACAACAGTGATCATACGCACACACACATATAAGCACACAAACACGCGCAAACGAGAAACACTGGATTGTTGTTCAGCTTTATAAGCTAATATGAATATGGTACGTGAGCTCGCCTGAGGCCCTTGATGTGTGCGCTTTTGTGAGTGTGTGTGTGTGTATGTGTGGGTGTGTGTGAGCGTGGCTCTGCTGAGGCGGTCTAATGCTGTGTGACTGGGGCCAGTGCTGTCAGCAGAGCAGAGACATGGACGCAGCACAAGTGCCTCCTTGCATAAATGTTGGGGTGGGCAGGGCTGCTCATCCTCCTTTCCCATCGTCTGACATTTAAAGGTCCAATCCGCAATTCTGGGAGCTCATCAATTATGGGTTCACACACCACCAACCATGGCTAAAAACACCACAGGGTTCTGGGGATGCACCAATGCCACTATCAGGTATCAGTCTGTCTCTGTGCTCATGCACTCCCACATATAAACTACAGCCACGTGTGATACCACCTCACAGTAACATAATGTTGTAGCAGAGGAGGAGCTATGTCCACCATTTTGAACTTAGGAAAAGCAATGATAATAAAAGTTAAGCAGATTGCAACCTGTAATCTGTTAAACTGCTGAGAGGAAGAGTGAAAAAAACAGCTTCTTTAAAGGTCCCATATGGTAAAAATCAATTTCATTGTGTTTTGTCGTTGTTACTTGGTTCATCTGTCTGTCTGTCTGTCTGTCTGTTAGCCACATTACTCAAAAACACAAACAGATTTGGATGAAATTTTCAGGGAAGGTCAGAAATAACACAAGGACCAATTGATTAGATTTTGTCAGTGATGCAGCCTACAGTCTGGATTTGTTAACAATTTCTGTTTCATTGCGAGATAGCGGCACTCTATCTATGACTACAAGTGATGACGATCACATGATTGTGATCCCACTACAAATTGACAGCTCTGGATTTATTGGGACTTATTCATCTGAAATGATACAAGGAACAATTGATTCAACTGTGGGGGTGTTTCCGAGTCCCATCAATTCCCGCCATCCGCTACATATTCAGGTCACGGGATCCGTTATCCGTACATAGCCTATACATGCATAACACACACCTGTGCTCAGCGCAATGTCATTTTGTTTGTGGGTATATCTATGTTAAATGGCCACATTCTATGTTGTCATGATTTCTGATCATCAATAACTAATAAACAAATGCTGCATTTAAAAAAAAAACCAAAAAAAAAAAAAAAAACCTTGCATTTCTATATGGGGGAATGATCAGCCTTGATGGAGTACTGCGCTCTCTGGGTGTTTCTCTAGTTGCAAATTTGGAGGTTTAAAATAAAAGCTGCTAATATACTGAGACATTTATTTCTGCCATTCCTCTGGCTGTCAATCACAGACGCAGACAGTATGCTCTTCCTGAAGGGGACAGGAACAGCAGCAGCTCATTGTTTTCAGAGAAAAACAGAATGTTTAGAGCTGTCCTAAAACTAGGGGTTACACAGTCATGGTGAAATGAACCATTTTTCCAGTATTTTGAGCTAAAAACTGAAAAATACACTGAGGGGACATGTGAGACTTTGATTAATTTACTGAAAAGAAGCACACTGTGGGACTTTTAATACAAGCTGCATTAGTAAGAATAACAACTTTGCTCACACTAGCAGCACAACCAACTTTGCGACAAACATTGTAGAAGTGAGACAATGTTTGGTGACAAAACAAGGTCTTGCTCATTCTTACTTATTTTGCACTACTCTAAAATTCAATGTGAGAACATTTCAGAAAAATGTTGATCACTATTTCCCAAAGCCCAATATAACATCTGTAAATGTCTTGCTTTGTCCACAGCTCAAAGATATTTAGTTTACTGTCATAGAGGAGGAAGAGAACCAGAAAATATTTCAATTTAAGAGGCTAGTATCAGAGAACTTTTACTTTAAAAAAAAAAACTAATATAAATTAATTCATGATCAAAATAGCTGGCAATTAATTTAATAATTTACAATTATTCAGTTATACAATTTACATGCAATTACTCATGGCAGTATTATTAACCAGTACATTGCTCCTAATGACTACTAGAGATAATACAGGATTGTGTCGTCTTCTTAGTGTACTGAGTGCCTCTTTATTAGAACTGTCATGTTGTTAATAAGTGCTTGTATCAGTGATCTGTATCAGCAAGCACCCAAATGTAAGTCCTTGTACCTGGTCTCACAAAAACTGGTGCAGAATTTAGAGGGGAAAAGTGCTGAAGATTTAGGGAATCTGGAAAAGTAATGATGATAAACTGAGTGCTAAGTACACTACGGACAGATAGAAGGTAAAAAGGATATTTAACAAAACTCAGAGTAAGTGTTTGCATCGAAACATGTTTATCTTTTAGACGTCTGCTAACTGAAAAAACACACAGTTTTCTTTACACAAAGCACAGCCAGATTGACAGATGAAAACAACAAGGAAATACAGTCTTTAACCTGTGTATGTGTTCCTGCGTATGAAAGTATGTGAGGATTTGTTCTTAGCATTTAGTTAAGGTGGAGTCCATTTGAATTTGCAAAAGTAAGGCTGATCATTTTAATTCCACAAATGAAAAAAGCTCTGAAGTTGCTCAAATGCTCTTCTAAATCTGACCTGACTTAAATCAGAAACCACTGATAAACAAATAATTCCAAAATCAGACAAGACAATAGCACTGTCTTTTGAGAGAGTCACGTGTCAGATTTAGTGATTACAATCATGAATCATTGCTGTTACACACAATCACACCCGTAAACGGTCACTACATGCTGGCCTTCACGACTTAAATGAGGTGATCAGAGAGGTGCAGTTAGAGACCTGCCTCACTGTTTCCACCTAACAACAATGAAAGTCTACTCATGTTAACATGACTTAATAAATTGTGTCTTCATAAAATATTGGCTTTGTCGTCTTTCTGCTCAGCTGGCGCACAGAGGGTGAGCAGCATTCATAGGTGTACCCACGGGTGTGATTATTCAGTTTAACGTCCCCAACCTGAGAGTTGAAGTCAAATGAATTCAAGTTCAGCGACTTAAAAACAGATTCCTCTTTTTCCTCTTCATCTTTATATATCCTGCTAAGACTTTCAATGGTTTGTACCTGTAATTTTTCAATAATTTACAAGTATTTTAAAGATTTCCCCTGTTTTGGGGGAAAATTACAGCTGATATCTTGAAAAATCGCAGAAAAAGTACTGATTTTCATGCTGTCATTAAAAAAAGGCTCAAAAATGTACATAATATTCACATCAGAAATCTCTGTTTTTAAATATAGTAATATATTCTTTTACAGTGTGTGACGGTAGAATCACACTGTTTTACTGTATTTAAACTGAAAAAAAAATATCCCTGTTTTATAGATATTTGCTGTTATTTTTTGCAGTGTTTGAGTGTTACAGTATTGGACTGTTGACTTAAGATATTTTTTGACACACTCGCTGCCAAATTTTCAGCATTTCTCTCACAGATTGTTTTAAACAATGTAGAAGTGCTTGATGAGCAAAAGGCTCTCTTATACTATGATACACAAGGTGAGAACAAACAACAAACTTTTACCAACGTTCACTTTCATTCATTATGCTTCGTGCCTGTTGGTCTGGAAGTGATCTGTGTTTTGGCAGTAGCATTCTGGTGGTGCATTTAAGTCTGTTGCAAAAAAGCATTAAGGTTTGATACCAAGCCCATGTGTTTACATGCTAGCTAAACACAAAGCCATTCCCTAAAACAACAACTCACTTTGCATGTTTACAAGGAAAAACTTCAATCTAACATTTATGTTCCTCTATCAAGGCAAATTACTGCTGGATTGCAGGCTGGGTCTTTAAAAACCACTGGACCAGTTGCCAAATTGAACCCCTGCTGTCAATATCTGTAGGAGGGAAGTGGCTGGTTTGTGTGTGAAGATGATCTGGTTCCCCTCACTCACATTGGGAGCAGAGAACGAGTGACGAATACGACCCCTGACATATGCAAATGTCTACTGATTCACACAGGCGAGGCAGAGAGAGAGAGAGAGAGAGAGAGAGAGAGAGAGAGAGAGTTTGTGTGTGGGTGTGGGTGTGTGTGTGTGTGTGTGTGTGTGTGTGTGTGTGTGTGTGTGTGTGTGTGTGTGTGTAGTGCATGCAAGCTTGTGTTGGTGAAGTCAAAATCTGCCTGCATGTGGTGGATGTTTCTCCGTGAATATTTCTGTCTGTCTGCAGAATTTAATGTCCACGTGTACACGTGCATGTCAGCATGCGCGTAAGTATGCGCTGAACCTGCTGGGAGCTGTTGTGTGGATCTGTGTGTGTGTGTGTGTGTGTGTGTGTGTGTGTGTGTGTGTGTGTGTGTGTATGTGTGTGTGTGTGTGTGTGTGTGTGTGTGTGTGTGTGTGCACTTAAGTTTTGCATTTAAGAAAAACACTGTAGTGCTTCTCGTTAGGTGGCTAGTTAGCATCTGATAGTGATTTAGTTTTAGACTTTGGGCAAAAACATATATTGGTGGTAGTATTTCGATTTTTCTTAGTTTTAGACAAGAGTTACCATCATTTTAGTCTACTTTTCATCAGTGAAATTTTAGTCTTTTTAAAGTTTTCTTCTGAGCACTCAGAGGCTAAAGCTGACTTTGAATTTAAATACAATTACCATGGTTATAGTTGTAATTTTATGTGCTGTGAATTTACTGGAAAAAGCTCACTGTCTGTGTTTCTCATCACTTCTCAGTAAATGCAGTAAACACGATCATTTCTAGACCCTGCACCACTCTCTCTGTCTGGCCTGCTCACCTAGCATTAGCATTAGAGCCGCTGTCTGATCTGGCTCAGGCATGAACTAACTATGACGTCACCCGTTGGTTTCAACGCCGAGAAAATGAAGTCCGGATTTTGCTACTTCCTGGTCGCCGTTTTGGATTTTTTGGAGCCAGTGACGTAAAAAGCGTCATCAAACAGGCTGGACCGGAGAGCAACTAGGGGCAGGATTGGCTGAAGACTCTCTTATCCTGCCCACATTTTACCGCAGAGGCTTCTGTTGCTGTCTATCAAGTATAGCCACGCCCCCTGGCTCCGCCAACTTTAACGATTTATTTAAAATTTAGTATTGATTGATTTTAAGATCGACCACCTGATATCTCATTTTGACCATGAAAACTAACGGGAAAAAAATCCTGAGCTGTAGAAAATCAGTCTATCAAATTTTATTTTTTCCAAAAATGAATTGGGGTCTATGGAGCAAAAGCTTTTTGGAGCCAACCCTAGCGGACGGCGTGATATTGCAAATTTTTGACACTTCCAGGTGGGCTTCAAATTTGGAGCCAGATGCTACGTCCATCTTTATATACAGTCTATGATCTGGCTACACACAACAGAAGATTTCAGCAGCTGATTCACTCAGTTGTTCACTAAAAATCTATGTGCTGTCTTAGCCTGATGCTTGGACTTTTATCTAACGTTATTTCTTCAGCAAACATCTAGAGAACAATTTAAATAGGGCACTGTCATTAGTTCAGGAACCTACTAATTAATTCTCACAGCAACAAGAATGAGTAAAATGTTCACAACTAAATTCTCAATAAGTTAAGAAGAAATTTAAATTTACATTTGTCAACTCATCTGACAGTATTAAAACACTCAGAAAAACACCAAGAGTGTGCATAATTTTTGAAAAAAAAGTTAAACATTTTCCAGAAAAATATTACATGAAACTAATTTAGAGTAATCTAAAATGTATTAATTACATTCTTCGGTAACCAAATTGTAATTTAAACACCACTAAAATCTATGGAACTTTGTGTTGTTGCATCTGAACACGGCACATTATCCTACAGAACATGGCATTAACTCATGGAATACAATTTAACAAATAACACAAGTAAAAAAGCACTCAGAGAGCACAGTATCTACCAAGGCTGTTCATTCCCCTATATGGCATTGTCAGAATTAAAGCATTTTTAATTTAAAAAAAAAAAGCAACACTTGTTTATTTAGCAGTTATTGAAGATTAAAAATCACTGCAACATGAAATGTGGCCATTTAATATAGATGCACCCACAAACAAAATGACTTTGCGCTGAGTACAGGTGTGTGTTGTGTATTGTGTGTGTGTGTATACATTATGTATGGATACCGAATCATGTGACCTAAATATGTTGCGGGCGGCAGGAATTGATGGAACTCGGAAACACCCCTACAATTTAATCAATTGTTCTTTGTATCATTTCCGCTAAGTCCCGTTAAGTCCACAGCAGTCAAGTTGTAGTAGGATCGCAATTGTGTGATCGTCAGCAGGCAGCTGGCGTAGTGTTCACTTCTTGTCATAGTTACAGCGATGCCATCTCGCAATGATACAGAAATCTATAGACCATAAGCCGCATCACTGCCAAAATCGAATCACTTGGTCCGTCATTCTTACTTTCCCTGAAAATGTCATCCTAATCCTGTGTGCGTTTTTGAGTAATGCTGCGCACAGACAAACAGTCAAACCAGCCGTGATCGTCACATCGCTCTGCCGCGCTCCTTGGTGGAGTATTAATATCATTATAATAATAATGATAATGCCTACACTGAATTGCCAACCACCATTTTTTCAAGAGCTTATATCCCAATTCATTCTGACACAGAATACATATAGCTTTATTTTATTTTCTACATCAAAATGCTTCCAAACCAGTGCTGGTTTTCGGAGATGTTACCTCTCACTTTATCAGATAATAATAGTTTGTTCATTTGTCTGTTCATTCCATCTCTCTTTAACATTTTCATGTAAACCATTTTGTCAAAATTCTTACTGTGAAATATCACTTTCTCAGGTTTTAGTTGAGTTATATATATATATATATATATATATATATATATATTTCAAAGAATATTTTTCATCATAATGCTGTAAATTAGTAGTGTTGTAGACAAATGAATGATGTGCTCTGTCATAGAGCAGCTTACAAAGGCACTAAAATGGTGATGGAACAAAAGGGTACCAGATTACTAAGCATCACACAGCTTGACATGCAGATCATGATAATATCTTTGTTTTTTATCGGACAGTTTATCCAATGTCAACACAATTGATAACATTCAATAATTGCAGATGACTTTCATTTCACAACATCAACTATTTCAACATGAGCTTTTTGAGGAGCACTGCACTCAAAGTTGGCGGATTGCCAGTTTCAAGACCTGCGAGCAGCTCTGTTGCTCTAAATGATGGCCTGTTTGAAAAAATCTGACGTGTGTGAACAGAACTCAAGTCCAGAAAAGCAATTGGAGGTCAAAATTTTAGATTAAGATCTCTATAAATGCTAAGTTCCATTTTTCATTTAGCATGAGTTCTGTAATGGCTTACTTGGACATTTGAACAGAACAGAGACACTCTTAATGTGATTAAAAGTACTGAACATTTCACAAAGTGTCTCCTGGAATAAAGGTAGACTGTCTCTTCACTGGTGCTTTCAAACTTTTAACTGGCTCTTGTCAGGATTACGGGAGTTTGATGGTTCCCTCTTTGAACAATGGCATTTCTCTTTGCTGTGGCGTCAATGTAGTGTATCTAAAAATTCACATTAATTTGTCAAATTGCCTATTGATTCTGCATATTTCATATTTAAAGCTTTTCAATTCTTTTTTAATACTGGTTTTATGACTTTATTGGATAGACAAAGTGAAAGAGAGACAGGAGAAGAATGGGGGAAAGAGCAAAGGGCCACGAGCAGGAATTGAACCCAGGCCGCTGCGTCAGAAACCAGCCCCTATATGTGGTTTACCTGCTTAACCCATTGAGCTATACAGGTGCCAAACTATTTGATTCTTTATTGCATCCCTGATTGGTTACATCAGGTCCAATTTTGACATGCAGATTTATGAGAAAAATTCAGGACATATGCGACTTGGATCAGTGTGTCCACAACCAACATCGTGCTGAACATTCACCCAAAAATTGATCATCAATTGATAAAAACTAAATGGAAATTTTGTGAAGGGTGCTGTGACGACCCTTCCCCTATCCTGCCTGTAGTTGTGTGTGTGGTCCTCTCCCTGCAGGTAGTTGAGGAGCAGGTGTGCCTGATAATCAGCCATTGGCCACACCTGGGCCCGGTGTGCATCAGGGCCTTTATAAAACCTTCCTGGTAATCATTCTAGCACTCTGCTGAGATGGCCACTTGCTTTGCGATGGTATGGTTTGCTTTCTTGCACCGTTCAACACTGCATACACCATCTTTCCAGTCATGCACTCACCTACACTACTGATTTTACTGATGACTCATCACATTGTTAGTTTTAAGTTAATCTTTTGCTATCTAATAAAAGTTTTGGCCACAATTGTTTTGTGTACATCTTCCCTTTGTTTGTCATGGCCGTGCAGCCGGTTTATGACAACTGGGGGCTCATCCACCTTAATTTTATTTTTTTTTTTTTTTTTTTTTTGTCACTGTTGGAGACTTTTGTGAGGTTTGGGCTGCAGTTTGTATTGAGTGTGTCCTGGGCGGAAGATGCATTTTTGTTAAAATGTTGCTTTGATGGTTTTGTTTGGTGGCTGTTTCAATTAGGTGAGGCTGGTCCTGCATTTAGTTGTGAGATTATTTTTGTGCAGGCCTGAGCTATCAGCAGTGATTGTATGGTCCTCTATTGTGGTATTTTTCAATGTTGTGGAGTTTCCCTGCAGGTATAGCAACGTGTTCCACCTGGGCTCGTTGGGGTTTTTTTTTTATTTTTTTATTTTTTTTGTGTGGGGTGCGGCTAGAGCGGTTGTCTCGGGTACACCTGTAGAGTTATCAGGTGGGTAACCAACTTGCTGGGGACCTAACTGGACTACTAGGCTTGGTGTTTAAATATCCCACCGCTGACCCACATGAAGACTAGGGACCAGGTAGATGGATTAGTTTTATTTAAGTAGGTCAGATCGAGAGAGACTTCTGCATTTTGTCTGTAGGACACATTTATTGTCATTTTTGGGCCCTGGTGGACTTAAAGTGTTACTGTCTGTTGGTTCTGGCTTGTTTTGTTCTGGTTACTGGGCCTAGGGAGTAACCACAATGGCAGGGATAGAAGAGTTTGTTGCTGCTCCATCTGAAGCCTTTTTGGATCGCTGCACTAAGGATCAACTTCTTCAAATTGCAGAAGAATATGAGATTGATCTAAGTGATCTTGGTGATAAACGGTGTAAGGACAGTATAAAGGCTGTGGTTAAAGAACAGTTGGTAGAAGGTGGCGTGCTGGTGGTAAAGCAACAGAAATGAGGTCAGTCACTGTTAGCACAGCCAATTGTTTCTGCAACAGGAAACTTAACATTTGAGTAGCAGAAATAATTGCTTTTATTGCAATTAACCCATGATAAGGAGAAGCAAAGGTTTGAAATAGAAAGATACAAAATGGAACTTAATAAAGAAGTGCAAATCCAATGACTGCTGTGTGAGACAGAGCAAGCACAGATAGCCTTGCAGGCTTCAAAGTTGGGGTTAATAAGAGATGGGTTGCAAGAGGAAGGGAATTCCTCTTCTCTCTATTGTGGGTCCTCAGATGTAATGAGTAGTTTACGACTTGCCTAAATTCAATGAGAGGGATCCAGATGTGTGTGGGTTTTTTTTTTTTTTTTTTTGTCCTGTTTGAGCGCATTGCAGAGGCAAGGAAGTGGTCAGATTCGGACCAAGTATTGCTGTTGCAATATGTGCTGTCAGGAAAAGCACAGGAGGCTTATGCATCGTTAGTCAGTGAAGATTTAAATTATAAATCTGTAAAGGCGGCTGTGTTAAAGGCTTACGAGTTAGTTCCTGAAGCGTATCGCCAGCGGTTTGACACTCTGAGCAATCTTATAATCTTAGAGCAGTTTAAAAACTCTTTGCCAGGTCTAGTGACCACCTATTTAACAGAATGCAAGGTTGAAACTGTCATGGAGGCTGAAGAACTGGCAGATGAGTATGTGCTCATACACAAGTCTCATCTTGGTGAGATGGTAAGGGAAACAGCAGTCCATCTTTCCACTCATGCACTCACACTACTGATGATTCATCACATTGTTAGTTTTAAGTTAATCTTTTGCTATCTAATAAAGGTTTTGGCCATAATTGTTTTGTGTGCATCTTCCCTTTGTTTGTCATGGCCGTGCAGCCAGTTTATGACAGGCGATCTGACCACAGCTATGAAATGTGCAAACCTAATGTCGGTGTTCCAAATAATGGCTTCCTCTTGTTCTTAGCACCTTCATTGCCACTGCACCTTTAAGTGGCTGTAAAATCATTGCACAGTGGCTTGTTGTTTTCTGTTGAATTTCATAATGGGAGAGAACGCTCGGTGCCAGTCATAACTGATTGTAAATCTGGTCAGTGGCTTGTGGAGGCTGTGGCTGTTAGGCGTTGCAACACTTAGGACTATCGGGCTTTTTAGGTCTATCAAATACATGGTTGACTGCAAAGGCTGCTGTTTTGTGATATACTGTGATAATGTGTCCAGTGTGTCTCCGAGTGAGATGCTGGTCACAATGAGTTTATGTAGAAGACGTGATTGCCTGTTAAAATTAATTTCTTTCTCGATGCAGAGTTGGATACACATCTGTGTCTGTTTCCTGCTGTTCATCATGCTTGGGGTGCATTCAAATACATTTGACGTCAGCCCAGTGACCGATGACATCTCCAAACTCTATACTTTGGTAAGCACGTCACTGCAATTTTAAACCACTAAACGATGAGAAACCACATGCACTGTATCAAATGCACAAATGCAAGTGATCTACAGCAGCATAGAATTGTGTCCCTGCTTTCTGCTGTTTGAGTATTAATTTTGTTTCTATATACACTGCTGTTCAACAGTTTGGCATCACCCAGATAATTTCATGTCTTCCATGAAAACTCACATTTTTATTTATGTGCTAACATGATTGCACAGGGTTTTCTGATCATCAATTAGCCTTTCAACACCATTAGCTAACACAATGTAGCATTAGAACACAGGAGTGATGGTTGCTGGAAATGTTCCTCTGTACCCCTATGTAGATATTTGATTAAGAATAAACCATTTCCAGCTAGAATAGTCATTTACCACATTAACAATGTATAGACTGGATTTCCAATTCATTAGGACATTAATAAAGGACATTTCTAAGTGACCCTAAACTTTTGAACAGTAGTATATTTACACAGTATAAAAATAAAAGCACTCCTACAAGTACGTAGCTGATGTAGAGCGTAATTTCAAGTGAGACGTGGTTACCAGTCTGGAATGGCAGACATATGGTTCTCTATTGTCACTTTCGCCCATATTTCACATTTGTCATTACTAAAGCAGCTGTGGAAATGGGTCAACAAGTGAATTGGCACTTTGTCAGCAAAGAGACAAAATGAAAAGGTATATAAACAAACGTACTGGAAGCAAACCTGCAGCACTATAACTAACAGGTATTGCACGACTAAGTCTTAGTGTTTGTAGCTTTCTTTATTCAAAATTAAAGTCCTGCTGCTTGTTTTGATATGGATGTAATTTGCAGTTTAATGTTTCTCTTTACAGAAGCAAAACATTCCTAAAGATTACAAAATTCCTGTGCGCTACATTCCAAAACAAGAGGTATGTGAAATCCAGTGTATTCACACATGCAACCTTTAGGTTTTCAGCAAAAAACACTGAATTCTGAAATGACCTCCTTACTTCTCCCAAGACAAAAACCTAGTGTCACTTTTTTTTTTGTAAAAAAAAAAAATAGGATTGGTGCACTGTAACACACAACATGCATTGCATTTAATGCCGTATCTCTTCTCTTACTTTTCCAGTGTGGGATGTGTTGGGTGAAATTAAATATCTACCCTTTGGAGGCGAGTTTACAAGATTTAGCACATAAGTTTGGAAACATTTCATCTAACAGAAACGACATTGGGATTTTCATCCTAATACTCCAAGACTTGCGACTCAGAATGGATTCAGTGGTAAGTTCATTGATTCCATCATAGATCTACTGAATAGATGGAAACCAGACACCTCTGAGCTGCGTCTCAATAAACCACTGTACTGAACATGGTTTTTGTATATTCTCAAAACTTCTGTTGCCACTTAGTATGTGTTTGTAATTTATGTTTAAAACTTTACTGTTTTACAGCCATGTCTTATGAACATCTGGTACAGCCACCAGGAATAGTCATTCAGATTTCAATAATTACTCATACCTTGCTGAGCTTTTATTAAACCAGCTACTCACAGATTTCTTTACTAACTTGCAGGTCATCTGTCAAAATGGAAGAAAATTTGCATTCTATGTGAACTCTGTTTTTGTCTGCAGGAGCCGATCATGTTTGAGTTTGAGTGCCACTACAGGGAAGAGAGATGGCCCACAGAGCGATACTTTGACTTTGTTAAAGACTTTCTTACAGCTGCACAGAACAAAGAAGACTCAGATGACTGTGATCCTCCTCCTTGTCCCACCACACCATACACAGTAATAACGGAATATTCAAAAAGAGAATTAAAGTAAAGCATTTCATCTAGACTGTATGTGGCATGTTCAGGGTACCTGTTTAGAAAGATGTGACCGTTGAAGTTTAGTAGACAGCTTGACATGTGAGATGTTAGTGATCTACAGGTTTATCTGGTGGGCATCTTGATGTGGAACCATGACTATTACACTGCCTGTCCAAAAAAATAAATAAATAAAAGTTTGCACCTGGATTTAACTAAGCCTTCCATTGGATAATTACTGCAGTGATGAATATGTTTCAGCTGGCAACAACTTATTTAACCATAGTTGATGCAGTGAGAAGCTTCTCATTTCTTAAACAGTGTTGGAAGATGTATCTTGTCACTGAAGAAAAGATGTTAATCTGGGGGGGGCGCCTGTATAGCTCAACAGGTTAAGCAGGTGAACCATGTATAGGGGCTGGTCTCTGAAGCAGGGGCCCAGGTTCAATTCCCACCCATGGCCCTTTGCTGCATGTCCTTCCCCCGTTCTTTGCCTATCCGAAAAAGCCATAAAAATAATAAAAAAAGATGTTAATCTGTCTCAAGTCAAAATAGTGGCTTGTGTAAAGCAAAGACAAGAGTGCCGAAAGTACTAAAATCAGGTTAAGAACATCCACTGTATTACTAAAACCTGGAAGGATGGTGGTGAACCATTATCTTTCACCAAAAAAGTGTGGTTGAAACAAACTCTTAGACGACTGTAGGGAATCAACAGTAGAACTCATGGTTATGTTTACTAGTGAAAGTAGGAGCATTTCCACTCGCACAGTGCGAAGGGAACTCAAGGGATTGGGACTAACACCTGTGTAGTTCTAAGAAAACCCCTCACCAGAGAGGCAAAATGGGGGGGGAATCTGTTTGCTTTGGAGCATAAAGATTGGACTCTGCAGCACTGAAAGGTCATGTGGTCTGAGTCCAGATTTATCCTGTTCCAAAGTGATGGACCCATCAGGGTAATGAGAGGCTGAAGAAGTGATGCATTCATCATGCTGAGGGCATGCAAGCCTGTGGGGGTTACCAAAATCAAAAGGGGTTAGGGTTATCTCAGGTTTGACAATGTTATGTTCCCAAAGAATGAGGTCAGCTGACTACCTAAACATACTGAATGACCAGGTCTTTCCATCAATGGAGTTATTCTTTCCTGATGGCACGGGCATATTCTGCTCTGACAATGCCAGGATTCATGGGCCTCACATTGTGAACGAGTGGATCAGGGAGCATGAGACATCATTTTCACACATAAATTTGCCTCCCTAGAGTCAAGACCTCAACCCCATTGAGAATCTTTGGGATGTGCTGGAGAAGACTTTGCACATTGGTCTGACTCTCCCATCATCAATATAAGATCTTGGTAGAAAATTAATGCAACTCTGGCCAGAAATAAATGCTGTGACATTGCAGAAGCTTATTGAAATGATGGCACAGGGGAGTCTTTAGCTTTAAATGCCGTACTCAAAGCTAAAGGCAGTCCAGCAAAATATTATAGTGTGCAACTTTTTTTGGACGGGCAGTGTATTATAACCATTAGGCCACTGGTTGCGGGAAGATAAAACATTTCCTATGAATCAGTTCATTCATAGTTTAGGTCTCTATTGAGGTAAAATACCAAAAGGAAGCTGGTTCTAACTTGAGCATTTACATTTTGTTGTTTTTCTGTTTTACATTAAAGTGGTGATTAAGCTTCGGACTGTTTGTTCAACAAAATTAGCAATTTACCATCTTGGGCTTTGAGAACTGCAAAGTTCTTTTTCCACAGCACTTTGAAAATAATTGATAACGAATCCAGTTTAGTCAGCTCTACTGTGCGTATGTGCACATTTATTGCTGTTTTCATGGGATTTGGGGTTTGAGCTGCTACCTCTATCAAAGGGCAACTGAGTCCAAAGCTCTTTCAGAATCAGCAGCTGAGTATTTCACAGAAAAGAAAAAAACATTTCACTGTCACTTGGCAAGTCTTGCTTACTCTGCAGCACTTTTCCAGAGATTTCCATCTTTCATATAAAACCTGTTATTGGCAATTTATGCATACTTGTTGTTTTTTTTATCCTCACACAAGATTTTTGTCAAACAAATAGCAAACTACGTAGAAACATATTTTCTTTGAAGTCATAAATGATGTAAATATTTTCCCTCACTGAGTCTTTTGAATCCATAAAGACAAAAAACAAGGATAGAATTCCAAGAGAAATGAGACACAGCTGCAACTTCTGTCTATTTCAGAGAAAAAACTGTGACGTAAAAAGTTTGAGCTTACATATAATGGGTGTTATACTTTTTTAAAAAGGAAAAGTTATGACATCCCCACAATGATCTACATACTGCACACTCATGTTCATCCCATCTGGTATGTTGGGCGAGAAGCAAAAGCACAGTGCAATAAAATCACAAGACTGGCGAAAGATCTGACAGTCCAGCCTTCTCTGGATGAAGCTGATGTTTTTGAGGCTGTAGCATGAGAAGAGTGTAACACCAACCAAGTCTCCTAGCACCCAACATTTTTATTTGGAAATCCAACCGCACGTCTGGGGCTTGATAAGTGGAATGAGATAAAGTACCCATGTGATATCTGAGTGATGAAGCAGTTGTGTTTTTTTTCTTTTTCTTTTGTTTGTTTTATGGGGGCTAAATCCAACTGCTGAGAGCACATCAATAACGCCTGTTACTGGTTTAAATACACAGATGAGGAAAACTGATTCCATTACTCACATTCATAAAAAAGATTTCTCGGTGCCATTGAGTTTCAGTTTCAAAAATCAGATCAATTTCAAATCTCATCCATGTCAGCAGAAATCTTAGATGACTGGAACGGCTGCTAGCTACACATTCTGTGTGTGATTTGTGAGGGTGTTGTTGAAGACGTAATCCCAAGAACATTTGTTCGCTAGTTTTTCACATTAACAAAATCATGTATCAGTCACCATTTCCTCAAAAACAACTACTTTCATCTCAAGTGATTTATATCAAAGCTTTTGAACTTTCCTTTATAATAAAAGCACTACTTCAGGTTACATGGCTGTTTTTACCCAAAAGTCATGTCTTCAAAGCGTTCTGCATCGCAATCAGTGTTCTCCACTTTGCCACTGTAATTAGGGAGAAATCTCATGTGGATATCTCAAAACCTCACCAAATAATTCCAGACTGTCTGCATTGCTCAATACTGCTCAAGATAAGTAAGAAAATGTGTGTTTTTATGATCCTGCTTAACCGTTACTTTAGGCACAGCGTTTCAGGCCTTTTATTGTAGTCAACATTAGTTGCAGGTGACAATGTCGGTCACTCTTCCCACACACATTTTCTGAAGCTGGTCTACAAATTATAACCAGCAACATTCCACTCACAAGCTCACTTGTGCTCCTAAAACTACCGCTACCCTCTTTGGACAATTGTGAGCAGCCTCTATTTAGGACAGATCTCTTGTGGAGAAGCTTTTAATCCAGGAACCATTGTTTCCTCACAAGAACTTTGCAAGATTAAAACTGAAAATGGTCTCAGCGCTTAGACGGTCCATTGAGACAGAGGTGAGTCACAGGACTGAGGGAAGATGTCCCAAGGTAGCGCATGTGAAAAGGAAGAAAAGGGCCGAAACCAGATTGTATACGTGTTGATTACAGAGCAATCTCCCAATCTTCCCAAGCGCTTGGCTTTTCTATGTAGGAGTGGTCGGATCAGGGGCCTCATTTATAAAACATTGCGTAGGATCCATACTAAAGTTTGCGTACGCCGATAATACGAAATGGGCGTATGCCCTTCGCCCCTGATTTATAAAACTGTGCGTAAGCACAGCTGCAAGCAATTTCTTGATAAATCAGACACCAGCTGGAAGATTGCACAGGTGGATCCACCTCACATTCCGCCCACAACACACCCACATTTTACCATGAATGGTCAATGCAAAGTAATCATGAATGTATCTGTATATAAATAAGCTGCGGGATCCACGGCATTTCACGCAGCGCCGGCCGGCAGTCTTTTCACTGCTGTGCATCAGGATGAATGAATCATGTGTTGACCCAGGCCACCCTGCCACTAAATTTGCTATGATCATGTCCGATGTACAAATAATTTGTAAACTGATTGAATGTACATTTTTTTGGTTCACATAGACAAATTCATTTTCACTCGGGGGTTGTGGTGTGAAGCATGTGTGCCTGCGTGCCTGTACAGGGCTGATTGATGGTTGGACGCTCATCCCATTCGGCCGCATATGGATAAATAAACAAAATTCTTTACTCTTTTTTTGCCTTTTTACTGTGATAGTTGCAGTGAAGAGTGACAGAAAATGGGGAGAAGAGTAGGGGGAAGACATGCATAAAAGTGCCGCGCGCAGGAATTGACCCCGGGCCACTGCGTCGGAGACCACCCCTGCAAATGGGTCTTCTGCTTTCCCCAATGAGCCATACGGGCGCCGGGTGATCAGTAAACAAAATTATTTAATAAAGATCACCGCACCGAATGAAATAACGTTCAATCCGCCCCTGTTGATATATGAACATAGCTCTGCAAATACAGTCGTAGGCAGAATGACGCACTATATGAACATCTACAACAATGAGGGTTTATGATTATCCGGCTCTACAAGTCTAATATGTGATAACAATAAAGGTTTGAGATCAGTCTGGTTTCAATTCGCCACTTCACCCTCCGGCACTGCCGTTCCCTCTGTCTCCAAAATGTGCTTAAGCAAGCATCAAAGTTGGCGCACCGGTGCGCACATTCTCACACCAAGTTTGTTTTAGAAATCACAACGTACACAGCGTACGCCACTTTCTACGCAAAGTTTGTGATTTACGCCCTGTTTTGTGCGTAAGCAAGCATCAAGAATCAAAGTTGGCGCACCGGTGCGCACATTCTCACGCCAAGTTTGTTTTTATAAATCACAACCTTTGCGTAGAAAGTGGCGTATGCCACTTTCTAGCCCTGTTTTGTGCGTACGCAAGCTTTATAAATGAGGCCCCAGGTCTTCCGTGTGTGTGTGTGTGTGTGTGTGTGTGGACTTGTTTATCTATACCAGTGGGGACGTCAACCTGACTATTTGCTATATTGGTGGGGACTTGTCTTACGGTGGGGACCTAAAATGAGGTCCCCAAGGGTGGCAACAGTGTTTTCTTGGCCATGTTGTTGTTACTAAAAAATGTAAAAGTGCAAAAACATTTCTTTAGGGTTAGGCATTGTTTTGGTGATGGTTAAGGTTAGGGTTAGGGTAAGGGTTAGGGGCTAGATATGAATGGGAGTCAATAGTAAGTCCCCACAGTGATAGAAAGACAAACATGTATGTGTGTGTGTGTGTGTGTGAGAGGCTAGCTTACTTGGATCAGACTTGGAGAACGTGTCTCTATCCAGCAGGTTTCTGAAAAACAAGCAAACAAAGAGACACACAGACAAAAAAATTAATTACACAGCTCTCCTACTTCAGGAAAGAGGCTGCAACTAGAAAGTTATTACATCATTAAAACTCCCCTAATTAGCTGCTTCACTGACCCCGACAACTTGTTTACCCATAATCCTCCTCTGACTTGATTAACAAAAGCCATTTTATCCAGTCATCCAGGCAGCGACATTAAGCAGACTATAAAATCATGCTTAAAGTGGAGCCCATTTATATTTCAAACATACAGAGAAAACAGCAGAAAAGAGGACCTATTTCCATTTTTTTTCTTTTTAATATTTCCTCACTGCCAGAAGCAACAGCGGAGGCTGCCATCAAATTTACATGACACTCCAGTCTTTGCTCTTTGCACGGGGAGGGATAAATGCACCAGAGAGTCTCATCACAGAGCAGATGCTCGGTGCTGCTGAGGTACTCCACGGTTGAACAGCTCTGAAGGAATTAAATAAGTACATAAAGAAGACAAGTCACAGCTGCCTGAGACCTGAGAAAAGGGAAATCGAGGAGCAACTTGGGTTCAGGAAAGGGAGACCTGGCATTCTACGTCACCAGCAGCGGGCCTTTGTGGCTTCAACTGTGCCGTTTGCTTACAGTGTCCAGGTCTCAGGGAGCAGCAGTCAGGAGTCCAACAACTCCCCACGGGGCCGAAGTGAAGCCTTCCTCCACACGCTCAGCTTGTACTCCTGCCAAATGGTACATTAGAACTCCACAAAGCTTTGATAGAGCCAGTCCATACGATTAAATAATGTGGCCAACAACAGGTAGTTATGGAGCCATTGAAAGTATTTTATAGCACACTGGAAGCTAATATAGACAGACACTCATTCACTGAACACAATAATAGGAAATACCTTGTAGCATTGTCACAAAATCACAAAATACAGTCACAAATTGTCCACAGAGTTAAATTGCCATGTTACCATTCCCACACAAGTGTACAATAGTCAGTATTCTAATGGACATGTACAGTATGTTTTTGCATCATGAACATCATTGCACCGCATCATGCAATTATCCTTTGCACTACTGTTATATATTTCTTTCTCGCTGTAAATGTCTGTATATATTGTGTTATATTTAATTTTATTACTATTTTGTCTCTCCCTATCCCTCTTTCTATAGTTTCTTCATGTTTTATTATTCTCTTCCATATTCCTAGAGTGACACCAACAACTAAAACCCAATTCCTTGTATGTTGTGTACGTACTTGGCCATTAAAGCTGATTCTGACTCTGACTGTTTACAATCAATGAGCAGAATTGCTGGATTGGATTATGTTTTCTGGACACTCACATCACTTAAAGCTGCTGTCCAGAGTTTCCGTTTGTTTTCAATTTATGTATCATTTTTCAACAAAGCTTAAATGTGTTAGTCTAGTTCGATACTATAATATAAAGTTAGTATAACGCGATATGAAAATTTATTCCTGAGCTCCGCCTTCCTCTCATAGACCCCCATGTTATTCCAAAAAGCGCCGGTCGCTGCCGACCAATCAAGTTCGAGCTTCAGCTTTGTCATGCTGTCAATCAACGGTTACGCGCACAGCAAGCAAGCCCATGCAGAGGTGGGCGAGCTACGCACTACGCAACCGCGCGCACATTTGTTTTGCTTGTGGAGGAGAGAGCATCAGGGATCAGCAACTTCCAGAAAAGTTACCAATCCCACGGCTTGTCAGGCCAAGAGACTGCAGGATGTTTTTTGGCTCGGGGTGCTCGCGTCGCTCCCCGACCACGGCCTCCATAGCCCGCCTGACGGCTTCGTTTAGATGCCCGACCTCTGGAGGAAGATGTTGGGGCGTCTGGGACATACTCTTCGTCAGAGGAGTCATGCAATTCTGAACTCTAGATAGAAATAAATAAACAATGTAACACATATACACGCGTAAATGCACTAAGTTTGATAAACAACGTCATCGAGAGGGATACACGAGTGTAATCACATATTGAAACTTTACTCGTTCGTCCTAGCAGATTCATGTTATTTTGGTATTAGGACAAGTTAGACTCAATACAGAATTCTAACGTAATTCCTTTATTATTTACTAAATGTACTAAATGTAGAAGAGTGGAAAACAGGAAAACAGGCAAGATGCTGCAGCACTCCGGGCACTCCTCTCATGTACTGCGCGCGTGCACAAATAAAGGGGCGAAATCAGAGGGAGGGAGGGTGGGACCAACAGTGTTTTGGGAGACGCTGCGATTCAAACTCCGGACAGCAGCTTTAAGTATATAAATCTACAGCAGGCAGAAATTAAATGAGAATTACAGGAAGAAAATATTTCTGTGGAAAATGTGCAAATTGGCAAAGACAATAAAAAAGACTTCCTTTAGGTCAGGTGATAAATGAAGGCAACGTGCATAGCAAATATGTAACAAAATTAAATACAAACAGTACATCTTCACTTTACACATTTAGTTAGACAGTTTGCAGCAAGAACATTTTCCAATAAAGTCTCTAAAGTACTAAATCTAACATTTGTCATTGCCTCTCCAAATGGCTCAAGTGTTTGTATCGTACCAAGCATCCTCATGGAACGTGAACAAGTATGGGCCATTTTCATGTTTTTTTGTCCACTGTGAAGTCTTGACACTGTTGGAATCCACTGTACTTGACATGAGTTAAAGTTGATCTGAGCCATACCACAGTCACTGATGTCCGTTTTAATTTACCTCCGTAACAACACACTTTTCAACGCTGCTTTTAGACTCTACAGGGTAGATTTACATTATTAAAAGAGGGTCTTTGTGTGAAGTATCACTTTAAGCTGCAATAATCACAGCAACATGACTTTGTCCATATTGTGCACCACTGACAGAGAAAAAGCACGAAGGGTGAGAGCGTGGGAGAGAGGCTCCTGCTATCATGCTAGCTGCAGGGCGAGCACTCTGTCGCCCGTCCCGTCCTGTATGACAAGCAGCGAGTGTTTTGAAGCCGTTGATGGCTAGTGATGTATCTAGATCAGGCACTCATGTTGTGCTGATCCTAGTGTGGCCCAGATGGTAAAACGCCACGCTCTGCTGCTTCGCTGTCAGGGCACGCCCACCGGCCCTTCCCAAGCTTTGAGAGCTTAAATAAATGATAATAAGCGATGGAATCGAGCCCAGTCATATCAGGCCTGAGTTTTATGACTGGCAGAAAGTCTGAGAGATTGTGTAGGAGTGAGAAGTGGGCGACTTCACCTGCCAAATGTGATAAATGTCCAATAAAAAGGAATACTGTACCCGGTTGGAATCTCAGAGGAGCACGAGTGGAGGCAGAAAACAAGACGCAGTGAAGGAAAAAAAGTGTATGAAAGACTGCACGCAACTGTAAGTGCGTGTGTGTCTGCAGCAGGAGTGCACACACTTCTATGGATATGGTAACTTCCCTATGATTCATGTGCACCCGAGGGCTTCCACCTGGCCTTGATAGAGATGGGCAACTCTTTAAAAAGCCCTTTTCCTCCACAGGCAGCCTCGGAAATGTCTGGGCGGTCCGAGCAGAGTGCCTCGTAGTTCATGAAACATTTACAATAGTCGTCCCTCCTCGACACCAGAATCACATTTGAAATCCCACCAGTTACATCACATCCACCTAAACATGGCAGCTGAAGCTTTAAATTCCTGTATGTGAATGTGGGAGACGGGGACTTCCATCTCTGAAAGCAACTGAGATGAAATAATCTAAGATGTGTTCTTTAAAAAAAGGAACAAAGGCAAGCAGGCATAAAAGAGGACAAAATAGGATTTCATTACAACAGGGTAAAAAGTGCTAGCTTGTCAACCTTTAGTCTTCTACCACAGTAACACGTAAAAATATAAAGACAGTGATGACAGGAGTCGGAAAATGTATCACCTCTGGAATCGTCATCAGCTGACAACCGCAAATGACAATTCTTGATCTGCGTGTTCAGTTCAGGGTCAGCAAGTTAACGAAGGTCCAAAACTTGTCTTTTGCAACTAAATGCTAAAATGATTTCCAGTTAATGAAATGAAAAGTAGCTGTGCATTAACATTTGCAAAAAGGCTAATTTTAAAGGTCAGTCTCTTACAGGGATTGTATTTACTTCTTCTTTCTCAAATCTACAAAATATGGTATCTGCCCAGCAGCGCCCAAACATTTGCATGCAACATTTGCATCATATAAAGGCATCTAAAGAAAGCATATTTACAGTGGATGTACCAGTGTGATCCAGAGGCTGGGCAAAGCTTCAATGATTATACCAGTCTTTTGCAAGATGTGTTAATAAGTAAAAAAAAAAAAAACGCTCATTACTGCTCACAATTATAAGCTGTATAGAAAGATGGACAAACCCTGTATGATGTCACCCATACATGATGTCACTCCTAACTCCCGGCTAAGAGCCCAAAACAGCGTGAAGAGGTGGCATGGACGTGAGGCAGGTCACGGATTGTCCTGTGATGGGACCCCCATACTCAAAGCAGCCACGCTTATAACAATGTATGAAATGTCGTCTGGAATCTGGCAATACCAGGACATTGGTGGTGGGACACTGTATGACTTAGAAATTTAGGAAAATATATGCTTAATGAATGCCACTAACTGTCAGTATTTTATGAACCTAAAGTTTGACATGCAGTGGCCTATTCATAGAGGTGGGATACCAGGCAAAGGTATGCCCACTAGCTCTTTAAAAGCACCCCCACTGGTGCCTTAGGTCACCCAGAGTCTAGGAATGACACTTTTTGGTTTCACGCAGGTGACCAGCTTTGATCTTTTGACCACAGCTTTTGAATAATTGCAATGAAACATAAATCCATTATTTTGTATTTAGTTTTCATGCTAAGAGGGATGCAATACCAGCCTTATGTTGGCGAGCATGTAGAAACAATTTCAGTATCATTAGAGAGGGTATATTCTAGTGTTTATTTTGATAAAGCCTTGGTTAGCTGGAAACCCTCATTATAAAAGGATAGGAATTTTTCAATCAAGATGCAGGAGTGTGAAAATGTGAGAGGAAATTATAAATATGCCTCATGCAGAAGTTTCATCTATGTTTATACCATTACTACGATGTACCATACCATTATATTACTACTGCTATGCTTCTTGGAATTATATATATATATATATATATATATATATATATATATATATATATATATATATCGATAGATAGATAGATAGAGAGAGAGAGAGAGAGAGAGAGAGAGATACATACATACATACATACATACATACATACATACATACATACATACATACATACATACATACATACATAGTAAAACTCCTCCCCTTGCTTGTCATACGATATAGACAGATTGTACTGCATAGATAACATGAAAAGCACTCAGAGTGCAGTACTCCACCAAGGCTGCTCAGTCGTATCATTTCTGAGGAGTGAAATTTTGAAAAAATTCGGGGCAGAAAACAGGGCAACAGAGAATGTGGCCATTTAATACAGATGTATCCACAAACAAAATGACCTTGCACTGACCACAGGCTTGTGTTATGCATGTGTACGTTATATCCGGATACCAAATCGCATGACCTAGACATGTAGGAGGTGGCGGGAACTGATGGGATTCGGAAACACCCCCACAAGTCAATCAATTGTTCCTTATATAATTTCTGACAGGTAAGTCCCGATAAGTCTGCAAGGGTCGATTTTTAGTAGGATCGCTATCATGTGATTGTCAGCAGGCAGCTGATGTAGTGTTAACTTAGTCATAGGTACAGTGTATCCATGATGCCATGCTGCTATCTCACAATGATACAGAAATCTTTAACAAATCCAAAGATCCAGACTGTAAGTTGCTTGATTGCCAAAATCTCATATTGGTTCTTGTGTCATTTCTGACCTTCCTTGAAAATGTCGTCCAAATCCATTATTCTGTTTTTGAGTAATGTTGCAAACAAACAGACAACCTACTGCCGATCGTCACATAACTCCACCGAAGCTCCACCATCTTGGTGGAGTAATAAAATATATCTTTGCAAAGCAGAATTCATAAGTAAGTCAACAACCGGGAACAGTATAGAGATGGACACACAGCAGCATGCAGGTAACTTTGACTACATTTGATGAAAATTCAAGATTCTTTTTCTCTTTGACACTTCATCGCACAGACAAGCAGCAATCATCATCGGAACAAGCAAGTCCTAGTTTCTTTTGTACTTGTGCTGTCTTTCACTGCAATGAATACTTTGATAGCAATTGAACCGAGAAGAAGGAATATTCATTTGGTGTGTGTTAGGCTCTTAGGGTTAAAATGAGTTATATAAAAAATCACTCCCTTTACAGTTGTCTTGAATGGGAAAATGAACTAGGGTTCAGCTATGTTTATTTCTTCTCTACATAAGGTTCAGTCAATTTTCGCCTGAAATTTCTACTGAAGATGTAAATTGAATGCTGTTCTTGAACTGTTTGGAGTACATGCATGGTTATGGTCTCATTTGAAAGCTGACAACCTGAATTTTCACCCAGTGCAGTCAGAATTATTCTAAGTGCTACTGGTACAGAGTATTTTATGTTGGAACACACTGAATTAGGATTAATTTTTTTCTCGCCTAAATTTTTTCCCTAATAAAACACCTGAAAATAAGTGTGGCAGCACTGTGAAAGCTTGAAAACACAATAGTGCAACAGTCTGGGGTCTTACATAGTTCAGGTCAAAATTTCAGAGCAATACTACAAGAAATGAGTGTTTCACTCATGTATTTGTACTGCTATGCCCAGGCGCTGTCAATTTTGAAAACCCTCTGTACACCCTCTGCACACCCTGGACACAATGGTATATTTTCGTTTTTCAGTCCATTTTGAAGTTATTTTCACTCCAAAAACTCATAAACAACTCAAAAAACACTGAATAATCAGCTGCAATGAGGAGCACTCCAGTGGGAGACTACAGTCTCCCCAGCTGCAAACACACAGAGCAGCAGGGGAGGGGGGGAGAGGTGTGAAAATTCACAGAACCTTGCTAAGCCAGGCTGTTTTCAATGAGCCTGCTATTCAGCAGGTTCATTGGCTACAAGGCCTGTCAGTCAAAAGTTTGCTCCGACATGACTTACTCAGAGTTACTAGGGAAACAAGTACCGTCCAATTTTGTCACCAGCGATGACAGTTGGCTGTTAGGCTCAGGAAGGCCCACCAAAGTCACTTGATTGGTTGAAATGCGATGTAAATCAAAAGGTTAGACTCCAGCCGCCATTTTGAGGAGTATTTCGGTAAAAATAATATGCCACATAAGCTTATATAAACGTATGAAGAGAAATGTAGAGAGTACGGAGCGCGCATGAAGCCGAGCTATTTGTAGATTATTTACTGATTTCAAGACATGTTTTGGACAAAATACTTTACTTGCAAGTTTTCTCTGGATGCCCAAGCTTGGATAATGGCCGTGTCTTGTGGAATATTTTTATCTTTCACCAGTTATGAGCGTTCAAAGGTGAGTTGTGCTGTTTACGTGATTTGTTGTTTGTTGGACAAATGTGTTTATATTACCCACTGTGGTAATCACATCTGAAAGTGGTTTATACTGGCAGATTCATGAGAATCTAAGCTTTTCATGGGTGTATAGTGTTTCTGTCATCGAGTTTGCAGCTTCGGACATTTAGTAAATTGCTTATGCAGATCTCAAAACGGCCTGCGGGCGGGCCGCTGAACCGCAACGACATGGGGTTGACTGACTTTTACTTCCAGTGTTAAGTGGTCAATTGAGGAACTGCAGCTTTTGGTACTTTTGTGCTGCCTTCATTTTTCAGTCCCAGAGGCTGTAGCTTACTCACAATCTACAGATGCTGTTTGTGATTTTTAGACTTGAGTTTCTATTAATTTCTGTGTGATATCACAGTCACACACTGTCACATCCATTTAAGGAGACGATAACTTAAAACGCCGTAAACAGTAACTGTTATCATATAACAAAACTTAAAACTCCTAAATTAATTTTACACTCATTGTAATGTTTATGAGATGCCAACAACTCTTTCTCAAACAATTTCCAAATATTTGTTTTTCTCCAACTGACATAATGCATGTTCTGAGATGGATGTGAGTACGAACATTTACAGCCAGTGTGGCTGCAGTGAGACTGAAAGCTTTAACCCTGACAGAGTTAGTGGCCACAAACACTCACTGGACTCCACAAGGGCATGAGTGGTAAGAAAACCATCCCAGCAAGAAGGCTTTCTTTGCCGTCTTGCTTCCTATAGCCAGAGAGTTTCCGACTCCAGCGTGGGCGATTACTCCAATCACAGAGCCTCATGTGAGCCCATGAGCTTGACATTTAGCCCTCCAAGCCTGTGTACTGTTTTGCTTACTGTTAGAGCAGCTGCAGTTGTCTGTGACGCTATACATCAGCTAATAAAGAGGCTCTCCGTGAACAAAGGCACACTAATGAACAGCACAAGCTCAACCTGCTGAGAGGATAACACCAGATCAATGGGGTCAATTGAGGCTAAAGAAACTCTCGGGGTCTGGCTGATCAATCCACCTTTGAAGCACTTGAGACACTCTTAACTTGAATGATTTTCTCAGATTCTCTATTTTGGTATATGACTGCAGGAAATTGACATCCATCCAATAATGAAAGGAAGGAACACTGTTTGGCTGACAGAAGCCAGCAGTCCATTTCAATTTTATGAACTGCAAAATGACGGAAAAAAAACATGACAAGATGTTGGGGGCAAGACCCCTAATGTGCAACAATTGATTCCCTGTGAAAGCAAAAGGGCTTCATCAATCCTTATCTTTGTCTAGATCTTTAACATTAACCTTCCAACATGACAATAAAAACTGGAAGAAAATTCATTAGAAAACCAGGCCAGGTGGAAAAACAAGGAGGAGCTAGCAGCCAATGGAGTAGATCACGTTTTCGAGGGCTCTGCTGAATATCTTCGAAAAACGTCTGCATAGTGCTGCCTGACACTCTCCAAACAGGTGCAAATTGGATGTTTTGCGTTTCTGGATGTTTGTGTGACTTTTTATGGCGACCAACTTAAAAAACTTCGCTTACAAACCTAAAAAAGCGGCGAAGAGAAGTACGGCTAAAGCTAACGTTAGCACTAGCACGCCGCCGAGTGCGAGTAACACTCTGGACGAAATCAAGACCATGGCCGACACAAAAGCTGAGATTCTTGCTTCAATCAGAGGGGATATTTCGGAGTTAATCTGGTCTGAGCTGGGAAAAGTCCTAGATACTAAGGTAGAGGAAATCAAAAATGAGATTCAAGCGGTGAAGACCGAAGTGGTTGGTAGCATCACGCAGCTCCGCTCAGAGTTGAATGAAGTGAAAGGAAAAATCACAGACATGGAGCACAGCCTGACTGCATGTTCAGATGATGTGGCGGATCTACAATCTACGGTCACTACACTCAAGACGGCGGTGAAAAGGTTGCAAGAGGGACATGTGGATCTGGAAGTAAGGATGAGACGGTCAAACATCCGCATACTGAATGTTCCAGAAGAACATGACCCATCTCCACCCTCCGTCTCGAAGATGTTGAAGACAGTTTTCAACATGGACAGAGATATAACGGTTGACAGATCACACCGGACCCCGCCGTTTCAACGAGTAGCAGGAAAACCCCGTCCTATCACTGCGAAACTTCACTACCATCAAGACTGCGTGGATGTACTACGCCGGGCAAGACAGGCGGGCGGGGCACTCAAATACGGCCAAACATCCATCTCCATCTTTCAGGATTATCCTCCCAGTGTGGCTCGGGCGAGGTCCGCTTACAACCAAGTGAAACAACTGCTAAGAGGACGGGCAGGAGTTCGATATGGAGTCATACACCCTGCGAAGTTCCGTATCTCTCATGACGGGATTGAAAAGGTCTTCCCAGATCCAGAGACCGCAACTTCCTACGTCAAGATGCACATAATCGCTGCAAATCCAGGCTCTTCTGAGGACTAGAGACTTAGCTGTCCACCTATGGTTGTTGTGACTGGTGAGTAAGAAAACACACAGCGCAACTGGTCACTACGGACAAGTCTTTCGCCATTTTTTTTGTTTTTTTTTTCTTTTATTGTTATATATTTTATACATTTTCTTAAAATTATAATGCAAGTTATTGGTTTTGTTTTTGCACCCTTTGGAGTTGGGATGATTAGGCAATTATTAGAAAGCAGCACTTTTCTGTAATTGAATTTTCAGCAGAGCATTAGGTTGAAGTTCCCCTGTCTGAAACAAGCACGTATGTGTGGATTTATACATGTGGGGTTAGGATGTCACCATGTTGTTCCTTCTGGTGATGTAGGGAGGGTTATAGCTGCACCAGTATTCTGTGATATTATGTCCATATATTTGTTGGAAGGCCTTTTTTGTTTTGCTTATGTAAGCACTTACATTTTACAATTTTTTACTTATTTACTTATTTTTAAATAGAGAACATGGCTAAGGTAACTCAAGTACTGAAGGGAGCACCAGGTTGTCAAGTAAATCTTGTAAGCTGGAATGTTAAATCTTTAAATGATCTTGTGAAGCGTAAAAAGGTGCTCGCACATCTTAATAAACTTAATGCAAATATTGCTTTTCTTCAAGAAACGCATTTGCGTACAATTCACCATTTTAGACTAAATGGAGGTTGGATAGGCCAAACATTTCATTCAAATTTTAACAGTAAGTCCAGAGGAACAGCTATCTTAATTCGTAAGAACACTCCGTTCATTTTGTCTAAAATGGTTGCAGATTCCTTAGGTAGATTCATTATTGTAACAGGTAAACTATATGAAACCTCAGTTATTCTGGCAAATGTGTACGCACCAAACTGGGACGATCACACCTTTTTTTCTAATTTCTTCTCTCTGTTACCTGATATGGATTCACACCATCTTATATTGGCAGGAGACTTCAACTGTTGTTTTACCACTTTGGACCGTAGTTCAACCAGTACTCTATCTTCATCTAAAGCTGTTCAGACAATAAAACTATTTCTCCGTACCTTTGGTGTATGTGATATCTGGAGATTCCTTAACCCCAGTTCTAGGTCATACTCCTTTTTTTCCCCTGTTCACAAAAGCTATTCACGAATAGACTATTTTTTAATAGACAAGAGTCTTATTCCTCTAGTTAGCCAGTGTGATTATAATTCAATAGTAATCTCGGACCATGCCCCATTGTCTCTGACGTTGCGCGTACCAGTCTCCCAAGCCTCATATCACCCTTGGCGCTTTAATAGTCAATTGCTTGCTGATGATAAATTTGTAGAATTTATTTCCTCTGAAATAACATCATTTCTTGAACGTAATAGGACACCAGGTATGTCAACTTCAACAATTTGGGAGGCCCTGAAAGCATATATTCGGGGACAAACTATATCATTCTGTGCCCAAAAAAATAAAATGCAATATGAAAAACTCAAGAAATTATCAGAGGACATTTTAAAAGTGGATACAAGAATCGCTAGCACCCCCTCACAAGATTTGTTAAAGCAAAGAATGTTGCTCCAAACAGAATTCAATCTTTTATCAACCAAGCATACAGTCAATTTGATAACTAGAAGCCGTCATAAGACGTATGAATATGGAGAGAAGACTGGTCGGATTCTTGCACAACAACTACGCCAAAAGACTGCGTCGCAGTGTATTCCTGAAATAAATGATGAGTTAAAAACAAAGCACACTAATCATTCCCAAATTAATGAGGTTTTCTACAAGTTTTACTCTTCACTTTATAAATCGGAGTCTTTAAAAGATGTTAATCTATTCAAATCTTTTTTTGATAAAATAAATGTTCCAACTGTTGATGTACAAATAGCTTCTAATCTTGATAGGCCATTTACAGAGTCAGAGCTCTTGTCAGCTGTGAAATCTATGCAAAATGGGAAAAGTCCAGGCCCTGATGGGTTCCCAAGCGAATTTTTCAAAAAGTTTAGTAAGGAACTAACACCGATTCTCTTATCTGTTTACCAGGAATCCTTTGAGCAAGGCATGCTTCCTCAAACCATGCGACAGGCGACCATTTCTCTCATACTTAAAAAAGATGAACCCCCCTTGGAATGTGGTTCCTATCGTCCCATCTCGTTATTAAATGTGGATAACAAAATACTTGCAAAAATGCTCAGTAAACGTCTAGAGACCATCATGCCTATGCTGATTTCAGACGATCAGACAGGTTTCATTAAAAATAGACAGTTATCTTCAAATATACGAAGACTTCTAAATATTCTTTATTATCCCACTCCACCCAAGGCATCAGAGGTAATAATAGCATTTGATGCTGAAAAGGCCTTTGACCGGGTGGAGTGGGATTACCTTTTCTACACGTTAAGCCGTTTTGGGTTTGGACAAAAGTTTATTCACTGGATTGAAATTCTCTATTCACTACCTTCTGCAGCCGTGCGCACAAATAATAATATTTCAAACTTTTTTCATCTCCAACGAGGCACCCGACAAGGCTGCCCTCTATCCCCGCTTCTTTTTGCACTGACAATAGAACCATTGGCCATTGCTCTTCGTGAAGATGTTAATATTAAAGGTATGGTTCGAGGTGGTATTGAAAATAAAGTGTCATTGTATGCCGACGACATGCTTTTATATCTGACCGATCCAAATATAAATTTACCATTAGCTCTGGATTTACTTAAAATCTTCGGACAGATATCTGGACATAAAATTAATATTCAGAAAAGTGAACTGATGCCAGTCAATCCCACATCGCAGCTGGCTTCACTTCACACTCTATCTTTCCCTATCAAAATAAATTTACATAAGATAAAGTACTTAGGTATTTGGGTGACTCAGAAGTTTAAAGATCTATATGACGCAAACTTTCCCCCTCTATTGAATAGCTTAAAAAAAGACTTGGAACGCTGGAATTTGCTTTCTCTGTCTTTAGGAGGTAGAATAAACATTGTTAAAATGAACATTATGCCCCGTTTTTTGTTTCTTTTTCAGTGTATCCCACTTTTCTTGTCAAAATCTTTCTTCTCCTCTGTAGATAAGCTCATTACCAGTTTTATTTGGAATAAAAAATTTCCAGAATAAAGAAAGAAACACTGCAAAGGCACCGTCTACATGGTGGCTTATCCCTACCTAATTTTCAGTTTTATTATTGGTCGGCTAATATCAAAAATGTGTTATTATTGACTTCATGTACCTCAGGGTGATCGTGGTCCAAAGTGGTTACAACTTGAACATGCATCTTGTTCTCCTGTCTCTCTGCACGCTTTGGCTTGCTCGAAGCTATCCTTGTTGGAGCCGTTATCTTCATACTGCAATAACCCAGTGGTTAAACACTCCTTTAAAATATGGTTCCAGTTTCGACGTGCATTTTCTTTGACTGATATGTTTAAAGATGCTCCTTTAGTTAGGAATAATATGTTCAAACCCTCTGTAAAGGATAATGCTTTTGAAATCTGGGCCAACTGCGGTGTGAGGACGGCTAAAGACTTATACTCCAATGGTACCTTTGTGACATTTGAATATTTGGTAAACCAGTTTGGTATTCCTAGATCGCACTTCTTTAGGTATCTCCAACTCCGTAGCTTCGTATCATCTCAATTTAAAGGCTTTCCATTATTGTCAGCGGATTCCCTCTCAGACAAGATTTTTAAAACACTGCCCTGGTCTAAAGAAACTATTGGTAAAATCTATTTGTTACTCAGTCTAGACAACCTTAGACCTCTTAATATGTTAAAATCTAAATGGGAAGAGGAACTCAATGTTGAAATATCTGATGAGATATGGCAGAAAGCTATAGATGGTATTCACACATCCTCAATATGTCAGCGACATAGGGTTATACAGTTTAAAGTAGTTCACCGCTTACATTGGTCTAAGGTAAAACTTTCTCAGATACATCTAAATACTGATGATGTGTGTGACCGCTGTCGTATAGAATCTGGAACACTGTCGCATATGTTTTGGAAATGCTCGAAGCTGAGTGAATTTTGGAAATCAATATTTACCTTTTTCTCAAAAGTATTAAAAACTCCCATTGAACCATCATCGATATCTACAATCTTTGGGATTGTACCAAACAGACTAAGTTTAAATGCTGCAAGTAAAACAGTAATAGCTTTCGGTACTCTGTTGGCAAGAAGACTTATCCTTAGAAAATGGAAGGACAAATCTCCACCCACTTTCAAGCATTGGATAAACGACTTGATGCAACATTTGACACTGGAACAAATTCGTTACTCTATACATGGCAACACTCTGAAATTTGTTGACACTTGGCAACCAGTTCTCATGACTATTGAAGAGATGGACTCTAATGTTTTAATACCATGATTACATATATGTATGTTTTTTTTTTTTTTTTAATGCTTCTCCATCATAACTATTGCTGAAATGGACAAAAAATGGCACTTCTCTCTCTAATTTACAATGTTACTGGTCATTTATTAGGGCTGGGACGATACACTTTAGTCACGATCCGACCCATATTGCAATTCTATAGGTAGCTATAATAAGTAACGCATTTACCTTAAAATGTGTAAACATGAAACAGTAATGTCTTAAAAGTTCACAAAACTAGTGTTTGAAATCCATCATTTTTTTAAGATTGATAAATGCACTAACAGAACAGACTGTAACAAAGTGCTGAAAGTGTTCCTTAAAAATAAAGGAACGCAAAAGTATTGAAAGTATTGCAATACTTGATAAACGATCCGATACTGGTACTGTAACAACAAGGATCGCGATATATTGCCAAACGATACTTTGTCCCAGCCTTATCATTTATGATATACTGGTGTGGCTGGGTGGGGGGAGGGCAAGGGGGATGTTGTTGTTGTTGTTTTTGTTCTGTTCTAAAAATCGAAAATTAATAAAAAGAATATTCAAAAAAAAAAAAGAAAACCAGCCCAAGTGCACATATGAACATTGTCAGGTTTCACTGGCTGTCGTCATTCTTCCTGTTCATACAGGGCATTCAAAATGTATTCAGTAGTTTATTTAATGTAAATATAACACTTCAGCAGTCAATATTGTTGAAAGGAAGTGCATAGTGAGGTCTCTGTAGGATCATTTTCATTAGACAATGTTTCCCTTTTAAGCTGCAGTGGAGAAATAGCAAGAAAAATAAAACCTTTTCTGCTAAACACTATTAGCTACACCAGATTAAACTAATTTACATTAGCTTCAGATTAGCTGAAGATAAGTAAGTTCCCCAACATTCTCAATTTCATTCCAATTATAGCAAGGAAAAAAATGTCTTCCAATGACTGTACTCACATTAGGAGTGACTCAGTATGTGCAGGCAATTCATTACGGTGATAGTTACGTATTATTGACACTGATACAAAGTCTAAAAGTAGGGAGGAGCTTGTGGTGGTGGATGGGCCAGCAAAACACTCAACATTAAAACAGGACAGCGCTGTATGTTCACCATTTCAACCCAGCAGCAATAACCTTACCATGATGACAAATGTCCTCTGTTTTAAGCTACATCTTTCACAACACTTAACCTGTTTGCTTTTGTGCCTAAACCTAATCAAACTTAGCTGAAGAATATGTTATCGGTTGTATTGAGAGAGATTAAAAGACACTAAAAATAATAATTCAGGTTGAACAATTTATTGTTTAGGGTTCACTGGCAGTTATACGAAGTACCAAATCAGTAGCTACATTGAGAAAACAATATTTTCCATTATGTTTTCTCTGTATGGGCTATAGAAGTTTCCAGTCTAACTAATGTGATGTGAACTAATGTCTTTCATGAAGCTGCATTTAGCCTTATATGAAAAAAGGCAGACGACGTAGGGTTATGTGGTAGAAAGAAGTGAGTTTCTTCTGAAACACAAAATCTGGGTACATAGACAGATACAGACAAATTCATTTTGGGGAAGTACTGACATAAATAACACAAACATATGTTTTTTTTTGGGATACTCATCATCATGAATTATTGATTGCTAATTGCTAGAAGCAGCAATCTTTGTCACCCAGACTGGTCCAGACAGAACATTTGTTTTTTGCATATAGCTGTACCGATTAATTGCCACTATACTGATTATTAAAAAATCATTTTTTGTCACATTTTCCATACAATCACAGTTATTTCAGCACATTCCAAAGACACTTTATCAGACTTACATCTGGAGAATTTGGGGGCCAAGTCAACACCATGAACTCTTTGTCATGTTTCTCAAACTGTTCCTGAACAACACGGTGGGGCGCTGAAAGAGGCCAGAGAACACCACAGCCACAAAGTGATCCACATGGTCTGTACTCTGTAATAATGCTGAGGTCATCGGTGCAAGTCAAAGCAGCATCCACATGCATGCTAGGGACTGAGGTTTCTCAGCAGAACACTGGCCAAAGCATCCACTGGTGTGCCTTGTTTGAACCTCTTCCAGGAACAGTCACAGAACCTGCTGTTCTGGAGATGCTCTGATCCAATTGTCAAGACATCACAATTTAACCCTTGGAAAAGTTGCTAATTTCTTGATTTTTGCTCATTTTTTCTAGCCTAGCCGCGCTAGACAACCCATGGCAACGAATTTAATTCTCTGCCAGGGTGGGTCTAGTTACCCTCCATAAGGCTCAAGGTTGGATGCTCCTAAAACTGGCCGGACGAATCACCATGAAGTGTAGATTCAGAAGGCGGGCGTAACGAAGTGACGACAGAGGCACGACGATTCTGACAGAAACAACCGGCGCACAATAAACAGTTATCTTTCGACTCGGCTTTGGCCACAGCCCTTAAAGATTTGAAGCTAAAATTCAACTTGAAAGATAAACAAAGGACGGCACTGAAGTGTTTTATTGAGAAGAAAGACGTATTTGGACTTATGCCTACGGGATATGGCAAATCCTTAATATACCAGTTGGCTCCGCTGGTTGGGAAGCTAATGGGACTTAGCCACAATCCGGCGCTCTAGGAACTACGTCAGCCTATTCGTTGCGCTGATTGGTCGTATACCTACCCAACTGCTGCAGAGTGATTTGAAAGACAACCTTTTAGCCCGTCTCCCTCCCTGGCGAGCGTTCCTAGACCCTTGTGTCTTAAGAGCTGGGTCTAGCGCGGCTAGGCTACATTTTTTCTGCTTGCAACACTTCAACTTCAATATATGCACTGCCAGTCAAAAGTTTGGACACACCTTCTCTTTCAGTGGCCTTTACTTAATTATTTTGTACATTGTTGATTAATACTGAACACATCAAAACTATAAAATAATACAGATGGAATTCTGTTGTAAATAATATATATACCATAATGTATTTACTCTTCTTATAGTATAAATTCAGTGCCTTTTACCTGGAAATTCTGCGTAAATTTCCATAATACTACTACACTGTGCTCAGTAGAAAGCCATAAAAGCATCAAACAGTGGACACTAATCAACCTGATGTCTTCAAATCTGTCCACAGCAATCACAGAAATGCAGGGAAGTGGCTATGCAAAAGATGAAAGCACATGAACAGAGGGGGGCAGGAAGTGAGAGGGTTAGTAATGTGATGGAGGCATGTCAGCACTCTGAGGTAACCAGGCGAAGCTACAATGGTTGGCTGGTGTCTTAGACCAAATGACTGCTTCAAAAAACTCATTATTGCAGCCACTCAGCATGACCCCGACTGGGCCTCCTGTGGTTTGGTCCCACCACCTGAGGCTGACTTGATCTGTTGGTTTTATACTCTTTGCTCTGTTCCACCTGCTTTGTGAAGGGTTTAGGGAACAATGAAGCAAGATGAAGCAGGATGAAGTAGAGGAGAAACTTGAAATTTGTTAAGCATGATTTGATTTCCAAAAATGTATATTTAAACTTCTAGTTCAAACGGTGGTAATTCTTTGATTTCCGGTAGTAGTCAATGGATCTAACTGGTAATTAAGAAAAAACAAAAACAAAGAGGTATGAAGGAGAAAGAAAACAATAAAGTGCAAAAAAAGTGATATTAACATTAACAAAATGTACAAGAAAGAATTTTTACACCTCATTATTACACCGTGCAAAGTAACTGAGAGCCATGCTGCTCTGAAAACACTCCCCCTCATGACAACATAGATAGATACATAGATAGATAGATAGATAGATAGATAGATATTAAAAAATGAGTAGTTTTATCTTATATTATTGAATATTTTGTTTCATTTCTTTTTTGCACATTTCACCTGTAATTGACACAAAAGTATATCACAATGAAACAGCACTTCCACCATACAACATGATATCAGTGCAATATTGTCTCATGCATCTGAGCTACACAGAGATAAAGCTCTTCTGTTCACCCAGACAAACAAACATGCTCTGTCTTGCTTAAACACCTGGACAGCTCTGCAGAATCCAACCACACTTTATGTTCAGCAACTGTGCTGTTCAGAGTCTCTCAGTGAAAGGTTCATTGTCTAGCTTTAAACCCCACATGTAACATGTAGAAGGTTGGGGTTATCACGTGTCTACATGTTTGAAGGAAAATGAGTCTGGAGGAAAATGGTGTCGTGTATCTGTTGTTTGCAGATCATTCTGATCAGTGGTAAAAGGTTGCTGCTGTTGTTTTCAGTTCTCCAACCACCAAATTGTTGCCAGTGTTGTCAAAGTCAGAAATTGTTAAAACCCTACAAATCAGGACTTCAAGCCAACTTAGGAATTTTCCTAGAAGATGAACTGCGGCCAAAAGGAGGCAAAGCTTTAAAATTGAGAGCAAAAAATTCAATTAAAATCAATAAAAACATACTAGTTAATGAATGCTACACAGATGTGTAGAAAGAAATAAAATACCTCGTTAAGATAGGTTTGTGTTTTCTTTACTCTTTTGTATTACAATTTGTCTGAATGGAAACTGCAACAACTGAAGCTTTTTTCTGACACTGGAAGAGCTCGTCTACTCAGTGTTGAGCTGAGGCGATCAGTTTAGTCATCCATCCATCCATCCATTATTTATGCACCACTTAATCCTCTGTAGGGTCGCAGGGGGCTGGTCCCCATTCTATCACACATAGAGACAGACAAGCACACTCATTCACACCTACGGACAATTTAGAATCACCAATTAACCTCAGCATGTTTTTGGACTGTGGGAGGAAGTCGAAGTACTTGGAGAAAACCCATGCATGCACAGGAAGAACATACAAACTCCACACAGAAAGAACCCAAGTCTAGCGAACAGAGGATCTATGAGCTGTGAGGCGACAGTGCTAACCATGGAGTCACCCTACAGCACCAGTTCACTTATATTTCCAGAAAATAGATAAAGTCCAGATACATGATTCACTCTTTCCAATCATTTTCTCAGCTTATTGTGACTAAAATAATTCTCCATTTTGGGCTGTTGGTGAGAGAAGAGAAAATGTCTCCCATGTTCAGTAACCCATGAGGTGTGATTGGCATCACAAGGGACAATGAAATTAAACAATGAATGTTTTTTGTACCCACAATAAAAATCAACCATAGCTGCAGCCTAATAATTATCCTTATTGCCATTATGTTTGCTGTTTGTAGGCAGAACTGAAACATAAGAAACGTGCATGCTCTTGATTCTTTCTCTGCTCCAATAAGTCTTTCTGTCTCTTTCTTCACCTTCTTCGTGGAAAGTGCAACATCGGCTGTGACACATCGACCGGCCTCTCAGCAGGTCAGCATCCAGCTTCAATACAGCCACATCAGAACACGTCAATTGTTCAACGGGATACACTTCCTACCTTTTGTGCCCAAAGGTCACGACTATCTCTCCGCTGTGGACCACTCACATCAGAAGACAGCCAACGTGAGCACTGACATCTTTCTGCTCGAACATTCCTCCAAAAACCAAATGTCTGCAAGGTCCTTCCGATTGTGCAGGTCTGAGGTCAGGCCACACTGTTTACTATCTGCGCAAAAGTCGGTCAAACTGGGTGTGTGTACGTCGCCGAGGCCTTGTGATTGTAGGTGACGGGCACTCATCAAACACCTGTGTGTGTTTTTTCTTCTCACCAACGCACCATATTGGACATGAGTTAATCAATCTGTCAGTTCTGCTGCTTGACTACACACGTGATGAGTCCAGAGATGGTCTGGATTTATTGAGTGAAGGAGGGCTTTCACTCAAGGATGGGATCTATCTAGCCTGAATGCTTCAGTAGCTTTTCGTCAGGGTGGGAATATCACACCACCCACAAACTGAGGGCTGGTAAAAAAAAATTTTGGTGTGGTTGTGGAGGATGTGAAGTCAGGCAGCTAAAAATGTCTGCACATGGTTGTTTTCTGTTTAAAAAATAATTAAACTTATGTAGTGAATGTGCCGGTGTAGTACACCAGTCTTAATTTTATGGGTGAAAATATGATTGCATGGGAAATCTAATTAGTGAACTTTTACATTTACAAGAGAAGCAGTCAGAGAGCGCAGTACTCTGCCAAGGCTGCTCAGTGGTATTATTTCTGATGGCTGAAATCTTGAAATTATTTGTGGCAGAAATCACGGCAACATAGAATGTGGCCATTTAATGTAGATGTATCCACAAACAGAATGGCCTTGCACTGAGCACAGGCATGTGTTACGCACATTATGTACGGACACCTGAATCGTGTGACCTAAATATGCAGGAATGATGAGACTCGGAAACACTTCCAAAATTTTATCAGTTGTTCCTTGTATCATTTCAGACGGATAATTCGGTTGATTTGTAGTAGGATCACAATCATATGATCGTCAGCAGGCAGCTGATGTAGTGTTCACTTGTACTCTTAGTTACAGTACCAATATCTCGCAGTGATACAGATATCTTTAACAAATCTGTGGATTCAGACTTCAAGCCGAATCACTGCCGAAATCTAATCAATTGGTTCTTGTGTCATTTCTGACCTTCCTTTAAAATTTCATCCAAATCCATTAGTCCATTTTTGAGTAATGTTGATAACAGACAAGGACCAAGTGATTAGATTTTGGCAGCTATCCGACTTATAGTCGGGATCCATGGATTTGTTAAAAAATTTCTGTATCATTGCGAGAGAGCGGCACGGCATCACTCTAAGACTACAACTGAACACTACGTCAGCTGCCTGCTGACGATCACATGATTGTGATCCTACTACAAATCGATCACTGTGGACTTGGAATGATACAAGGAACAATTGATTAAATTGTGGGAGTGCTTCCAAGTCTCATCAATTCCTGCCACCTGCTACATATTTAGGTTAAGCGATTCGGTATCCGTACATAACGTACACACGCATAACACACACCTGTGGTCAGCTCAAGGTCATTTTGTTTGTCAGTACATCTATATTAAATGGCCACATTCTAGGTTGCCCTGATTTCTGCCACAATTGCTTTCGAGATTTCATCCATCGCATATGGTACAACGAATAAGTAGCCATGCCGGACTACTCTGAGTGCTCTCTGACTGCTTTTCTTGCTTTATATACAGCCTGTGTTTCACATCTGATGTGCCTGTAACCACACTCAAAATGTCCCATAATTCAAATCCATTCTAACATTAGGTCTTCACTAACAATCGTCAGTGATTTTCAGATTGTTAACCACTTGCGCTTCAGTGTTCCGCCCGCGGAACACTTTGAGATCTGCATAAGCATTTCCTTAAATGTCTGAAGCTGCAAACGCGATTATACAAACACCATACACCGATGGAAAGCTTAGATTCTCATGAATCCGCCGGTATAAACCACTTTCAGATGCGATTACTACAGCGGGTGAGAAAAACACATTTGTCCGACAAACAACGAATATCCATCCATCCGTTCTCTATACACGGCTTTAACGTACACAGCGCGACTCACATTTTCGGGTTCATTATTACACACAGATGAAAATATTCCACAAAAAACGACCATAATCCAACCTTGGACATCCAGACGAAACAAGCCAGTAAACTATTTTGTCCAAAACATGTCTTGAAGTCGGTATATAATCCACGAATAGGTCGTTTTCAAGGAAATGCACCTCGCGATGCGCGTCCAATATTCCCTGTATTTCTCGTCATATTTTTATTTACAAATAAAATATTAGCAATTTTTTGTACTGAAAATGGCTGGAATTGACTGCACCTTATAGGGCTATAGACTTTCATTTATAAATTCTGCCTGTAAACCAAGAAACCAATATTTTTTTTATACATTTACAAAGCTCCCCCTGAGTAAGTAAAGAGTTGTTTCCCTGACTAAATGATACTGTTGCACTCCCGTAAAATGATTTTGAGGTGTAAAATCTACCAAGCTTCCCTTTAAGATCCTCCTCACTGACAGACTGTGCAAGATTCATGTTTTCAAAAGCTGACTTTACTACTTTCTGCCTCCTCCACATTGCAATCTCTCATTTCTCAAGTGTTAGTTCAGACTAAAACAAACAATAAAGCAACAGCAGTGTGTAGTCTGGCTCCCTGAGACTTCGGCCACCAATCCAATATAAAGGAAGGTAATGGTATTCTACTTCTGCTGCTCACAGCAATGAAAATGGACTCAGCTTGCTGTACTAGGAGCAATGTCCCGGTTACTCTGGTAATGTCCCCATGAACACTTGGAGCCACTTTCTCCCAAAGAAACAGCACCTATGACAATTGCTCTGTGGCTATCCTGAGTAATAGGGACATTGTTCTGAAGAGACCTATTGCTCTTGAGTTTTCAGATGTCAGTCTGTGATGCCTGGATTCATGGCAAGTACATCGACATTCATCTCTGCTACGAGATGGAAGTGAAATTCTTCCAAAGATACAGATACTTGAAAGCTTTTAAAAAACATTAAACCAAAATTACCTGCGAGGGATAAAAGCACCAGGTTGCCCAGCTTTACTGAACCTGGACAAAGCCAGCAAGCTACCAGCAGGGCTGTGCATTAAAATAATTGTGCTTTTAGGTTGTGAACTACAAAGCATAATATCTAATTACACACTGTGGATTGCCATTATATGCTCCTGTTAAAGCTCATTTTATCATTTGCTCCTAATCAGCATGACGAACATATGCAAGTCAAAGCTTATACATCATGTTTCCATAAAAAGAGCAGCATTTTGTACGAATATTAAGGTGAGTCATAACTGAGAAGAGCTTTTCTTTAATGATTCCATCATTTCAAAAAAACTATTTTTCCTTATTTTGGAACAAATGTCTTCACAGGCTCTGATCTCCACATCATTAAGGTCATTACCAGGCTGACTTCTTCTGTCCAGCCATTATCAGGCTTTTATCTTGGACAGACACAAAACAGCAACAGCAGCTCGGTCTACGGCAACAGCTGGCTGATTTTCGGTCAGTGGAAATTAAATTCAGTCCAAAGTCTTTGTTCCTCTCTTCATTAATGTCTCTAGCCAGGTCCAAAACTCGATTTTTCTGTAGAAGAATATTGAACTCTTTAGCATTCAAGATTTGAAAGCAGCCATTCAACAACTATGAATGACTAAAAGGTTAGAAGCTGTATATCTGCTGTGTGCACACTATTATCACCAGATAAGGAACGGCTGCTGCTGCTCTTGTAGCTGTGGTAATAGTTTACACTGTTTGAATCATAAGACTTTTCACTTTCCAAAAATACATAATTGGGGCCAGTGGCATTAAAATCACTAATACTTCATATACACTGCCGTTCAAAAGTTTGAGGTCACTTAGAAATGTCCTTATTTTTAAAAGAAGAACACTTTTTTCAATGAAGATAACATCAAATTAATCAGAAATACAGTCTAAACATCGCTGATGTTCTAAATGACTATTCTAGCTGTAAACGGCTGATTTTTAATAGAGTATCTCCATCGGGGTACAGAGGAACATTTCCAGCAACCATCACTCCTGTGTTCTAATGCTACATTGTGTTAGCTAATGGTGCTGAAAGGCTCATTGATAATTAGAAAATCCTTGTAATTGCTTATGTTAGAACATGGACAAAAGTGTGAGTTTTCATGGAAAACATGAAACTGTCTGGGTGACCCCAAACTTTTGAACAGCAGTGTGATCCAAAATCAGCTCCTAATCCTATACCTGAATGACTGTGACTACATTAAATACAATATTTTGACTTAAATAGATGGACATTTATCACAAAATATATTACACTGTAGTCTGATATTATTGCAGATGTTTGGGGACTGATGGCTGCTTTCAAAATCATTTTGCTAATTGACTGATATTCTCTCATTCCAGCCTCTCAAATGAACTTAAAGACAAACTCTCAGCAACTCTGGGCTCCAAAAATATTCACATAACCAAAATCCTACACATTTTGGTGTAATAACGCACAGACTTTACACAGGTGGGAACCAAATTTAGGGGGAAAAAAAACTTAACAACTGCAGAGAAACAGAACGGATGCAGAAGATTCAACAGAGGTAAAGCTTCAAGTACACTGTAAAAAAATAAATCAATTTAACATATATTTTTTAATCTCAATTATAATAATTCTTCAGTCTTCAAAATGGTAAACAAATAGCCATCATAGTTGCACAAATGTAATCAATTCAACTCAGTGTTATTTCACTGAACAACGGCAAAAATGAGAAACTTTAAGTCTCAGTTTTTAAGCCAACATTGCGGAGAAGTTTTTAAATGTGCTCAGGAAGAAATGAAAATCTAAACAGTTAAAATGGAAAATGATCACAAGCTACTAAACACACCTTCCATCCTGACAAATGTTTTCTGTAATAAAAATGAAGCAAATCCTCACACAGTGCTTGGCTTTTGTTCTGCAAAGATGGTTTTAACAATTTATGGATTACGTAAATTTTCTGCCGCTAATTGAATTCTATTGTATTTTTAGGATTATGTAATGTAAATCATATGCTTTTTGGGAGATTTTTTGGACATGTTGGTCTCTACCAACATTATCACAACAGCCAAAGAGTAAAAATCTTTAGAAAGAATAAAAAGCATCACTGGAGCAGAGAATTTTGAGACTTCTATTACACAGAACATTGATCTATTGATCAGGTCAATCAACTGAAAATTAATTAGCAGCAATTTTGCTAATTGAATAATTGTTTTTTTTTTTCAAGAAAAAATTGCCAAACTCTCCTTTGCTCCAGATTGTAAGTAATAAGGGTTTGATGTGATTGAAAATGTAGGATCTTGACTTGCTTTCAAAGGGTCCAAAATTCAATTTAAAGATGTCACCTTGTGCACTAGAAAATTGGGATGCATGTTCCCAAATTTCTGGCCTTTTATTGACCAAACAATTGAGCTCAATTGAGAAATTAATTCGCAATCCAAACCTTGGCAGGCGCCCTGCTCTTCTGGCAGCTTGTTGTGGATCAACAGCTCACACAGAGGAGATCCAAGGAGAGAAGGCTGTTTTCTCCACTGAGCACATTTGGGTAGAAAATGAGCACATCATCAGTCATATAAACACATTTAAGAAGCGTGAGACCCGAGAAAACTGAGTGGATGTAGTGAAACTGTGCCCTGAGCAGCCTGTGCATCCTTCATCCATGCCTCCTGCAGGAAATCCTCAGACACAGTCATAACTAAGGGGAATTAACACTGTGATCAGTGGCCATTTACTGTGCTGTAAACACACATTCCCACAGTCCTGCATGTGGCAGCTGTATCAAAGAGACTGACAGCAGAGTAAATACATGTCAGCTCAGACCTCCATCTGGCGCTCATCCAAAGGCGAAGTGCGACCAACAGAATACAGCTGGATTTCCCTTTCCTTCCTCGGGGAAAGCTGCTGTATAACCATTTAACTTCCACTACTGTGATGCAAAAACAAAACTGCTTTTTAAAAAGACGCATTATAAAGTTGAAACCCATCATGGGAAACTGTACTTTGCAATAAAAAAATACGAGCGCAAAGACTTTCTGGTGCGTTTTCTCTCCACTATCCAGCCTGCACACAGTGACCCTCAGTTAGCCACTGTCAGCTTTCAAATACTACAGGTCTTTACACATATAGAACACATCTCCTGCATGTCGGTGTGCTGAAACAGCAGTAGTTTGCACTCACCTGCAAGAAACCGTGAGTTCAACTTTGGTGGCAGGTATCGCAGCGGTGAAGGGGTCCGCGTCCCCGATAAACGCCATATTCATCGAGCTACTGCTTGGTCGATCACAAACCGCCCCCTATCCAGCGCCTTAGCGGCGGCATGAGAGGAACCGAGACAAGAGGGAAAAGGAGGGATAAACGGAAAGCCTTGCAACGAAGCGTCAACGAGCCGTTTGTTTCCGTGAAGCACCGGAGAGGCGAAGAAGGACGCGGAGCTGCAGCGCGCAGGAGTCGCGTCTCTGTGCGCCTCCGTGCTCCGGAGGAGAGAGGACGGCGTGGAGGGGCGGGAACACACACACACACACACACACACACACACACACACACACACACACACACACACACACACACACACACACACACACACACACACAGGCTTTCTCTTAGGATTGACATTAGGGCCAGGTTTAGTTCAGGTTCAGGTTTGAAAATTAGGGTCGACATGGGAAAAAATGATGTGTTATACCGTTAAATACTGTGAAGGACTGGTGCCTGAAATTACGAGTTATTAGCAGCTGGAAAAATACAATTGATTCAGACGATTAATTGTGAAGGAAAAAATACTCTCTTTCCTTCTACTAAAGAAATTTCTTGCAGCTGTTAGCTGAAGACATCATGCAGGTCGCAACTGTCAGCTGCAGCCACCTTAGAACCTGTAGGTCCCATAGGTCACCTCAAATGATCCTACCGGTTATTATTACCTTTGAAACCTCCTCCTGTTTTTTTTGTTTTGTTTTGTTTTGTTCTTTAATGTTACTTAGCTTTTATTTAACCAGGTTAGTCCCGCTGAGATCAAACATCCCCTTTACATCAGAGACCTGGCCAAGAGTGCAGCAGCATAGTCACATTAAAAACAAGTAACAACCGATAAAATTAACAACATTAAAACTTGCTCACATAGAACACTTGCACACAGACAAAGCAGACTGTAATGATTTCACCACAACTTTAAACTCACTCAGTGTAACGAGGGCTTGAAGTTGAAGTTGAGATTGGTGCAGCATTAGGTCCAGAAAACCAAAACGCCTTCATGCCCAGTTCAGATTGTACTTTGTGGATGACAAATTGCAGGGTATCCATAAATATTTACTTCTCCTGAGCAAAGGCTGTGAGCACATTCAGGCCTTCTCTCTGCTAATATGTACATGAGAGAGATGACTGCTGGAGGACTCCCTGACCTGGTCAAGATTAGATATTGTTTAGTCTCGTGTGCCCGACCAGAGAAGTTGTCCCCATAAGTTGTAGTCTACATCTGGAATTCCTCCACAGCCCAATATGTACCCAGAGATCGAAGAGAATCCTCAGAACTGATGCTGGCAATGCTCATGTGAATGTACTGCTTTGCTGTATCACCTCTCCTGAATTCAGTAAAACGTTATTGTCGACCATCTGAGTCTCCAGAGTGTGTCTGTGTCTGAATCCTCATCCTCTCTCGACATCGCTGAAATTCCACGACATTAAAGATGTCCAGGCCTCATCACAACACAAACTCACAGGTTTCACACAGGAAGCCATCAGTTTCTCTTTGGGAATAGTTATAATATTTAAAGAAAGGGACACATCCCCGATATTCAAATATGTTCAAAATGCCCCGGTTTCCAATAAACTGACATAAAAATATACATAACAGACATGTAGCTCAGCTATGACATGGAACCATACATCTCCATCTGACTAGATCAGGAGTAAATGTAATTATTATAACGAATAAACTAATCAAAGTGCAATTATTATTGCTATTACATTCTAATAGTACAATGGTTATAGAGAGATACTTAAAAAATCTGGAATATATGGGGCAATTCAGAAACACTAAAATGGCAGTTTTGTGAAACCTCCAAACCGCCAATCATGTGCTCTGTAACTGGGAAACATCCAGCCAATCAGGGCTGACTTGAAAGCCGTGGGGTAAACACCTTTCAAACCTTATTTTAAAGCAAAGTCAGCAACCGTTTCTTTTTGTCACTTTGTTACTCTGCCAAGGAAAGCAGCAGAGTTATGTGACGATCAGCGTACGTTTGTCCGTCTGTTTGTCTGTCTGTCTGTTCCCAACATTACTCAAAAATGGACCGATTTGGATGAAAATTTCGGGAACAATACAAGGACCAATCGATTAGATTTTGGCAGTGATGTGGTTTATTGTCTGAATCCACAGATGTGTTAAAGATTTCTGTATCACTGCAAGATAGCGGCACGGCGTCACTGTAACTATGACAACAAGTGAACACTACGTCAGCTGCCTGTTGACGATCACATGATTGCGATCCTACTACAAATCGACCACGGCGGACTTTTCGGGACTTATCTGTTGGAAATCATACAACGACTGAGCAGCCTTGTTGAATACTGCACTGTCTGAGTGCTTTTCTTGTTTATGTTATTTTTCCATAACAAACAAACAAACGTAGTGACATATAGGCAGAATAATAGCCGTCACAATATAATACAATAAAAGCCAAGCCAAGGTTCTAAACATCCAAGATTGTCGGTTTAAAACATTGATTCTTCAGGTCTTTCTTGAGTAAGAGTCTTCCATGGAATACCTTTTACATTTTTGGGTTGCATGTCTCAGTCGTTCCATAATGTATATATTCTGAATTATTTCTATCCATTCTGTTGCGCAGTTAAAGAATAATTGGGTTTGGGTTGAAGAAAATTTCGGAAAATGAACTTTAAAGAGTCCTGTGGAAGAGATAAACCCCCCAAAAGACGCTGAAAAAAGTTCAATAACTTTGATAAAACAACCATTCAATAAAATTTGCTTTGAATGCATTTTAAATCCCATTTAAGACTCCATGGAGCACAGACTTCCCACTTTTTGTTCCGTACAATGGTAATTCAGCAGGATATGAGGGGTGAAGATGCTGTGTTATTTTAATTAAATTATCTTTTGTCCCAGTAGTAGTCTGACAATTGTTAGTTTAAAATGAGCTATGTTGTTATTTAACTGCTGTGTGCGCTAATGTTATGAGCTCTTCTAATCAAGCGAGTAACACTGAATTATCCAAAAACTAATTCTGAAACCATGCTTTTAAAGCCAGAGCTGCAACTGGGATGAAAAATGGCAACGAAAAAAGAGAGTTGGTGGTCTTTCTGTGAAAGCATTAGGGATTGTTCATAAGACAGCTAGCGGAGTTATCACTGCGGGTGGGATAAAATGTAATTAGCAGTGTTTGGAGTTGAAATGAAAGCAATGAAACTAACAGTGTGACTTAAATACTTTAATAAGTTGAGGCACAATTTAAGCTTTGAAATGATTTAAAACGTGCAGTGTCTCCAAATGAGAGTGAAAACACCTACAGCTGACAGGTAATCAGCCAAACACAAAGCAAAAGTAATTATGGACTAATCAGGCCACGCACAGATTAGTATTCTTTGTGCTTTCAAATTGTACAACACATTCTCTTCTCCGCCTACATGGAGCGAGCTGCTTCATTCAGCTACTGTCTAGTTAGAAATGGCTCAGCTGATAACATTGTGATTGGACAGTAGTGATAAGTGTCACACTGAAGCCAAGTGACAAAAACCACCTGAGCAAAACAAACTCAATTAACCAGCCCGGCATGAACCTTGAGAGCTAAAAATGGGAATATGTGTGTCAACTCCACTTAGTCTGAAGGAACAGACAGAAAGCTCATCCAGCAGGTCAAACACCTGCTTGATTTCTCAAATAAAGAGTCCTGTGTTTTGGTGGTATGCATGTTCACTGCAGAAAAATTATCTTAAGATCTTTTTACTTTCTTTTTTTGCAAAAATGCGAATTAGGCTCTTTTCTGTTAAATACTTTGGAGTGAATAAATTCAGCTGTGTAGTGTCATCAGAAGGTGGAGGTATGTGCTACAGTATGCATGCACTGCAAAAACTCAAAATCTTACCAAGTCTGTTTGTCTCATTTTTAGTCAAAATGTCTCATCCTACTTGATTTAAGATACATTCACTTAACAAGTGACATTTCAGCAAGATGGAGGGACTTATTTTAAGACAATGCATCTTAAATATCTTGTTAAGACAAACAATCTTGAAATTATCTTGCTTTGAGTTGAATTGTACAAGAAAACCCAAAATAAGTGTCATCATGTGGGTCAAATTGACCTGTTTTAAAATATGAAAATGTGAGGAAAATAAAAAAATTGACAGTCAAACTTCTGATGTCCACATTTTCAACATATTTGGGAAATCTTTGAACATTTTTTGGTGGTAAAAAAAATGCTAAAAATTATTCTTAAGAACATTAACAAAAAAAAATTCAACCAAAATCCAGTGAATTTCGCTGGATTTTGGTTGATTTTTTTGCAAATGTTCTTAAAGAAAACATTAGAAGTTTTACTGATATATATGTAATCACTGATATTTTTAGGATTTTTTTGGAAGATTTTTACTCATTTTTTGAAAATTTTTACAAGAACTTTCTTGCCAAATTTGGGGAATTTTTTTTAAATGAAATTTTTAAGGAATTTTTGGAATTTTCTTCCTGAAAGTTTTGCAAATTTTCAGAAATTTGGGGAATTTCGTTGCAGATTTTTTGGATTTTTTTTTCACACAAGGAAACAATGTTTTTTGGTGCCTGTAAATGAAGACAACAGTAGGGTTAAGACATTTCACATTAGGAGGTTACATGAAAGCAAAAATCTATTTTTGAGTGAAAAACTGCTTCTTCTTTTTTTCGCATGTCGGATTTATTTTAAGACACCTAAGCTTGACAATCCTAGTAAAATATAGCTTAAAATAAGTTTTCCCAGCTAATTTTAAGATCTCAAGATTCGAAATATCATATCTTATTTCAAGAAATATTACCAAGCCATTTCTTACTTGTTCTATTGGCAGATTTTTTCACTTATTTCAAAGTAAAAGTTCCCTTTTTGTCTTGTTTTGGGAGGGGCATTTTTTCCAGTGTGGCTATAATACACAGAGGAGGCTATAAACAGACCAGTTGCTGTCCAACTGTTAAAATCCTCCACAAAGAAAAAACAAACAAAAATATGTCCATGTACGAGAGAAAAAATGGAAAGAAGTCTTCAGTAAATGCTTTCAATTGGGAACACTGTAACTATTTTTACATGTCATCTGGTGTTGAATATGTTTTTTCACGCTGTCTGAAGATGAAGACAATCAGTCATATGACTTAGAGTGTATCTTACACCTGCATTCTTTCTAATGACCAGCAGGCGGCGACTTCTCTAGGAGCAAAAAGAAGTCAGATTGTATAGACGTCTATGAGAAAATGACCCTACTTCTGTCTTGATGTGTTATCTAAGTGAACATTTTTCTACTGACTTTGTGGCTTCAATCACTAGTTTCAAGTCTCATTCAGTACAGCATGATGCTCATTGTGTAAATGATGGTCCTATTTGGAGAAAAATAGATGCTACAGCAAGATATATCACAATGTGTAGTCGCCTTTAGATGTCAGTCATCCATCTCTCATATGTTTGGTTTAAAAAGAACATGAGGGCGATGGTCAAATGCCAAACTGGAAGCTTCAACACAGCAGTCCACAAGTCAGTGATGCCATAAATCACTGCATCTATCTTTCATTATCTATCTTTTACACTGATTAAATTCCAAATGAACCATTTTCCTTATCAAATATAGGTTGATGCAAATAATCAACAACATTAATAACATTTTATCACAATGGTAGTGTCATCTAAATCGCCCAGTTGTACTACTCCACTACTTTTTTGGGCTGAAATGGACCCACAGACGGACACTTCCTTCCCTAGAGTCACGCTGCTAACATGGCTGAGAAGCAAACAGGGGGAAGTCTGAAAATAACGAATATAAATGTAGTTTTCCCTCCCTTGTTTTTCTAAAGCCCTTAATCATTTCGTGACCCACTTTGTGGCCCTTGGAGGCGTCACAAGTTCCAAGTTAGGAACCACTGCTTTGCTGATGTAGCTGCAGCCGTATACGGTCTGTAGCTGCAGCACAAGGATTCCTCTGTAATGGAACTAAGAGGATTAGTCCCAACCATGAAGATGTTCTGGACATACTGTGTTTGTAACAAAAGAATGCATAATTAGGCAGCTTCTATGGGTAAAACATACCAGTGTAAATATATGATGGAAATCATCCATTCATGAGCTGTGACAGGCCTTTGCATCCTGTCTTTAAGGTTTCCAGTTTTGCCACAGAGCTGAAGCCACAGTGTTTCTGCATGTTAGTACTCAACCTAGTTTTCTCAGTGGCATCCCGGATGAAGAAACTGAATGTGTCTCCCACACTTTCTGGGTAATCTCTGGCTAAAATGATGCCTACTTACACCACAGACCTCTCATCTCCACCTGCATTCATCACCTGGCAATTTGCAAAACATGAAAACAACCTTGAGACGATCTCACTCCCATTTTTCACCGCATTAGGAAAATAATGAATAAAATGAATGACTGATGCCACTTCATTTGATTTCGTCTACAGGAGGGGCTATGGTCCACAGTCTGTCGTGCTGAAGATACAGCACAGACTCTGTTCCCTGTTCAAGTCTCTTATCCAGGTGATACACAGACAGAGTGTTGGAAGCACCTTAAGCCTCCACAAATTAAAACACCTGCTGATTCTGCTTCCAGCCAGGAACAGAGTAGACATTTAAATTCCTAATGAAGTGCGAAAAGTCTCATCTTCACACATTTAATGACTGTTTTTGCAGATTGCAGTTGATGACAAGTACACTGTGTTCTGGATGAGGTCTTGTTGGAAACTAAAGTTAACAATCAACAGTGTATAAACACCTTTTATTTGAGATTCAAAAAGACAACCACAATTGAACTGTCTCTGTACCTAGTCCAGCGAAAAGGGGAGAAAAGGGGCAGCCATGGACTGAATATAAAAGATGGACATGACGCCACCCACTGATTGGTGGACTGCTGTTCTGAGGCCTCAAGTTTAAGATTTAAGGGCTGCACAGTGACTTGGTGGTTAGCACTATTGCCTTGCAGCTAGAAGATCCCCGGTTTGTGTCCTGGCCATCCAGGGATCTTTCTGCATGGAGTTTGCATGTTCTCCCTGTGCATGTGTGGGTTTTCTCCAGGTACTCTGGCTTTATTCCACAGTCCAAAACCATGCTGAGGTTAAATGGTAACTCTAAATTAATGGGAACTTCTGGAACAGAGTTGGAAAGAACTTTCTGAAGAATTTTTGACTTCCATTGTGGGAAAAAATGCCACGAGTGTGTTCATCTGTTACGTATGCCAAAGGTGGCTGCTTTGATGAGTCAAAAGTTAAGAATACATTTTGATTTCCAAATAGATTTTTTAAAAATTTCATTTGTTTAATTGTTTTATGCTTTCATTTCAGAGCACAGTCTACAATATGAGCTGCTGTACTGAAGGAGACTTGAAACTAGCGATTGAGATCATAAAGTCTTTAGAAAAGTGTTTACTGAGGGAACAGACTAAGTGAGAAGTTGGATTATTTTTTTGTTGACTTCTATACAGTCTGACTTATTTTTTATAACCAGAGGAGACGTCCCCTGTTATGAAGAGTGCGAAGTAAAGGCACGTTTTAGATCCGGAGGTTACATCCAAGTGCAGAGCTGCTAGCGTGGCTTGTTTCAGCCTGTTTAGTTCTCTCGGGAGCCATGACATGGGGTTAAGGGATGGGTCTAATTCAGCACGGTGCTTCTTCATTACAAGTGCAATATTAATTTTTCTACAGTCGCTGAGGGAAAGATCAAGATGAAATGGTGAGTTTGATCATTTGCAATAAGAAAGGGGCTTGTGATTTAGAGACTGCTTTGTCAAACTCCTTCATGTAGTTGTCTGACAAATGAGCTTCATCACCGTGAAACTGCTTCATTACCTCTCGTACTTTCTCTGCAGTAAATTCTTATAATCGCCCCTCCGCTTTAATGCTGGTCATAAAATCTCGGATCGAAACAAAGTTTTAAAACTTTGAAAAAATTTTAGGGAAAGCAAAAGCATCGCATTTTAGAGGGACTCTTCGCTTGCATGACTACGCTGCTTCAAGCTGCTGGCAGATTTGGACCAACACACTTGTACTGTATTCATATCTCAGCGCCACAAATATATTTCAAATTATCGGAGTGTGAAGCAGTGCTGGCTGCTCTCTAATTACTGTCTCATCAATCTCCCTTTCTTTTAATTTGCCAGAGTCTTGCTGTGATAGATGGAGAGGCCTTCCAAAGCCTCTTTATACCTTTGTTGAAATCATGAAGAGATTATGAGACAACTGGACCCTGGGATCACACTTGAAATAACTACTACAAACAAAGCTGATGCATTTTGAGTCTTTGTTGCCGTTTTTTGCATCTTTGTGGTCCTTTTTAAAACATCTTTTTCAATAGATTGCATCTCTTTCTGGTCATTTGGTGTGTCGTTGTGGCTGTGTATCGATGTGTGCTCATTCTCGGTCTTTTTACTCAGTTGACATGTCTGTCTGGACATTTTAGCGTGCCGTGATTGTTTTGTGTCTCATTCGACGCGTCTCTGCTGTTGTGCCTCTATTCGTGCTAATTTTGTGAGGTTTTATTCAGGTGACATCTCTCTCCGATCTTTTTGTCTCTTTTTGTGACTGTTTTGGATTTATTTGTGTTACATATCTTATTAGTCAGTGTTCATCTTTTTCTTTCCATTTTATGTCACTTTGTGTCCCCTCGCTGTCCTAATTTTTTGTAGTTTAATCTCAGTTTGTAACTTTTTTGTGTTCATTTTGCATTTCTTTTTCGTTCCATCTCTTCCTAGGCTGTTTTCATCTCTTTCTGGTTATTTTAGGTTTCTTTGTGCTTGTTAAGCATCTAGTAGTGGTCCTTTTCTGCCTCTTCTTATTATTTTGCATTTCATTTATCTGAATTTTGCAGCGCTTTTTATTTGGTTCTGGCTTATTATAGTTGATTTGCTTGTATTTCTGGTTGTCTTGGGTGTATCCATTCATAATTCTCTTTCTGTTCATTTTAATTCCATTTGAAATTGCCTGCCCTTCTTTAGCTGCCGTGCTGTGGCTCTTTGTGGCCTTTTTGAGTAATGTTTGCATGTCTTTTGTCCTTTATGGTTGTTTGACTTGCCAGCAAGAAATGTTAATTATCACTTCAAACACAGGCTCTAGACAAAAAACCTCCTCCTCTTTAGGCCTCTGGGCCTGCGCCTGGTCGGCCTGCTCAGTAATCCAGCCTGCAGAACTTGATTTTGATCTCAAGATTGCACACCTTCAAAAGCATGCTAAAAAGGCTAGAATTATAGCACGGAATGTGTGAATTTATAATAATATAATTATTCTTCCACAACTTTGCAGTTTTACTTTTTCAACTCATGACATAAAAGAGACCCAAAACAAATACTAGTGCTGATTAACAGACTTTCCTGAACAACTACAGCCACTTTAATGAAAGTTGTGAAGTAAACATCCCGACCTCAGTAAAAATCACCTGGTCTGATGCTGCAGTGTTCACAGTAAAAGGGTCTTTCAAAGCTAGATTCTGCTGAGGCAGGTCAGAATGTCTCTCTGAGGGTCGGGGATCTGCTCTGCAATGAGCAGCAGGACTGGAGAAAAATTTTGCACATCTCTGCATCTTGTGAAACAGCTGGTGGTGCTCTTTTTAAATGAGGATTAATAGACTTCAGTCACAGAAAGAGGGTACTGACCAGATAGGTAATGTTATATATATCTATATTTATATGTGTATATAGCTGGTGATTGCTTTATTAAACACGATGTAAGCCTCTTTAACTGATTTAAAGCTGCATTTAGTGCTTAGAGTGTGTTTCTGTGGAGTTCTGAGGAGAGAATAGTCCTCTGAAGTGCTTCACCCAACATAGCCTGAGTGACATCCACACTCTCTCAACGCTGTAACCGTCTCATCAGGCGGCCGGTGATTGGTGCTGCCTGTCAGACGCTCCTGCAGATTCATGACATCAGATACTGATGGCCTCCCGAGTCGTTCATTAAGAATCTGAACAATGTGTCTGGATGAGTTCTCACAGGATTGTGAAATCACCACATCTACTGTATGTGGTAGACACTGCAGTACAGTAAATATATTGCAGGAGTTTTGAGTTTCACCAAGTAACTTTTATTTCTTTAGTCCAATACACAGTCCAATAGTGGCCTGATGAGAAGGTTGCAGTGTTGAGAGGATATCTATATCTATATCGATTCTGTATTTGTAATCATGTGTATAACATTAATATTTTAATTTATGAGTTATATGCTGTGCATGTGTTTTTAACTTGTATATTAACTTCCCTGTAAAGGATTACCAAAGTATTATTCTATTCTAAAATGATCAATCCATATACCTTGGTGTCATCCTATGCATTGGAGTACAATATAACTTGAACAATCATGCGTACTCTTGCAGTGTTCGAGAGTGGTGTCGCTACAAGCAGTGGTGTGTTACTAGTTTATTTTTCTTTGTCCATAGGATAACAGTGTTATTTCAAATATGTCAGAGACAGATATACTGATTTGTATTCTAATCTATACTGTATTTTTGTTTTTGCAGTCTTTGTTTCATGGAAAACACTGGATTTTTTTGTTTTACCTATATAAACTTTTAAGCGTTATTCAAATGAAACCAAATGAGAGGTTTAGAGGGTCACTGTGGTGTAACTGCACTGTACTTTAGTGTATGTGTAAGAGTATGATATGTGCACATATGTAATAGCAGGTCAAGTAGACACGAGTCAAGTTGGCTTCACAACAATATCTTTTTAAAATTACATTATTTATTACACTAGATGTCCTTTTTTCTTGCAAAATTTAGTGTTTAAGTTTTAAATTTAATGTCAACGTCACTTTTTATGCAATCATTTCATACATATTATATATTGACACTGCAACCAGGCGGCCTGGATCAGAATAAACGACTTCTTATATGAGTCACTATAAGTAGAGTGTTTCTGACATTGGCTAGAAGGTCACACATTGGTGGAGCAAGAGCTCGCACCAAAACCGGTGTTTTGGCGCGAGCTATCGTGCGATTTCGGAACGAGATTTGGTTTCTAGCGTCCTGAGATTTGGATACAGACCACAACAAAGAGCGATCGCCAGGTAATGTGGAGGTTTTCGTTCACTTCTCATCTCTAGTATGTTGTGGGACACTCGTTGAGACTATCTGAGCCGGTCAGTGTGGGGCAAAAGCACATTAGGGTAGACTTTGACACGGGGGGGCCAGCTGCCCCATACTTTTCGCTAGCCGAGCTACTAGCTGAGCTGCTAAGCTGCCTGCCTGGCTAAATACTGGAGCTATGTCGAAAATTCATTTCTCCATCACTCACATGTATGAAATGACATATGAAAACAGACCCCAGGTTGAAAAAAAAAACGAAGTTCCCCTTTAAACAGGCTTTTTACAGGCTTGTGACTCCCACAGATTTTCCTTTTTTTTTTTAAATTATCAGAGCCCTTGGTTCATTGATTGCTGCCAGGTTGTGAAGATTCTTGAAGAAATATAACAAAACGCTTGGGGAATATATTGCTTACTGTAGCTTTAATGTTCCAGCACCGAATATTAAAATAACAATCAAACTTCCCTGAATTGTGCTTCAAAGATTTCTGTACCTCACTTCTGTGTATGTAATGCCATTTCACTGTAATGCTACTTACTGGATTACTCACCGTGAAACAACTGCAGGTCGAAACTTAACAGCCTGAGGCAAGCGAGTGTAAACGAGAGCAGCTTACATGATACAGAGAACTAATTAACAATGGTGTAGGGGACAATGAAATAATTACAGTTGGAGTAAAAATTTAACTTGGTGACAGTCCAAAATAACTTGAGAACATTCTCATTGTGTACTATATGAAAATGAACAACAGTCCTCGATGTGTAAAGAGACAGTCTCAAATTTTAAATTCAGTCTCCATTCACTAAACCACACCTCAGGACTGTAACTCTGGTTACCTCTGCAAGACTGCCTTACAATACTTTTCATCTTATAAATGGAATAAATTCTAAAGGATTAGAAAAGTTTAACGTCTTTTTCTTCTCGCTGATTTTAAACTTAACTTCTGACTGATTGTGTGTATTTCACCATTTCTTCTGGATCGCGTTCTTTCTCTGTTGATCTCAATGAGAACCACTGGAATTAAATAAAGACTCTGCAATAAATTGTAAAAGGAATACATGACTAAGGTAAACACAAGCAATCAGTAAACCAAGATGTGATGTATACACGTATTTAAACTGGTGTTCCTCACTGCTGAGTGTCTGAAATGTTAGTAAAATGACAACATTACAGTCTTTACATTCCTAAATAGAGGACTAATAGCATAGGAGGTTAATGTGGAAATTGTCAGTTTCCCTGATTAGACACAAGCCTAAAATGTCAGTGGAAGTATTTATGGATTACTTGTACTGTCCCTGGTTGGTTGTGTAGATGCTGCTACTGCCATCTTCTGGCCAGATTTCACCACGTCAGACATCTGAAAGCAGTGCGTCTTTTTCTTGAACTGAAACTGGCTTTACAGAAAACAGGTAAGCAGGAAAATAATCACACAGAAGAAAAAATAAAGAAACTCTGAGAAGGAAAAGAACGCTGAAAGTGTTCAGCATCAGTGTTGGAGAAATGCTCATTTTCTCACATCTTCTGGTCAAGAAAAAATATTTGTGAGAACAAAAAGGCAACGATTTTGAAAAAGTGGCCGCACGTAGTGGGTAAAAAAATGTATGGACATGGTAAGAAATATATTCATGATTTGAAAACGGAAGATTTTTTTTTTCCAACTTCACCGTAAATACCGAAGACACTGCCATACATCCAAGGACTAAGGTCCAGGGACAACATTGGAATAAAACAGAATAAGAAACGTATGACCTCTTACTTCCTTTACATTCTCAGTGCAATGAGAAGCATTTAAAAATAGATGCTAAACAGGTGAACCTTAAGATGTTACAAAATAAGCAAAAAAAAGAATAAAACAAAGGCAAGAAAAGGAGAGTGAAAAACAAACGTGAAACTGCATTTCTCAAACAAATTTGTAAAAGATGATATTGAATGCATTCAACTGTAGATGCTTGTTCAAGTTACCAACCTGCAGTCATGTTAGCAGCAGAAACACAGCCAAGAACACCAAGAAAGCCACACAGAGTTGGTCGTTTTTGACAGATGGCGTTTATTCTCACCAGGCATCTGACATTAGAATCGCTACAGAGTCCACCACTGAGAAACGGCAGCTAAAACTCCAGAGGGGGAACGCCCAGGATATATGGAACAAGGAGAGCATAACAAACAAAACAAAGAAAAAAAAAAAACTAACCGTAGGCCACTAAACAAAACCTGCTACCTCACTGGAGGAAAAGCTCAGTCCAAAAGCTCAGCATTACTGATGCTGCTCGTCAGTCTTCCTGTCAATTCTGGTCCTCTCGGCTCTACTGTGAGACTGCGTTCAGATCGGTGGTCCCACAAAACATTCAGTCAGATTTTTTTAAAATTTAAATACGTTTACATACATTAGTTATGTATTTGAATAACGCCTACAGCTGCTGTTTCACCGAACATTCATAAGTGACGGCACACAATCGCAACGGAGAGATCTGTTACATCAGGGAGACCACGAGGCCCTCCAGGAAGGCCCCACAAGGATCAGAACTGGGAGAGAGACGTTGGTCAATGCGGTTAGAAGCACAACACCGGCAGAGTCTGAAGGCCTCTCCTCTCAAGAACAAAAAGATACTATTACATATATATATATATATATACACACACACATAGCTACGGTAACGAGTGGACCTCACCCGGAGTCCACGACAAGAAGCCCTCTTATAGGGTTGAAGAAGGTGAGCATACGCCTTAGCAGCATGGGAAATAGACGACAACTCAGTAGTGTAGGCTCAGTGAGTGTTAACAGCATGTGTGAGGAGTGAAGATACATTTGTACACACAATGAAACATGAACAACACGTGTAGAACATCCTCAACACTGAACCCGCTCACATTTAATAAGGATTAAGTGAATCTCAAAGACTAATTGTGTTGATTTTTGTACAAGTGCTCAGGAGTTAAAGGAAGAGTTTGACATGTTGGGAGATGAAAAGAAAAGAATGTTATCACTCTCACAGTTATGTGACAAATATAAAACCACAGCCAGGAGCTGCTTAGCTTGGCATAAAGGCAGGGAAACATCGAGCCCAGCTTTGGCTGAAGGTGACACAATCAGCTTTTCAGCACCTTTAAAGTGCAGTATTTAAAATATAACTTCTGATCAATCTTTAGACACATCAGTGTGGAAAAATGGAAGTGGAAAAGTAAGTGTACGGAGCTTTGCCAAGAAAGTCTGGGACATCAGCCCTTGTAAAACTACAAATTGTCATTTTTATACTTTCAACAGATGAAACAAAAGAGATATGCCATTTTAATTAGTGAGCTTTAGAGGTGGCTGTTTAATGGACAGATGCAAGAGTGATGATAATCTTCTCGACTCAGAAAAGCAAATATTTCCCCAAATGTCAAACTTTTGCTTTAAGTAGTACTGTTAACGTAAAGTGTGCTCTGTAGATGAGTGCAGCACAGGACAGCAAAGACAAAAGGTTACACAATTTTGGTCGCTGATCTAAAGCTGCTGCAGAAATTGAAGAGAGAAGAGCACAAAAGCAGGAGAGTCAGGGAAGGCAATAGGTACAGTGATTTGTCTTTGTCACACAACGTAAAGCCACTTTTGTTTCTCTAGGGAACAGGAGTGAGGGGACATTAGCTCGGTTTTGACTGCAGAGAAAGAATTCCAACAAACTGGAGAACTGGGTTGTGAAGACCAGCTACCAACCCATTAGCTCTGCGATCTCCTCCTCCTTTAACATTACTACCCTTTTGTTTGTCTGTGTTGTATCCTGCACAGCGCTGAATATATGCTGAGCTGCAGACAGACTATGAGTGTGTTTATCGCATCCTTTAACATTTTGTGAGTACAGGTTCACATCATGATCCATGACGAGAATCGATTACAGCGCAAAAGTGAGAACGATGAGTTTATGCTGCAAAGAGTCAATAATAATACAGTAAACTAAAGACCGTCTTAGCATACGGAGTCTAAGAAAAGAACTCATGTTTGCTTCTGCTGAAGTGACATTACAAGTGATTTCTCTTGGCTCAGTCATAAAGGTTACATGGCATGGAAGGTAGGTGTATAAGGACTCAGTGTTAGGGGTCAAAGTGCAGGGCAGCAGCATCAAAGAATGCCGTTATGTCCTTCTAGAGTCAAATCAATCAGGTGTCTGTGTTCAGTTACTGGCCACCTCGTCTGCATTGTCAACCACCTCCGAGGTGCTGTCCAGTCCACCACGTGCACGCCAGATCTTCACAGTCCGGTCACTGAAAGACAGGAACACAAAATAGTAAGAAGCAGCAAAAATGAAAGAAGTCACGATTCAGATACACACAGAAAGTGTTCCATATCCTCTAAATTCAAAACTTACAAGAAGTCATTTTAAGTATGTTCACCACCATGTACACTGGTGTTTGAAAATAGTGCATCACCTACTTTTACATTTCTAACCTATCCTAACAATGCCATGTTACATTAAAGATGCCCTCTGTTGAAAATTGATTTCTTTCATTTGTCAACAGCTCCATGTGGGGCTTTTATATGTTGGAAGACACACCATCATCAATGTGCAGTCAACAGAATCAGAATACTAGAGTTCATATGTAACAAATACAACAAACCAATCCGGTCAATATGCAGGCAGAAGCTTTCATTATTTTGCTTCACAATCAATTTGTGGTTCAAATATATCTAGCTGGCCAATATCATGACTTGCCACAGGTAAACATAAAGTAGCTTTACAGTGTTTTAAACAGCTGAAGGTGAGCTGTTTGGCTTGAGATGCAACAAGTAGAGGGGTGGGGGGATTTAGAAGTGGGGAATTCACTGACCTCTCCATTCTAGAGGAAGTAATGATGTAGAGTCACATCTAAAACTATTTGATGGCTAGAAGGAATTATTTTCATTTTTAAAAAATTACTAAGAAATGAGTTTTTAGGGTTTTAATCAGAGTCCAGAAAAGGACTTTAACAACTAGCAAAACAAATAGAAACATACAAACGATATTATTATTAGTTCAGGCAAAGCTAACTAATAGAGTTATTTTAAGGGGTGATGGATGTTTTTTTTTAACACTATGGCATTAGTGGATTGCTGATCAGCACTCAGTTAGGAAACATGTCATCCTTCCAGAAAGACCAGAATTAGAAATCATTAATACATTTTAAAAAATGACCTGTAATTTGATTAGACTTCTAAATAAGCAAATGTTCAGACAGAAGTAACAGTCTAGATTAAAGCATGGTATAAAAGCCTCAGCTGAAATTGCTGTCCTCAGATTCAGAAGATGAGAAATAATATATTCTCCAGAAATGCAGCAAATAGCAGTTGTTGGTAACAAGCAGTGTGTGTGACTACATAGAGTGAACCAGGAATACAGCTTTGCAAGTTGATTTAAAAAAAAAGTACGGTATAGAAAAGTACAGGGATCTTTAATCCAACTGAAAGCTAATGTATGTGCGCGTTGATGTATGTGTGAGACTCACTCGGAGGCGGTGAACAGGTGGCTGCTGTTGGTAGAGATGCCGTTGATGGGGCTCTCATGACCTTTAAGCTCCCCCAGAGTCCCCAGTGTGTCTGTGTGCCACAGCTTAAGCACCCCACCTCTGCAGCCGCTCAGTAAAGCCGGGGAGCCAGGGACAACACCCAGCGCACAAACCCAGTCACGGTGAGCATTCGGGACTTGCTAAGGAATGAGATTCATATAAATGTAATTAGTAAACACAGTTTCATGAATGATTTCTTTAACACATGAAAGAATTTGTACTTCCACAGTATAGAGAAAATATTTCTTGACACAGTAAGTTGTGGATACACAAAGACAGATGAATAACTTTGTTCAATGGAAATTATTCTAAAGTTTTTGATGCACAATGTTGGCCATTATGAGACAACATGTCATGATATGGTGAAGGGTTATGGGAAGCCCTAGGAACAGAGTTTACTGCAAGTCTTCCAGGCTTTCACCTTTAATGTTGCAGAGTAGAAGTATCTCCTTTACCTTTACAAACACACAAGTGGAAACTGTCTGGAGAAATATTCTCTTGTGATATTTAACACTCAGCTAACATTGGCTATGTCTTCAGTATTATTTTAAAAATAAAAACCTACCAAAAATGTGCAGTAAATGAAACAGCTGCATGTATCTTTCCATCCACACCATCTTTGCTTAATATGTATCGCCTCACTCATCCACTACCTGCAGTAGGTCCTTGCGGTCCAGGTCCCATTTCTTGATGCCGTTGTCTCGGGAGCCGCTGAAGAAAATATCTCCCTGGACCACCAGTGACTCAATACCATCATAATGTGGTGGTTCAAAGTTATGTGTAGGGCTGATGCTTCCCAGAGAACCTTCAGTCACATCAAACAGCTGCAACAGTCAAAACATCACATGTTAAAGGTGTGATATATTTTTGCTGTGAAATAAAAGGGCATCTCTCGATAAATACATAGGAGCATACTGTATGTCAAGCGCAAGTGTGTTAAATGAAGCAAACACTGTGAAACACACCTTGATGTAATGGTCCTTGGACCCAGTGATCACCAGGTCTTGGTTGTTTCCAGACTGATCCACAGTTAGACACATGACTGGACCAAGGTGACCTGTGAGTTTTCCAGTGGATGCAAATCTGACAGGAAAAAAAAGCAACAAACACTTACACTCAATAACTTAAATGCCAGTGTCTAAAAAAAAAAAGAAAAGAAAACATGACACCAAATTTCATGAAATTAATTTGCAGACTTAATCATTATATTACCTAATATTCAACAAATAATTCTTTTGTTGTTAAATGCACCATGTGGGAAAACACGGTTTGTGAATGACCCTTACAGTGTTTCAGTCTCAATGCAAGCTGCAGCATCTTCTTCCACAGCATATTGATGAAAAGCTATTTTAATTATCCAGAGTATCAGGTATGAATTGTTTTTATTTTCGAAGATGAGCAACGAGGTAATTCATCAAAGCAAATACCAGCCGGCTGTCAGAAACAGACGACAGCTTTGGATTGGATGCTTGTCAAGTTTTCATGATGAACTGAGTCATCCAAGTGTGCAGCGAAAAGAGACTGTGTTTTATATTAACTCACGGCGTGTGTTATGCATATGAAAATGTTGCTGCAGTATCACTGTAGTGAGGAACAAATTGTGGGAATGATAAACAGACTGCCAGCGGGGCTCCCATAAGTCTCGGTGTTAACACACAATACTTGAGACAAATACAAGTTCTTTGTACTGACATTTTCTTATGGTAAAATACTTTATAGTTAATGTAACAGCCAAACGCTAAATGAAACTAAATCTCAAATCATAAAATTGTGTTATCTGATTAAACATAACAAGTTAATGATACACTTATTATTTGTTAATATATCATCTGTCCTAACATTGAGATAATATAAATGATAAGAAAGCTTCTCGGTATTCAGTCAGTTTTACAGGTATTCTATCATGAACTAAGTCTTACAGGCTTTTTGACTTGATGGTGACATTACATAAATAGAATCTTTAAAAAACAAACAAACAGTTGTTAAGGTATTTCACTATAAAGAAATCGAATATGACTGACATTGCCATGTCTAAAAACCACCCTGATGACCACAAGACTGTCAGAGTCTTGGTGTTCAGTATACAGGGGTATTCTCAGCGTCTCTGTTCACCTTCTCAGGTCCCAGACTCTGACTGAGTTTCCAGCAGCAGCATACAGAACCGTCCCGTTGGGGTTGAGTGCGATCTGGTTGATCTGGTTCTCTCCTGCTGGGATGGTGACGGTCCGGCTGGTGTTAGATGCACAGGCATCCCCAACATTAACCTGACCAGAGGACCTGGAGACACATTGATGAGGCATGAATAAATGTGCAACAGATAATTAGGCAGTAAAGAGGAAAAGATGCACATACTAATGATGTACTTAAGTGTGAATGACTTTTAAGTCTATAATACAAAACGTTTTGGTGAAAAAGTGACATTAGTCACATTCAGAAATGCTTAACAGTCACTGTGAAAACAATAACAGATCAACAGATTTACATAAGAGATGAAGTGCTCAGCAATATTAATTATATCTGGGAAATACTGAGGATCTGCTCAATATGAAAAAAAAAAGGCTTTCCAGACTGCAGTCTGATCCATAGAGGCAGACCTACTCACGTTAGCGTTCGGATGCACTTGGCTGAATCCCGGATGTCCCAGACTTTGATATAGGAAGTAGAAACAGTGAAGACTAAACTGGAGCTGTAACGGACTGACACCACATTGTTGGGGTGACCAGCCAGGGACATTATCTCCTGACCTGTCACCAGATTCCACACCTTACAAGTTCGATCTGCAATAAAAGACAGTCTCTGTCATTTTCACCACCATTTATTGTATTAGAAATACAGTAAGCGTGCTGAGAGGAGGATGTCTGAATTGAAGCAACAGAGTAGAGCTAAAGAACAAGACTGATGGGGTAGGAATTATACTGGAGCAAGACAAAACCTACTATAATTGATAAGTATTCCAAGAAATGGAGCTACTTAAGCATTCTGTGGGAATAAATGAGCAAATTAGTCTAGGATAATGCTAAACAATTTACCTTTATTCATCATCTGTTAAAGCTCCTTCACCGTAAGAACTTTCCTATATGTATAATGTCATTTTATTTCATCACCTCATTTATCCACATACTGTGCATATGTCAGTCTTAATCCCTGCCAGGTTTTACTTGGTACTATACAACAGCCAAACAGCATGTCGATGTGTAATAAATTACCGGTGCGAGAACAAGGGGACATGCGAGGAATAGTGATTAGACGTGTAGGAAGAGAGAGGAGGTGAAGCAAGCACGAAAGGAGGAAGAACTGTGGTCAATCACCTTTGGATCCAGTGAACAGAAGGTCATCAGTGGAGTCGACACATAAAACAGCTTTACTGTGTCCCTCTGCCACGTGAACACACTGTAAAGTTGCAGACCGGCTGCTCTTTGTGGATGGCACTGGGTTTATGACACCCCTGGAAAACACACACATATATGACTATCAACAAGGACCTAACCTTGTCGTATAATCTTAGCACAGACATAAATCACACCCACACTAGTAGAGTCATGCACAATATGCAGCTCTTGAGGTCGTTTAGCACAATGCTGCAAATGAAAAATAGAAAAAGATGAAAATAACACTTGAAAGATAAATAATGCGATAGCCGTGGACAGGGGAACCCTTGTGCTGAAAAGAAACAATAGACAAGCCAAGAATCTAAACACACTTATGTACATTGAGATGTTCCTGTTCTCCAGCTTGTAATAGATAAAAACACCGAAAGAGCTGCAGACAGACGTCTGCTGGAAACCAGCAGTGTTAACCCATCAGGGACAGCATGTTCAATAGCATCACAGGAAACCTGATTGATCACTAATCTGCTTCTCATGTTGATAAATTGGCATTTGATAGGGCCACTGTACAATCGCTGCACTCTAACAGTCGTAGCTATCAGTATCAGCAAAGCAGCAGAATGAACTGGTGGTGTAATGCAGATCTCGATGTCAATATTGAGCAGTTGTGAATTTGCCTGGGGACCAGACAGCCTTTATATTGTGTATTACAAATACACAAAGTCAGTCTGGAACTGCTCCATTGAACCAAATCTAGCCCAGAGGCGGGACTACCGATCACAGCTTGAATTGGAGAGAGCCAATCAGCGTAACACATGTGTGACGCAATCACTAAGCGACCTAACAATTGCCTTTCCGCCATGATGTTTTGTAGTTTTAACAGCTTCCTTCGCCGTACAGGGGTCCTGAGGAAAATCTAAGCTCTCCTTTTCAACAGTGGAGGGCAGCATTACGCATTCTATCGTACAGCCTGCCGGAATTAAAAATACATCCTTTTCAAAAAGAAAAGCTTTAAGAGCTGCTTCTTGTTGAGGTTTTAAGGACAAATGCAGCCCGTGCAAAACAGAGGAAAGCGCACGAGAGAAACCTCGCTCTGTTGCGGTCGCATCGTTAACTCCCACCTCTGGTGCTCTGATTGGTTCGGTCTGATCTGCTCGGAGCTTGAAAACCTGTCAAAATGTGTCAATGGAGGAGGGCTAGACCGTATTCCCGTATATCCCTTATAACGGGAATACAGTCTAGCTAAGCTAGGCTAGTTGTGAATAACTGAGGTTTAAAAAGCTTATAGTGCGCAGAATAAAAGCTTCACTGAAAAGAGAAAAGGCGAATGAATAGAGGGGATTGATGCGGCTTCAGTGTCAATACCAGTAATAAGCTTGACATGACACTGTTTGGATTTATTGTAATTATGTATTAATCCCAGAAAGGATATCTTCTCAATGACTAACCACTTTTTTTGGATAACTCTCAAATGAGGGCAATACAGCAGTGAGGAATGAAACCCCAGGGAGGATGTGGCTACAGGAAAGTCTGATAAACTGCTCTGCAACCTTGATATTTGTACAGATAATGCAGGTAGTGATCAGGAAAGGTTGAAGTTCACAACACATGACTGTGTTCAAGAACCACATTTTCCAAGTACACCAAAGGTGAAATTTCATGAAACCATATGGCAAATCAAAGTTGTACTTATGCGGTTTGGAGAAAGGAGGGGAAACGCAGTGGAGGATTTTGTTTGAGGTCTGGTGGAGGCATCCAAACATCCTAGAGGGAACAACAGTATCAGATACTCCTGAGAGCTGATTAGCTACTGATAACATAACTTCTTGAATATGAGGTACGACGTCAAACAGATTCATTTCCTATTATAAAATTTTAAAAAATGTGCCTAAACATTTGTATGTGACATGGAAACTCGAAGCTGTTGGTGCACATAGACATGGAGTATTCATTGTTCAAAGCAAACCGAACTTAATACTTGAAGACATCAATACGTGAGCATTTTCAAGACAATATTTGCTTATAGGTGCAACACTACATTACCACGCAACGATGTACTGCTGCCTGCTGAACGAAAACAAGATGTTTACTATGACTGGAATATCTGTCTGTTTAAATTCATTTTCTATTGTATCTACCGTAATACACTGAAATGAATAGAATATAGTGGAGATATGGAAGGTGGAAAATATATATACACTCAACAAAAATATAAACGCAACACTTTTGTTTTTGCTCCCATTTTTTATGAGATGAACTCAAAGATCTAAAACTTTTTCCACATACACAATATCACCATTTCTCTCAAATATTGTTCACAAATCTGTCTAAATCTGTGATAGTGAGCACTTCTCCTTTGCTGAGATAATCCATCCCACCTCACAGGTGTGCCATATCAAGATGCTGATTAGACACCATGATTAGTGCACAGGTGTGCCTTAGACTGCCCACAATAAAAGGACACTCTGAAAGGTGCAGTTTTGTTTTCCATGCAAGAGCTGGGACGTTTTCAGCTTCCAAGAATTGTGTACAGATCCTTGCAACATGGGGCCGTGCATTATCCTGCTGCAACATGAGGTGATGTTCTTGGATGTATGGTACAACAATGGGCCTCAGGATCTCGTCACGGTATCTCTGCGCATTCAAAATGCCATCAATAAAATGCACCTGTGTTCTTTGTCCATAACAGACACCTGCCCATACCATAACCCCACCACCACCATGAGCCACTCCGTCCACAACATTGACATCAGAAAAACGCTCACCCACACGCCACACATGCTGTCTGCCATCTGCCCTGAACAGTGTAAACCGGGATTCATCCGTGAAGAGAACACCTCTCCAACGTGCCAGACGCCATCCAATGTGAGCATTTCCCCACTCAGGTCGGTTACGACGACGAACTGGAGTCAGGTCGAGTCCCCGATGAGAACGACGAGCATGCAGATGAGCTTCCCTGAGACGGTTTCTGACAGTTTGTGCAGAAATTCTTTGCTTATGCAAACCCATTGTTTCAGCAGCTGTCTGAGTGGCTGGTCTCAGACCATCTTGAAGGTGAACATGCTGGATGTGGAGGTCCTGGGCTGGTGTGGTTACACGTGGTCTGCGGTTGTGAGGCTGGTTGGATGTACTGCCAAATTCTCTGAAATGCCTTTGGAGATGGCTTATGGTAGAGAAATGAACATTCAATATACGAGCAACAGCTCTGGTTGACATTCCTGCTGTCAGCATGCCAATTGCACGCTCCCTCTAATCTTGCCACATTTGTGGCATTGTGCTGTGTGATAAAACTGCACCTTTCAGAGTGGCCTTTTATTGTGGGCAGTCTAAGGCACACCTGTGCACTAATCATGGTGTCTAATCAGCATCTTGATATGGCACACCTGTGAGGTGGGATGGATTATCTCAGCAAAGGAGAAGTGCTCACTATCACAGATTTAGACAGATTTGTGAACAATATTTGAGAGAAATGGTGCTATTGTGTATGTGGAAAAAGTTTTAGATCTTTGAGTTCATCTCAAAAAATGGGAGCGAAAACAAAAGTGTTGTGTTTATATTTTTGTTAAGTGTATATTTGCTACAACATTAAAACCACTGACAGATGTAGTGGCTAACACTAAATTTTCTGTTACAATGACATTGATCAATGTGTGTGGTAAATTGCAGCAAGTAAAAAGTGAAGCTGATGTGTTGAATGCTGGACAAGTACACAGGACAAATAATATAAGTGACTTTGACAAAGACCAAATTCTGATGGCTTGATGACCAGATCAGGGCATCACCAAAACAAGAGGCCTTGAGGGGTGCTCCTGGTATACGGTGGTTAGCAGCTACCATAAGTGGCTCAAGGAAGGACAACTGGTGGACTGACAACCAGGTCATGGACACATAAGGTCAATGACGCATATGGGGAACAAAGACCGGCTGACTTGGTCCGTTGAGACAGAAGAGTTTGTGTCACAAATTGCTGAAAATCTTTGCAAAATGATCAGTAGTAGTGTGCACATAATTGAGCCAAGAAAGTAATCCACTGGAATGGTCTGGAACGTTTTTAGGTCACTTGTACAGTCTGCCGTGTCACAAGATTTCAAGGAAATGACTGACAATAACCATGTAAGTGATCACAGCATTACTCTGATAAAGCTAGATATTGTATTTAAACAGCTCTGCATGAGTCAAAAATCTAAATGTTTTCATGTTTCTATTAGTCTGCATGTATACCCTCCTGTGTATATGAACAGGAAATCTCTACAGCCACTTCAATTGTTGGTGAGACTTGGAAAAATTGACAGATTCTGCGGTGCTGTGTGCCTCTCTGCTTCTCCTCAGCATCTTTTTCCAATTCTAATCTAAATCTCTGGCAGGCCAGTGTCAGTTTTACTTATCTCTGGTTCTTACTTATCCTGCAGGACATTTACAGTATGCCCCAGATACGCTGTCATACAGCTCAACTCAGATGTGGATACTGGGATGAGCTGTAGGGAACAGGATAAGCGATGGGCTGCGACGGAATACAACAGTGCTGCCAACTAAGCTGCAGCATAATCAAGATGTATGCTAAACTGTTTACACACTGTCAACAGAAGTGTGAGGAGTGCATGAGGACAGAAGGGAGACGCATATGCTGCATTCATGTCATATTGAGCAACAGGATGGACTGACAGTAAAGTGTTCAAACTCATCTAAAGCCAGATGACATGAATTAAGTGTCCTGCTTAGTGTGATTTACTAGGTTAATCTGTTTGTAGATACTGTAGGACATTATCATTCTGGAAAGAAATACAGTCTTGAAAGTTCCTGCTTCAGCAGAGCTCCACAAAATTACATCTTAGTGCCAATTACAACATGTCATTTTCTTTTTTGTTGTTTAAAAATAAACAGATCCCAAGGATTTAGTAGACTCAACCTACTGTCAACAACTGTTCAAGCCTAACAATAGCTGAGCTTGCGTGTAGTAATAATGGTCATTGCATACCAGAAATAATAAGCATAGACAAAAAAAAATGAGGACAGTCTCCATTAAAAATGTCACAGTGAGCCTGAGGGTGGAGCCAGAGTAAATGCCATGTTGTAGCTGACAGGGTTTCTCCTGGTAGTCCAGTGGTCAAAACACCAAGCAGTTAACTGCAGCGATCTTTGTTTCATTCTAGTCATGGAACCTTGTCTTGGCTATTTACTTTCTCCACACTTGCTGTCTTTATGTTCACCAAATGTGTGTGTTGTACATGAATGAATCACACTATTTTGAGATGACATCTACTAGTTCTGCCACATGACATGAATGCAGCACTTCTGACTGGCCACATCCGCTCACACACCAACCATGCATGTACAAGTGCAGATTGAATGTACAGTAAATGTTGTTTTAAGCCAGCAAACAACTAATATGCACGAAGTATGGAAGTAAACACTGGTACATGCAACGCCAACAATAGATTTAAACCACATTTACATAATTAGCTGAGAAATGTATTAAGTAATCCACTGTATTCAAGTACTGTATTCTGAAGCAGGAATAAGAAATGTTTTTAAAAAATGGAGTTATCACATCATTGTTTAGTAGACGCATAGCGAATTTTCAAGTCCTCAGCATATTTCTCCATTTCAGTCACATTAGAGAGAATTTGCTGATCAGACAAAGAAAGAGAAAGGACAGTTTGATTTCCGTAATTAGTAGAATGCAGATCATACATACATCAAAAGCGGAGGTATTGATAAGCAAGTTGAACACTGAATTTGAGTCAAATTTCCAGAAACAAAAAGAGAAATCTTCAGTTATGGCTCATAGGACAGACATAATATCCAAGTCTGGTAGGAAAAATATGACTTTAAATTCAGCATAGAACTTGGCAAGTGAAACAGGACACAGAGCATTATTGCTTCAGTTGACATCACATGCTTCTTCAAAGTAGGAAATCGAAAGGAAGAGTATTAGTAGAGTCAAAGTCAAGTTACTTCAATTTATTTTCTTGGCTTTGCAGTCACCATGTTGGCAGCAAGCTCTTACTGTTTAATCTCCTTGACCTTTGCCCTGTCAGCCGCAGCTTGTGCCTTGTCATACGTCTTCCTGCGAGAAAGCGGGGAAGGCTCTGGAGCTCGCTTTTCCACACCTGGCGTTCTGGAGCCAGAACTGATTGTTCAGTTTTATCATTTTTTCCCACAAACAACACAAAGACAGTATACAAAAATAATTATAAAACAACAGAAGGATGTAAAACCAACATGAAATAATGGCAACAATGAAGAGATGAACATGCAGTACACACAATAACACTGTTACCTGATATTTAAAGTCCAAGAACAGTGGTGGTTCTTCGCCAAGCTCATGTTAAATAATGAGGACACTGCTGGGTTTGTGCTACGCTACACTATCCTAAAGATTTCAGAGCTGACTGACCACTGTTAACTAAAGTTCTTATATCTAAATGTGCACTGGTTTGAAGCATAGCCTGTCACAAGCTGGATAAAGCAGTTTGGTTAGTATTTTTGACTTTAGGCTGTAATTAGAAGGGTGTTTTTTGCAGGTGGACAGTAATAAACAAGCCAAACAAATTTTAGGATTTGCTCTTCTCTATCAGGGTTCTCACCAGGATTTTTTACAGCGTAACGGCAGGTCGGGACGGCCCGACGCTATGCGCATGCGCAATAGCCTTCACTAAATCTCGCGAGCGGCCAGCCCAGATGTCAGCCAGTGAGCGTCACACAGATGCTCCAAATGCTCGTGACTTACGTCACTATTCACCATACATGGCATCACGGAAACAACCGAAACATGCTAATTGTAACCCCGAGATTGGAAGCGACTCTGAATTTTAGACAGGAACGGGTCAATCGACAGGAAAGTACGGCTGAGGTGGGGAGACATAAATTAACCTGGATAGGCACCCAGTCGATAAAAACAAACGCACATGGCGTTATCTGTCAAAATAACTCTCTTTCACAGTGCCAACTGCCCCAATAAAGAAGTTTTCTCACATAAATATGGAAATATTACGCAAGCAAATGTGCTCAAAACACAATACCCCAACTTGAATGCAGCGTAGCGGCCCTAATCACAGCGTAATCTTTCAAACTGACAGCGTAATGGCCCGTTGCGTGAAATGCGCTGGCGAGAACCCTGTCCATATTGTTTTTGTCAAAGGACTCATTAAGTGGTATGGTCATTAATAAGCATGTTCATGAAAAAAAAACAATACAGCAGAGAAGGTAGCAGCAACATCAAACATGCAGGAAAGAAGGAAGGAAGTACCAATTAATCTGTTAGCAAAAGAGTGCCGGGCCTGGACTTACATGCTGCCCATTTTAGAGGAAAAGCCGGGGGAGAGAGCTGTGTAGTCCCTGACTGATGAACCCGACAGGTCCATGTCTCCACCCCCATCAGGCGTTTCAGTTAACGGCAGCATCGGACTAGAGAAGTCAGCAGTAGGTGCGTCAGGGGCAGAGTCACTGTTTGCATACAGCAACTCCATCTGTGTGGTAGTCCTCCTACGAGCCTGTACAGCACAAATGTGTGAAAATCAGCACAGGAATGAATTAAGAAAACAATGAGCAAATATTTTCTTTTGGAAAATATCACATCAACACATGATTAATACCTTATTTCTTGTTTTTGTCTCTCCACAGAGTTTCATGAGATCTGATGCCAACGTGCTACAGGGATGAGAAAAGTTTTGTTTTACTGCAAGTATTCATTCAAAAATGCACTTAAAATACTCAACTGTGCATACAAAAAAGCAATTCCTCATACACTACGATCACTTAGGAGAAAAATTACAAAGAAAAAGATCAAACATGAAAAATACATTACACAGCAACGATACAACATGACATCAAACAATACAAACAAATTAAAAATAAACTTTATACAACACAAAATATAAACAAAAAGATAAATAATTTATATACAGTGCCTATAAAAGGCATTGATCCCCTTTATGAGTTTTCCCCCTTCATTGATTTTTAACACTAAATCATAGTCAATGTAATTTGTCACTTACAAAACAAGTCTTATTAGTATCAAAGTGACAACAAATTTCTACAAATTACTGTAAATTAAATAAAAATCTAAAATGTGATAAGTGACTGCATGAGTATTAACACAAGGCAGAGTCACTGGTGAATCCATGCTCCTGACTTTAACTACACCACGTGGACAAAGGAACATTCCAAGCAACTCCGTGAAAATGTTATTGAAAAGCGTGAGCCAGGGGATAGTTACTGTTAAATCCATTATTATGAAATAGAAGGAATCTGGGAAATCCATAAATCTGCCTAGAGCAGGACATTCTCAAAAACTGAGTGAATGTACAAGACAGAGATGAGTGAGGGAGGCCACCAGGATCCTCTGAAGAAGTTACAAGCTTCAGCAACAGAGATGGGAGAGACTGTGCATACAATAACTATTGTCAGTTAAAGCGTTAATGGTAAATCTAGAATAGAGTTCACAAAAGGTATGGGGAGACCGAGTCAACTCGAGGAAGGTTCTCTGATGTAATGAGACACTGCACGTCATCACACGTACACCATCCCCATGGTGATGAATTCTAACTTGTAACTCCTGCAGAGGAGGTTTCTTGGTGGCCTCCCTCACTAGTCTCTTTCTTGCACAGTCACTGAGTTTTTAAAGATGACCTGCTCCAGGCAGATCCAGGCATGTGCTATATTCCTGCCATTTCTTTATGATGGTTTTAACTGAACTCCAACGGATAGTTAGTGACTTTTCATACGACTTTTCATACACACTGCAACAACCCACACAATGACTCAACATAAATATAACATAGCATGATCCTATGTAAAATATAAACACATAATGTGGATGCAATAAATATTAAATTACGTAAGATAAAAAACAGACATAGCAAAAACAAAAAAATACCATCACAAATTACCACAACTCTTACACACAACACAGATTAAAACGTCATAATTAAATGTATATTATATTTGCATTAAATAATATAGCACAGCCCAGCATGGCTTAGCAAATCCTTACAGTAACATAAAAAAGGTCAGGGTAATGTAATTCATCATAGCATAGCGTGTACTTACTTTCCCTCTGCAGAGGGGCTCTGGGCAGACTCATCACTGCTGCTATCATCTCCATTTTCTGTCAAATGAGATCAGTGAATAATATTAAGTAGAGTGGTAACCCTCGTCACTGATAAAAACTGAGATAACTGCTTAAAACGTTCTGAAATATCTTACCCAAGACTAAATTATTTTGCTCCCTTGTCTAATCTTTGTGCTTTTTAATTGAATTTTTTGTACTGAGCGAAATGAATGTAGGAAATGAACAAGGGAAGCAGATGGAGGCAATGTCAGCGCAGTGCCATGCTCTTTATTAACAAACTTGGTCCTCGCTGAGCTCAATGGGATCAAATGGATTGAAAAAAAAATGAGGTCTGAGGTCTGAAAGCGGTCAGATGGGGAAGGTTATAAAGAGAGATGTGTGGGGATTTCAGATGAAGGGAAAAGACCCAACGTGAGACAAGGTGGAGAAGTGTGAGGAATCATTAGTCCGTTGCTCCAGATAGGGTCAGCTGGCCTACAGGGTCCGACACAGCTAAAATATCCCTGTTGTATGGTTCCTGTGGAAGGGTCTGGAGTTAGCAGGTGCTAAAGCATGGAGGCTGTAGCACATGGAAACACGAGGGAGGAAGAATGTATCCAGATAAGGACAAGGGAAGGGGTCAGCCAACAGATGGAGGGAAGTCTGACTGCACTGCACCTCATGCACCTCTTAATGTTATGTTTAGTTAGTTCTCAAAGTGCAAAGGGAAGGAACCATGCAGTCATTACACAGATTAGAGTCTAATATGGTTTCACTTACCAGCTGGGAGGTTACCTAGCTCTGTAAACATAAGAAAACAAAAAAAAGGAAAAAGAAAACATGGGGGAACAGAAAAAAGGCAATGCACAAATCAAAAACACAGTCCCCCGAAATTCTAAAAACTAAAATAAAACAAACAAAAAAATGCACTTACTATAAACAGAGCATCCTACTGAACAGAGGCTGTCCGAAATATATTAATATCAAATCAAACAATGGACAAAATGTAATTAAAAATAAAATAAAATCAGCTCTAACATTAAAACATGTTTAGGAACTTGATTATAGTAATATGATCTCAGTATCTGAATGTTAACAGTGGAAAAAATTGTCATTTGTACAATATATGAGGTCAGCTTCTGTTCAGCAGAAGGCAACGGGCAGGAGCATCTCAAAAGGCCCAATCATGCAGTTGACCAGTAACCCAGTCTACTTCCTGAAAGGCAAAGGATTTGTGGCAAACATGCAGAGGCAACATGTTTATCGATTAACTCGTGGAAGAGAAACTTCATTGTCATCTCAGACTAAATTTTTTGCTTGACATTTTATCAGTGACGCTTTCAGAAGATGGGCTGGGTCAAATCTGGGGTCTGGTCTGTGTTTTGGGTCCGTAACTCCACTTCTACCTTATTCCAAACAAACAGTGTTTTTACCTTGCAGAGCGTTCCCCAGCAGCGCGTCCAGCTCAGGGTTAAACTCGGCCTTCTCCTTCAGCATGTGAAAGAGCAGCTGGTTCTGAGTGGCACTGGTGATCTCGGTCTGCTTCAGCCTGCCCTCCATCACCTTCACCTGGGACTCCCTCTGAGCTGCCTGCAGACCCTAAAGAGGTCAGAAAGACAATAAACAGTGTCTGTATTACAACACAAAACTGAACATCACATCTTGTCTGTATTCAAATTTCTTGGTTGGAGTTGATGTACAGGATGTTGGACTGTTCATTTGGGAAATTACTTATAACTCTGCATCACACATAGTAACCTTCTATCCTGCAATGTCATAATGTTAGGAGAGATCTTGATTCAACTATGTGATCACTGTAGAGGCTTTAGCTTGTGTTAGTGTTGAACTGCATTGCTTTGTACGGACAGATGTTTCTAATATTTTGTTCATCCCACTATACATCAGTGAAAATGAAAAAAAACTAACACGCATTTGTATAACAAAATACGGCCCATAGGTGTTTGTTGTACTGTGGCCATAAACACAGCAATAGTGCTACTGTGGTTGTACAGATGGGATTTTTCCTCATGAGGTCTATTACCTTGTTAATCGCCATTGACATGAAGTGATCCAGCAGAAAACGAGCCTCTGCCAAAGTACAGGAGCCAATCACAGCAGAGACATCCACTGTGTCACCTTCCTCCTGTGGAAAAAAAAATAGTGTGAAATTTAACCCTCTGGAGTCCAATCAGCTGTCCATGATAACAGAAGCACTCACTCTATACTTTTAATAATATCTCTGCACTCGATGCATGTTGGGACTTATGCTAAAAACTGTATTGTTTAGCACAGTTCAACCTTCACAGCAAGCCATGCCCTGTCCTCATTGGATAGTCAAGGATACAATAAATCGTCAACCCAATACTATTATTTTTGACATTTCCAAATACTGTAATAATCTGACGTTTTATGTACTTTTCTTATCTGATGCCCGCTGCACAAACAACTCATCACTACTCTGGTGAAAAGCAGAGTTATTAGATGGTGAATTATGTGGAAAGTACTGCACAAGTGATGGCTCTAAAATGATGGATTTCCAATTTACAAACTTGATTGTAGACATTGTTGCTGTGTCCCCAGTATTTAGAAATCTACTGCAACACAAAAACATCACTCAGAGTAAAAATGTAAAGCTATGCAAAGACAGGTGCCTACATCTGTGCATGCTTGGCAGTGTGGATCAACACTCCAACATATGATGCAACGATAATACGACTGTGATAAAAACATACATTGTTCTGTTTTTCCTATGTAATAGAGACTTTATGAATAAAGACTTTCTGTAGACACCTGAGGCCCAAATGGGCTAAAAATGTGAAAATAATAGACTGCTCTGTCTTTTAACTTTTTATATTGTCACTGCAGCATGCATACACAGTCAAAGAGGCCATGTTGTGCTATAAAAATGATACCAATTACTTGCTATTACCTTACAGTACTAAATTGATACACATTTTTATTAAAAGATTTGTGGCCCCAGTACTAGAAAAAAATAACTCGTATCCCAGAGCCACTATACGTTTAAACAACTTCAACAACAAAAATAAGATTAAATGCATTTTATTTTTCTTGGGTCGGAGAAAAGTCTCTCAGATGCTTGATAAAAGTTTGAATTAGAAATTTGAAACTCCACTTGAGATGAAGCTCATTTATGTCCTATGCATCTATTTTATTAATATCATTATTATTAACTATCATTTACTTTATTTTTATTTTATTATTGAATTTCCCTTTGGGAATTAATAAAGTTATTGTATTCCACCAACCAGTACAGCTACATAGACTGAACATGCAAAACAGAATTTTTACATCTAACTTTAGGGCAACCAATTTCCAAAGACATCAGGTATCTTCACCTTGGTTTCTTCCATCTGCATGATGTTGGCCTGACAGTCTGCGATACTGTCATTAATGTAGTCGATGTTGGCTGTTAATGCATCCACTTCCTCATTGAGGGGAAGCACCGTCTTCTCTGTCTCTGGCCCCTCTTTGATCAGCCGGTCCCTCTTCCTTATGACCTTCTCCTTACGCTTGGTCAGCTCCTCCCTTTGCTGTAAAAGCAACACATCAGACAGAAGCCACAATAAACACATAAAGAACTTTTTGAAGGATTTCAGATTTCTGCCCTTGGAGTCATTTCAGAGTGTGAATGTGGTGAATGTTACAGAAGAACAGGAAAAGAAAAAACCCCAATGAAAAGGATTCAATCATCCAAATGATATCACAGATTTTAGTTTTGCTTTTGATGCCAGTTGGTGAGGAATCATCCAAAAAAAAAAAAAAAAAAAAAGATGAACGCAGCAATCAAAGGTCTTGATTAAAAACATTTTTGCCAGAATAAACCTGATAATGAATCTGTCAAACCTCAAAAAAGAGAAAAATTAGCTCCAGAGGTTTCTATGAACTTCACCTGAAATGATCAACATTCTTACACTGCTGTACTTGAACATCTGATATCTGTGCATTACTAAACATTATACTGTACTGAGTCCAGAAAGAGCCTTTACACTCAGAGCTACAAAAATACAACAGCTCTTGCTTTGTTTGCACAAGATTATGGGACAATATCAATACTGGGGATAACAACAGTATTAACTTCACCATTCTAATATTTACATCTTGTGCTAATCCAAAGCTTCAAGGAAGATACCCGTCTGCTCCTTAGTCTGTTCATGCAACATCCTGGAAACGCTCCAGTAACCATCTATTATAACTGTGTACTGCTTTAGAACTTCACCTTGAGGAGGCGGTTCATGTCGGCCTCCATGTTGGAGATGGTCATCCTTTGCATAATGACATCAGTGATCCGCCGCTCCAGGGACTGCCATTTGTTGCGAGCAATTCTGGTGGAGTAAATACCTGCTGTACGTCTGTAGGAAGACCTGCACACACAGCATCAGACGTCAGTGAAGTGATTGATCTATCCATCAGACTGTCCAGTACTTACATGCAATGATGATGTAAATAATTGCATAATTATGTAATATAGTCAAACACAATGTAAAAAAGCACTGCATAAAGAAAGATTCTTTCAGGACGCGTATCAGATCTGACAGCGTTTTCCAATTATCTGTACCTTTATTTTTTAAATTGGTTCCTTACAAAAGAATACAGTAAATTAATTTAAAGATGTGCTACTTCGGCTCTAATGGTGCCTCTCACTATCTTTGGTCCCCACTCTGGTTTCAAGCAATGTCCTGCTCACAGCATTATCTGACTGGCTACATATCTGAACACTGAAGGATAAATGTTGAAAAGTTCTCTTTTAATAAAAACATACAAAGCATAAATAGGTACTTTGACAGACGTTTGTGTTGGCGTTTGGGCTATTCAAAATTTTTCAGACCAAGATCTTAACTTTGCTGCAAATGTATTCATTTCAAATAACTGCTATTGGTCTTCTTGATGGCCAATAATTGACATGAGTCCAACAAATCAGTTGGCCCCTGTTTAATACACACCCAGACATACATTTGCACACACACAGACTTACCGAGTACCATTGGGAGCAGCGTTGCTGGAGGAGTAAAGGCGTCCAGAGGGGGTCGGTGTGGAGAGTCCTGCACTGGTTCAGGAAGATTGACTTTCCTGATCACTTTACCTGAGGTGGGCCTGACCTGCCTCCTCAGAGCCGTCACCTGACACACACAGAAAACAGAAAAATGAGCACAGGTAAACACTAAAGACATACTAGTAACATGTTTGCATCCAGTGTCACAGGTATTTCTACATATATGATTTGTAGCTCCAGTGGTTTAATTTATGCACTCTGCCAAAACATGTTTTTCTGCCTCCACTCACCTCCTCAGTCTTTCTCCTCAGAATAAGTTCCTGTTGTCTCTTCTGAGCTTCCAGTAATTTCAGTTGGTGCTGAGATAGAACCACACATAATATCGGTAACAGTAATGTACTTAAAGTCATGGTACAGAGTGAGAACACCACAGCAGATTAAAATTAAACAGGAACAGACAGTAGAAATCCCTCTAACCTCCTGCTTGCGCTGGTCTTTCTTCAGGGAAGCAATCTCTCGGTTTCTACGGGACTCGTTCATCCTGTTCTTTTCTTGCTGCTCCTTCATCTGCTTCATGAGACGAACCTGGAATTAAGTTAAGTTTAGTCTACAAGCATAAATAGTATCAGTCTTTACTTGCTTGTGGAAGTTCTAAGAGATTTATGTAACTTTTCAGACATCCAACCTCTGCTTCTTAACCAATATCTGGATTCAGGAAATGTGCAAATCAGTCTGCTAAACCCTCCACACATTTTCACATTCTGCAAAAACAATTCAATTTAATTCAATAGGGGCAAAAACCCCAAAGTACATGTATCTCCAAAAAATTAGAACTGCCAGGAAAAATAATGATTACTGTCATAAATGGAGATGTTACTGGTACAGTGTTAAGATTTAGCTTTGAGTCCATAACGCCACATCATACCTTAGTTTTCTTCATTTCGGTCACATCCATCTGAAGCTTCTTCAGCTGTTTCTCATACTGTGATTGGTTCTTCAGCAGGCGGGCATGCTCCTTCTGAGCTGACTGGAGTTTCTGAAGCTCCTTGTTCATGACACTGAGTTTCTTCTCATACTCGGCCTTGATTTTGCGAGCTTTGTCCTCTGTTCCACTTTCTACTGAAGCTGAAAATATTGAGAAACCAAAAAAGCTGATCAATAAAAAACAAGTAACATTTTTAAAAGGTAAATGACACATAATTGCACTGATCTGAAAGACACATGTAACAGATACAAACAGTTTTTCCTAATGGTTTGCGACTGATTTTTAAAATTAGAATAGCTTTAAACTCCCCAGTGTTTTTAACATTTGCCTCAGACAAACTTTGACCCATCAGTGTTGATAAATTTAAATAAAGCTGCCAGTGTCTGCTGGCAGGTATTCTTAGCTCAGTTTAAAGGGTTGTCTGAAGCACATAAAGTCTTCAGCATTCTGCAGTGGTTTTTCATTACTAATGAAGAAAGCCTGAGATCAAACACGTTGGGTAAGATATAAATTCTTTAAAAAACTAGTGAGACAAGCAACTTCTACACAACTATTTTTTTTAACATTTGAGACTGTAACAAGCTGAAATGAAGAACAAAGCCCATATGTGCCTTCTAATTGATGCTTTAATTGAAGCAGAGCATATATAAATAAATGATGTACAGAGTAAGTACAGCATATTGCTCTTCCCACTGACTGATACATGTGCATGACCATCCTCTGGAAACTTTGTCTTACTCATGTTTTGGAGGACACGGTCTCTCTCCAGCTGGGTGTCCCTGATCTTGCACTGTAGCATCATCAGCTTCTGTTCGTACTGCTGTTTGAGTGTGTGCAGGCGCCGCTGGCTGTTCTCCAGCTCGTCAATCAGCTTCTGCTTGATGGCAATCTCACAGGTGATGTTGGCCAGATCTGCCTGGAAGTTCTCTGTCAGATACAGATGATCAGATTCAGGATTCGTATCCACAGTGGTGTTACAGTCAGAGATCTTAAATAGTTTTTGTTTCTGGTGTTAGATGATGCTTTTCAAGTACACAGTCCTCCTGCTTTTCTTCTTTTCCTTTCGGCTTTTCCCTTCAGGGGTCGCCACAGCGAATCAATTGCCTCCATCTAACCCTGTCAGCTGCATCCTCTTCTCTCACACCAACTACCTTCTTGTCCTCTTTAATCACATCCGTAAACCTCCTCTTTGGTCTTCCTCTAGGCCTCCTGCCTGGCAGTGGGAAACTCAGCATCCTTCTACCAATATATTCACTCTCTCTCCTCTGGACATGTCCGAACCTCAGTCTGGCCTCTCTGACTTTACCTCCAAAGCCTCTAACATGTGCTGTCCCTCTGATGTACTCATTCCTGATCCTATCCATCCTGGTCACTCCCAAAGAGAAACTCAGCATCTTCAGTTCTGCTACCTCTAGCTCTGCCTCCTGTCTTTTCCTCAGGGACACTGTCTCCAGAGCAAACAACATGGCTGGTCTCACCACAGTTTTGTAGACCTTTCCTTTCATTTTAGCTGAAACTCTTCTATCACACATCACACCTGACACTTTTCTCCAGCCGTTCCAGCCTGCCTGTACACGCTTCTTCACCTCTTTTCCACACTCTCCATTGCTCTGGACTGTTGACCCTAAGTACTTAAAATCCTCCATCTTCTTGATCTCTTCTCCCTGTAACCTCACTCTTCCACTTGCCAAACTGTACAGATCAGTCTCTCCCTCCTTACTGTCCAACCTAGCATACAAGTCATCGTAAGCCCCTTGTTTGGCCTTTGCCACCTCTACTTTCACCTTACGCTGCATCTCCCTGTACTCCTGTCTACTCCCTTCAGTCCTCTGTGTCCCACTTCTTCTTAGCTAACCTCTTTCTCTGGATCCACTTCTGCACCTCCTCATTCCACCACCAAGTCTCCTTATCTCCTTTCCTTCCAGATGACTCACCAAGTACTCTCCGACCTGTCTCCCTGATCACATTTGCTGTAGTTGTCCAGTCATCTGGAAGCACCTCCTGACCATCCAAAGCCTGTCTCAACTCTTTCCTGAAAGTCATACAACACTCTTCCTTTTTCAGCTTCCACCATTTGGTCCTCTGCTCTGTCTTTGCCCTCTTCATCTTCTTCACCACCAGGGTCATCCTACACACCACCATCTTATGCTGTCTGGCTACACTCCCACCTACCACTACTTCACAGTCACTGATCTCCTTCAGATTACACCGTCTACACAAGATGTAGTCTACCTGTGTGCTCCTACCTCCACTCTTATAGGTCACCCTATGTTCCTGCCTCTTCTGGAAGAAAGTATTCACTACAGCCATTTCCATCCTTTTTGCAAAGTCAACCACCATCTGTCCTTCTGCGTTCCTCTCCTGGATACCAAACCTGCCCATGACCTCCTCATCATGTCTGTTTCCTGCACCAACGTGTCCATTGAAGTCTGCACCAATGACAACACTCTCACTTCTAGGGATACTCTGCATCTCTTCATCAAGGTCCAACCAGAATTTCTCCTTCTCCTCCAGCTCACATCCTACCTGTGGAGCATACCCACTAACAACATTGAACATCACACCTTCGATTTCTAGCTTCAGGCTCATCACTCGATCTGACACTTTTTACCTCCAGGACATTCCTAACAAACTCCTCCTTCAAGATAACTCCAACTCCATTTCTCTTCCTATCTACACCATGATAGAACAACTTGAACCCTGCTCCTAAACTTCTAGCTTTACTACCTTTCCACCTGGTCTCCTGGACACACTGTATGTCCACCTTCCTCCTCTGCATCATGTCAACCAGCTCTCTACCTTTTCCTGTCATAGTTCCAACATTCAAAGTCCCTACTCTCAGTCCTAGACTCTTGGTGTTCCTCTTCTCTTTCTTCCTACAAACACACCTTCCTCCCCTCCTTCTTCGACCAACAGTCGTCCATTTTCCACCGGCACCCTGTAGGTCAACAGTACCGATGGCGGTCGTTGTTAACCCCGGCCTCGACCGATCCGGTATGGAAGTCATACATATGATTCACATGTTTGATTTGGCCAAAGTTTTACGTCGGATGCCCTTCCTGACACAACCCTCTGTATTTATCCAGGCTTGGGACCGGCACAATAAGACACTGGCTTGTGTCCCCTTGCAGCTACATTAGTCCTCCTGCTTTTAATCTGGTTTAAATAACCAAAACTAAGGTGTACTGCCTTTTCGACATTACGCTGCTGGTCATTTTTCCTAAATTAAATTCAAAACACACAGCAGTAAGTGCTGTTGTCTGGTGTGGAAGAGAGATGCCTTCTCTGCTGTTTTTTTCTGATTTTTTTTCCCCTAATTGTCCCCCATAAAATGATATTTGTGGACTTAAACTTGATTTAGGTAATTTGTAACAGGATCATCCAAGGCATCTCAGCACCTACACTCAATGTGGTCCAGAACTAAGGCTGCATAATTGTTTGATTTAATTCAAAATCAGCAAATCCCAAAAGGCTGCAATATAGAATATACTAAGTATGGCTCAAACAATGACATGAATGCTGTAATACCGTTTTCTTTAATTTGAATAGACTGAAACATTCCGGGGTGTTTATCTGACCGATTTAAGTCCAGTCTCATTATTTAATAGCCACACCTTGCACATGTTGCAGCAATGGTTGCACAAATCCATGGCGTCCTTGTGTTAGAATCACACTTTTCATGGTATTTAATGCTGTTAATGCTTCATTACATCTATTACACTATAAATAAGGAACTAAAGTTTGACTTTAAAAATGTAATATCAGTCAGAACATAATTAGATGCAATTAAATATATTTATCAAGTCGTTTAACCCTTTAAGCTTCAGTCAATTCCAGCCGTTTTCAGTACAAAAAAATCGCTAATATTCTATTTTTAAATAAAAAAAATTACGAAAAATACGGGGAATATTGGACGGGCATCACGAGGTGCATTTCCTTGAAAATGACCGATTCGGGGATTTTATACGACTTCAGGACATGTTTTGGACAAAATAGTTTACTGGCTTGTGTCATCTGGATGTAAAAGGTTGGATTATGGCCGTTTTTTGTGGAATCTTTTTTTTGTGTGTAATAATAAACCCGGAAATGTGAGTCGCGCTGTGTGCGTTGAAGCCGTGTATAGAGAACGGATGGATGAATATTTGTTTTTGTCGGACAAATGTGTTTTTCTCACCCGCTGTGGTAATCGCATCTGAAAGTGGTTTATACCGGCGGATTCATGAGAATCTAAGCTTTCCATCGGCGTATAGTGTTTGTATAATCGTGTTTGCAGCCGTCGGACATTCTTGAAATTCCTATGCAAATTAGTAGGTGTACCGCCGGCGGTACACCTACGACGCACTGAAGCGTAAAGGGTTAAAGCTCTATCCAGAATGAGTGACCAAATCTGGCCTGTCTGAGCTCCTTAATATCTAAAAGAAGAGATCTATGACATCCCGATGAAACAACCAGGGCTGCTGGAAAAACCAAACATGCTCAGAGAATATGAAGTGTAGGGGACTTTAAAACGGGTGACTATGTCCTGATGGCTGAAGTGCATAAAAGCATGAAAATGGGATATTAATTGATCTTCAAGGCATTTTTATACACATATACACATGTTGAAATGTTCAGACAATGACTGAATAGCTCCACCATGTGGAGAGTCTGCTGCCTGATAAACACAATTTACTGAGTTAATGAGATTCTGAAACTTTCAACAGTTTCATAAAGTGCAATGCATCCATGAAAGAGAAAGCAGAAGAAAGAATTTTTGCCTGACACCTTTTTCATCTGACTCAGAGTCAGAGTCATCAGAGCTCTCCTCCACATCCATCTCCTCTTCCTCCTCTTCCTCCTCCTCTTCTGCTTCCTCATGGTCACTGCCGTCCTGGACCTCCTACATCACAACAAACATGCAGTGTAGTATCCAAAGGCACTGTTCAGTATATAGTCAGGACAGACTAAACGTAATGATGAATCAAGAGGCTGTACATCATACCATTTCTGTGTCCTCATTGGCCCTCTCGGTCATCTCCTTCTCAGTGCCCTTTTCTTGATCGTTGTCAGGAACTTCTTCTTTGTTTGCACTGAAACATTCAGAGGTGGTTATGACTAAAAGCCATCATCAGTCATCACTATGAAATGTAAAAAGAACACATGAAAGTCTCTGCAGTAAGTGGACTGCAGGTGCATCTCCACAGGTACTGAACAATCATGTAAACAGAAAACATATTTCTAACCAAGCCTTTGCAAGTAATAAAGACATCGTTTCATTTTTTAGCAAGCACAGTGATTCAAAACATATCTTTGAATAACACTATGGTCATCAAGGGGATTACACTGTCTTTTTGGCAAATAAGCTTTTTGACTGTTCTCACTGCAATGCAGCAAGACACCTGACAACTGCCTAGAATTCGGATTACGATGATATATTTGCAGACATCGATGCTTTTTCATCATTTGAAACTTAAATAAAGCATATACAGTAAGTCCTAAGCAAGAACTCAAGTAGACATGTCCATTTTCATTAGCTTGTTTGTGGAAAAGACAGTGTACTATTTTTTTTAACAAAGGAGGGAGGCATCTCACCAGAGTCTCAACAAAACCAGCAAAAGTAAAGCATGGAAGGAAAATGCAGCACAAAAAATAAATATGTGAACCAAATTTGTGAAGCGGATCTATTGGATAAATGTTTTATCCAATCACTGAGGGTTAGCAATATTTAAGTAGTGTTACATATAACATCATCTGGAAAAGCGGACAAAAAAAGAAAAAAGAAAGATTAACACAGAAAAGAAAAGGAGCATTTGTCATCCAGTGTTACATTGAACACGTTTTGCATGAGAACTGATGTGCTCAGTTGTAAACACAGAGTGTTATGAGCCTTGACCATGTTGCTGAAAATCTCTCATAACAAATACTTGCTGGCTTGGTTCCACATTTTCTTGAATACTCATTACAAAGTCAGTAACAAGCATAAAAAAAGATGGCAGGGGTGTAGTATGAGGGATAACTGCATGAGCTAAGTGTTTGACAGACAAATATCTAGGAGAGATTAAAGTTTAATAAATGGCAAAAACTGTGTTTGAGGGTAGTTAAGTGCCTCTACAGTAGCGTGTGTCACTCCAGGTGGGGAAATACCTGCCCAAAAATAAATGAAAAGTGAAATCAATTGCTGAATTAGGGGAAGCAAAGGATGGGAATGGTAACAGGAGGGTGGAAGCTCTGACAAACCTGGCATCCTCAACCTCTTCCACCACCTCCTCCCTTTCCTCCCTCTCTCTCTCCTCCAACAGCAGCTGGAGTCTTCAGGGAGGAGTGAAGGGTCAAACGAGAGAAGGAAGCAAAAGGTGAACGAAGAAAGGAAGAATGGAGGGAAGAATGGTCAGAGGAAGCTCCGCACTGAAAAGCCCACCTTTTATCCCTTACAGGGCCCCCTCAGCTCAGCGCTGACCTTTTTCAACCTGCACCACCTTTTTTTCAGCACCAGAATACTGGCACAATACTAACTTACATATTAAATTAAATTGATATTCATTATTTTAGATCTGTAAATGTAGTCAACTGCACATGAATTATTCAAGGAACTTTTATCTGCATGATGTTTCAGTTGCAATCAGGATTAAAAGCCCAGAGGCCTTTAAATATGCATGTTCCAATGTACAATATCGTAAACTGAACTGCTGCTATATTTCTTCAAACTGGCTTCTGGGTAAAGCATTAATATGTCTCAGAATTATGAACAGTTTAAGTATAATCTAAGGGGAATTCCATTTAAAAACCTATCAAGATGCATGGACAGCTGCAAAAACACATTCAACACAGCCAATACTAGAAAAGCTCTGTTAATGAGAAAGGTTTCAGCCTATCTACAATACCCTCATTACCTTTTCTTCTTCTTTTTTTCTCGTTTTTTCAGTTTCTCCAAGTCTTTCTTTGCGAGTTCGATGATATCAGAAGTCTCCTTCTCGGGGGCCAGCAGGCTGGAGGAGAAGGAGCCAGACCCTCCATAGAAAGACTGACGGTTGGAGGCACGAGACAGATTCTTCCTCAAATTCTCGTTCACAGCTTCGCTCTCTAGGAGTTTGGCCCTGAAGACAGCATCCACAGACAAAGATCAGACAGTTGTGAAGATCCAAGACAATGGTGATAAAAATCTATTTAACTTCAAATAATACTAAACCTATCTGCATTGCAAGATATTATTACATCCTAATTAGGCCTGCTCCCAATCAATGATTTCCCTAGTTGACTAGTAGTTGTTAAACTTTAATTCAATATTTTAAATTTAGATTTTTTTGGGGTGGCATCAGGCAAGGAGTACGAGGGCTGGCAGAGAATGTTATAAGTAGGCTGACATTGCTAACATTGTGTAACATTACAGAGAAATACAAAATTGCAGCCAATATCAAGCCATTAAAATGTCACAAGTATACGCATTAAGCAACTCTAGCAAACGTGGTAAGCCAACAATTCCTACTGTGTCAGAAAAACCACCAAGCACAGTGAACATTTTGCTAATTAGCCTAATAATATAGTGTGCATCTGGTATGTCAGCGAGCACCTTGTCGTCATAGAAACTACAGGAGGCTAACTTAATGCTTCGATCTAATGCCAGCCCTCCATAAAACACAGCACTTGGCAGCTGAATAACTGGACCAATAGATCAACAAAAAGAAGAATGAAGCTTTTAATCATCCCTGTTAGACTCTGTAACTACTTTCTGTGTGTGCTGCCATTTGGAGTGCACATGAGACTGCATGTTTGACACCACAACAGTGACACCAACAGGTTCCACATGTTGGGGATGACAACGTTTTTGGTGGGAACACAATTTGTCACCTTCACTCTAGCTTGACATTTAATAACTATCCAATAACCACAGAGACCAGCTAAGACTGTCTATCCGTGTCTGCCCTTTTTCACTTCTTGTTGAGTTTTGCTTCCGTGCGACCAAACAAACAATTAAACTTTTGATTAACACTCCCCTCAGTGGCTAATGTTCGGTTAGCTGTTGTGTCTCATCATAATAGAAACTTGGATACACTAATATTTCAAAGAAAATAAGACTTCAAGTCATCATAAATTTGAGTACAAATAAAAAAAACAAAACCTGAAAGAGCCTTGATCAGTCAGTGAATTGTGTACACTGGCCGAAACAGGCACAGAGAATGGCAGATTGACAAATAAGGAAATGCATCACAGGTGACATCTTCTATATTCAGAAATATTTACCGGAGGTCTTCGATTTCTTTGATGTAACCCTGAATCATGTTCCCAATTTCCTCTGTGCCTCCTTCACCTGTAACAGAAGCAAATAAAAGTCACATTATCATGTAACAATTAATCTGCAATTGCATAAAACAAATAACCTGGCAATAGCCAGATTAATAATTGTGTAGTACTTGATAGTACTCCACAATATCAATCTGGGACTGCTCCATGTAAGGAAAGAGGCACGGATTGGACAATGCAACAGTATGTCCCGCCTCTGACAGGTTTGTTTTTAGCCAATCGCGGGATCTTCACAACGAGCGGAGCCAATTGGTCGATTAAACTCTTATCAAAACCCGTAGGTAAAAAAGCACAAACATCTTTATCATCCAGAAATGCGCAAAGCGCCTCTCGTTGTTCTTCCTTCAAAGAAGCGAAAGGAGATTCAGCTAAAACTGACTTAACAGCAGCATCTACACGATCGTTGTCCTCCGTTGCCATGTTTGTTTTGATCTACTGGCGCTTGGTGTCGTCTTCACACCCGGATATCCCACCCCACACACGAATACTGCTGCGTGATTGGCCCGTGCCAACTTGGCTCTGTACGAACAGTGAATGCGGGAGCGGAGCGAGATGGTTTCTTGAGAGATTTGTGAACTCACAAATATCGCAAGAAATCAACTTGCTGCCAAGGTTATAAAACAAAACCACTGATGAAAGACTATAGATCGTGCCCTACCTGCCCTGGCAAGAGCCTGGTTGGCCTGGTCACTGATCAGCTGGGTGAGTCGTACTCGCTGGGCATCAATGGTCTCCTGCATGGCCTTCACTCTCACCCTCAGGTTGCTGTTTTCTGTCTGCAGCATTGAATTTTCGTGAAACATGTCGCTAAAGCTCTCAATACCGTCCTCACCCACCATACGCTTTCCCTGCAGAGGGGAGGAGAAAATACAGAAGACAATTTGATACTCTCTATAGGTCACTGTACACCCTTTAGGCCTTCCGGGTCATATATGACCTGGTTTTGTTTGCCCCTTCTCTTCAACTGGGGTAAACACTAGCTCAAGAGCTTTTGCTGTAGAAAAACCTTCTTTTCACTTTGCTGTCTTGCATCAAAATGAAAAAATGGTCGGGAGAGACATGGGAAAGGGGTGGGACTCAAAGTTGTCATTATTACTTGTTTATAATACTGCAACTTTGAAGGTGTTGCATGTCAGTGTTTGTGTATGGGAGGCACATCAATGATTGTTTCTGAAGGTGCTTTGAAGGTGCAGGTGCGGGTCAGTGTGTGTGAACATGCATGTGCGTGGGAAGAACACGAGAGGCAGCTCCTCTCAAAGGGAAAAAAAAAAAATCACAAATTTATCTGTTTGTGTGTGTGAAGTGTACGGAGGGGTGTGTGTTTGTCAGACAATAGTCATTTGCTGGATAGGTGTGTATTTGAGTGTTTGTGGGGAAGGGGTTGGTTGAGAGTTGGATGTGTGTGTGGATGAGTGAGAGAGTGGAGTTTGATTCTTTGATGGTGCTAGAAAGCCAGGAAATGTATGTAAATTCTCTGTATGTAACAGATTCTTTTTGAATGTTTTCCTACAGCATAACCTCGCGCATGTGTGTGAATGTGCATGTTTTTGGGGGGGTGGGGTTGGGGTGAGATTTTTTTTGTTTTTTTTGGTATAGGTGAGTGAGAGGATGGTAATAGATGTGTGCATTGTGCCAGAAAGCACACCAAAATCAATTTTGTAACGTATAGCGCCACCTAGTAGTGTACGGGTCACTGGAGACCCGGAAGGCCTTTAGTGCCATTCTGTTTAATAAATTACCCATGATGCAGTGCAGAGGGGATACTCAATTGTATTTGAAAAAGAGGTCGATTATGCTGAACTGCTGTAATTTTCATGTAATTACATTAAAGGCAACTACATTTTTAAAGAGCATCTTGATGCCTTCGGGTCGTCAGAGACCCGTATGCCGTATTAGGGTTAAAAAAAGTTTGAAAACTTGAATTTTTTCAGTTGAATTTTGTCAACTGCTGTCCCGCTCTTTGAACTCCTCCCTTCTCCTCACCGTCTTGTATTCCATGAGCTCCATCTGCAGTCGAGCTATCTCTGTCCTCAGAGCGCTGATCTGTTGGCTGGCCTTGTCCTGATTCACCATGACCTTGTTCTTTATGTTACGGGCCCGGTTGGCGTACTTCAATGTGTTCAGCGTTTCCATGAAATCACGATCAGATGGACTGATGCATGCGATCATCACTGTTTGGCTGAGAAAAGCAGACAGAAGCTATCGCTTAGTGTTTGACGCAGCTACACAACCCTACATGGTTCAGGTGCCTGTGTCTTATCTGCACACATTTGATAGGTTTGATGCATGGCACAAAGCTTGAAAAACAGAACTTATACTCAAACTAAGCAAAACATCTTTTCAGACCTTGTAAACTAAAGCTGATGTAACAAAAGCATTGTGTACAGCTTGGAAAAAAATATGATAATACTTTGATTTCTAAATTTAGATTTTGTTACAAAAAGTTAAGATTCAAAATTTAGTTACCTCATTAAAGTTAGTTCTTTTCACAAGTATCCTTATACTTTCTACCAGCATTGGTAACATAGGGGCTACTTAGAAAAGCATTGCACATATTGATTTTTGAAAAAAATATAAAACATTTTTTTTGTGATCAATGGAATTAGAACTTGCTTGTAGTTGAGATTGCTAACAAAAGACATCGTGAAATTTTACACGTAATGTTGTGAGATAGTATATTGCCCTCTCCACTTTTCATATTCTTGACGTTTGTTTAATAACCCCATGGCAAATGGCTAGGTTTATTTCAGATTTCTAATTTCAAGATATTTAAACAGAATCTTGCAGTGTTGGTTTGCTGATTTCAAGCTGAAATCACTGACTAGTCAGTCTACAACATGTCAAGACATTGTAACAGCCTTCACCTGAGGAAATAATAAAAAAAAAGTCGTTCACCAACCTGTTTCCTCCTAACGAGTCCTGCAGAAGTCGAGTGAGCTTGGAGTCTCTGTAAGGCACATGTGAGGAACGCTTGCTCCGGTCACCCAAAGCACTGATTACATTCCCCAGAGCGAGCTATGCAACAGACAGGGGATGCCAAAAGAAGAATATAAGTTTAAGGGACGCAATAATTTTCTAGCAATCCACTTGTTAAGTTCCACGGTACTCTGTCACTAAATTGACCAATTAGGTTGATTCTTCATCTGTGCATCAGAAAGCTGAGTAACAAAAGGGAATAATGTCAAATTAAATTCTAAGAGTAAGTTAGCCCGTTTCTTTTCTTCAGGAAGATAGAATATATACACTGTAGCTGAAATTTCTTTAGTCTGTAATGTTGCAATCAAAGTATAAAGACTCATTGGTAAGTAAAGTACTGAACATAACAGCTGGACATGTTGTTAGGTTAAACATTACAGATTATATTAGAATTTGTTTGTGCAGTCACAGTTTTAATTATCTTTTATTTGAACCCCTTAATATTTTTCCTGTTTGAAAAGGTGACCCAGTGCCCTTTGAATGCCTGGCATACATTTATGAAACTCAACCACTAGATGGCAGTCAATATCTAGAACGTCAAAGCTTCTCTGCATCTCTGAGTTAATTTAAAAATCCTGTCAGAGTGAGGCACAAAAGGAAGCTCACCAGCCCACAGTTAATGGAGATGCCCTCTTTGGCTCGATCGCCTGTCGCTCCGGTTCTCTTCAGCCTCTCGGAACCAGCCAGGTCCACAAAGTGAAACTTGGCTGTCAGCGTCTCGTACTCATCCATCTCAGAGTTACCGTTGGAAACTCTGTTATCAGTCTCATCTTCTTGCTAAGTGATGAGGACAAATGCAATCATTTCACAGAAGCACTGTGACAATTACCTAATTCTCTATTTTGAAATTTATTCTGCACACAATGTTTTTTATCAACTGACTGGTGTAACAATTATGTTGTTAACTCTTTCAGTGAATTCACAGCAGTTCTATGAATTTTTTTTACACATTTACTGTTTGACTAGACTAACATTGTCAGAGGCACAGACGCGGACTTGGCACAGGTGGATGGTGAAGATGGCGTGGGACCGAGAGCTCTGGACGTTCATCTGAGTGCTGGCTGTGGTGCGAGACAGAGCCCCCAACTTCAGGCACTGCATCATCTGAAGAGTCAAACAAGGTGTTGTAAATATCAACACAAGGGCTGAACTCCCAGTGATACCTCTTAAAATTTTAAAAACAAACAAACAAAAAACAACCAATACACTTTTACTACTAACTTCACTCCTTTGCATTTAGAAAAGTAAACATCAGTATAGTAATGAATAATTTATCTATAATGAATAAAGAATGCTTTATCTCTTCAACCATTGTAGTGGTCAAGAGGTTTACATTCATAAAAATAGTGCATAAATCTGCTATAAGCATACAGAATTGTAATTCTCAATTATCTGCAATTTACTTAGAAATTTCAATCAATTTATTGGAGCAAGAAAGATCACCTGACAAGTGTGCTGCTCAGTGACTAGATCAATACTTTGAATGAATAAATAGTGCAATTGAACATCATGAGTCTATATCCTCCCTGTTTGCTTTGATGACTGACACAAACACATCTCTCTCCTGTACCTCAGCCTCGGAGGACACGGTCCGTGTGGTCACCCCCACTGTGTAGATTCCTCCGGTGGCATCTTCGTGGATCTTAATGTGAGACTTCTGCTTCATGTCTCGTGTGGAGTCAAACAGGTCCAGAACTTCCTCATTATAAAGCTTCAGGGAAGCAAACAAAGGCAAAAAACTAAACATTTCTAAACGGCAGTATAAATGATTTTAAAAAATCGCAGTGAAGAGGCTGACGGTTTTACAATTGAAATATAACAGATCTTCATAATGCTATTTTGGACTGCATTTAGTATTAATATAAGAACTAAAATAAAGAAGGAGGATTAACACTTGTTAATTTCTGACAAAATCGGGTTGGTGCGTTTTGGTCAAATTTAAGTGGAAAATGTGGACATGGAAAATTGATATATGCAGAAAAGTATGCAAAAAAAAAAAACAATAGCTTTTGTACATAAGAAAAGCTTACAAAGCAAGAGCAGTGCAAGAGTCAAAATCAAAGAGAATGGAAGCTGAACATAAATATCTCAGGGCTAGGTTAGCAATCCAATGTGATAGTTCTGTGATACAGAAGCTGTATCTGTTTAGTGATCTTGGCCTTGATTCAACACAAACTCATTTCTAATCATTATCATCATCCATTGCCAAACAGCCTAGGGGTTTCTCTCTGATAAATAAAGATCTTATCAAATAAAGAATCGGTAAAGCCTACAGTGACATATCATTTTCTCTGTGCATTTCATTTACAGTTAACAGTAACTGTTGTAGACTCTTGTTAAGTTCCATCTGTCCTTCCATTTCCAGGTTTTCTCTCAGAATTTAAGTTGTCACAGTTTGACGGATCAGCACAACTGTCAACTCGCATCATTCCCATTAACTCTTCCTGTCCAGACTGACACCTTCCTCCACCACCCCGACATCTAGTAATCCCACAATGACAGCTGCTGCAGTTCAATTGTCAGTGTGGATAGTTTCAAGTGATGGAGCGCTGGTGTCACACCTTGGTAAACAACCAGTGTCAACGATATGAGCCTGACCCATGACATCGCTGTAAAGCCCGTCGTCAGCTACACAGAGAAATTTTTTTCATTTTGTCAATACTAGCCTCAAAGAAGCAGATAAAATGCACACCAATTATGATGCAGTGAGGTGTTTTTTTTACCTCAAGGAACTGGGCGTTGATCTTAAACTCAGGTACAGGGCGTCCCTGCTCCTGGGCGGCCTGTCGACGCTCTTCAATGCCTTTGAAGAGGTGGTGGACGGCGCGTGGAATGATACCCAGCTCCTCGTCTACTATGTTGACGTCGAAGCCAGTTCCCATGGTGTACGTCTTCCCTGAACCTGTCTGCATGGGGAGGAATAACGGTCATGCAAAAGCACAAATTGTGCACCTAAGCGTCACACTTGAAAACGCTAGATAATAACACCTTTTCCATGAAAACCCAAGAGTTATGGCCTGGCCTCTATGTCATCAGAACAGCATCTGCACTGAAAAGCTAAAACCTTTCTCCCGAGGACTCCTCTATCTGTATGCCTATGCTATCACTGTAGTATTTTATTACAGCATATTTCATTTTAGTCTTGTAAAACTGTCATCTGAAATTTTGATTCTTCACTGTTAACTACTTCGCGTGTCAGATTTTGAATCATGCTACATAGATGAAAAATTATATTTTTTGTTATGAAGAGTTGTCAGTAGTAACTGCTATAACTTTTTAAGCTGCATTTTACTGTGTTTTTACACGCACTCATTGCATTTTCTGTTTATTGTTTAATTGTGTAATTGCAGAGTGCTTTAAGCAGTGCTGTAGAAAGTACTTTTTTTCTATGAACTCTTCCTGAATCTGTCTGCTACTTTTCCCCTCAGTGTTTGGTTTCCTATATTTCCCCAGAATGACTCTTGAAATCCCCAACAGTGCATTTAAATTCTAAATACTCACACAGCTGTTTTTCTGGTCAAGTTTAAGTTCATAACTATGAAAAGTTCTGAAATGTATAATTTACATTTGAAATATCTGAATACACAAACTAGAATAATCTATTTTAGTATTCCCCACAGCGTGTTACTTAAAACTAAACCAGGTCTTTGAGCAAACTAAAGTCCTTTAGATAAGACAGAAGATTTATTCCCTGCTCTTCACATCGTTACAGTCTGTTTATATCTGCATCAGAGTCGGCCTGCGTTCTTGTGATGCAGCCGAGTGGGTCGTCTAAATCTAGATTAGTCTCTGTAAAGCCGCAGAGGCAAACAGGTCTGATCCAGGGCAAACCAACCGCTGTCTGTGCGCTCGGTGTGGATGTGTTTTCAGAAGTAGGCCACCAGTGACAGAAGCAGTTACTGGGGAGATATGGGTTAACATGGACACACATTAAAGATGCATGGCTGTCTAAAAGGTGTGTGTGCGCACTTCACTTTTGTATGTGCGAGTGCTGTACAGTGGGAGCTCCGTCACCACGGCAACCTGAGCAGTAGGGAAGGTAAAGGTTCAAACTTGCATGTTATTTCCATGTGGTAGAATTGGTAATGGAAACAAAGAGGAAGGGGACATGAAAAAGAAGGACTAATTGGAGGAAAAGAAGACAAGTGCTGCAACTCATTATTTTCAGTATCAACTACTATACATATTAATTGCTCAATTCATTCTAAAAATCTAAGAAACATCAGAAAATAGGAATAAATGTACATAAGCCCAAATATAATCAATTTAATAAGTCTGATAACATCTTATACATCAGGTAGGGACACAGAAAGGTTGCCGGCTGGAACAGACACATTTGGGACATTTTGCCTAAAAAAAGAACATCAAGTGTCAGTAGCTGAACAGCACTGTGAAACCATGAAGCACTATCTTAAAGACTGATGTGGATTTATTGTTGGGAAACACCCAAGTGCATACATTTAATCAAAGTATCTGAGTTTTGAAAGGAATTACACTGATTTTTGAAAACCTGTAAATGACATAAAAGGTGTGTCTCAAGCAAAAGAAAAATTTATTTCAGCTAAAATTTTCAAAAAAGTTAGTTTTAGCTTGGGCTGCACAGTGGGGTAGCACTTTCGCCTTGCAGCAAGAAGATCCCCGGTTCAAATCCCGGGGTGGGCCTGGGATCTTTCTGCATGGAGTTTGCATGTTCTCCCTGAGCATGCGTGGGTTTTCTCCGGGTACTCCGGCTTCCTCTCACAGTCCAAAAATATGCTGAGGTTAATTGGTTACTCTAAATTGCCCGTAGGTGTGAATGTGAGTGTGATTGTCTGTATATGTAGCCCTGCGACAGACTGGCGACCTGTCCAGGGTGTCCCCTGCCTTCTCCCGAGTCAGCTGGGATAGGCTCCAGCACCCCCCATGACCCAAGTGAGGATAAGGCGGTGTATAGAGAATGGATGGATAGTTATAGCTTGAAATTTTTTTTGACCTGCGATGTACATTACATTTTATTTTTGCAGAAGTTACTTTAAAAACCTTTAGCTCTGCATGTCTTGCAATAGTGGGTTTAGCACCAGTAATGCCAAGAAAATTAGGGGTAAATCCCTAAAGCGTTTCTGAAGGTATGGTGTGGCTGCACTCACAAGTGTATATGCAGTGGATTTCTGTGGGCCCCATAAGAACTTGAGCTCCCTCGTGATTGAACATACCGATGTATATGGGCATAAAAGAGAGTGAATGGATAAGCAAAGAGTAATCAGCACTAGGACATAAAGATTACGGACTACTAATCAAAGTGAAATCATTCCTTATTTATAAAATTAATATACTGTTGTATCGTTTTAGAATTTCATAAATTTCTGTCGTCCAAACCTACCAATACAAATACTACCAAAAAACCTACAATTAACATAAATTATGTTCTGAAATTTGTTCCACAATCTTCTGTCACTGTAATTCATGATGATGGAATGTATTAATCTGAATACCTTAACTGAATCTTAGTTAACACATAATTACAGAAAGATGGATCTTGTTACAATACCATTTCTGTAAATAACTATAACAAGATTTAGTCTTTTTTTTCAACTTGTTTTCAGTTAAATTCATTATGTTACGTCTATTTTAATTCTCAGGTGTAGCCTGTAGTCAGCCTATTATAGCTGGTAGTTTACTGGTTATTGTGAGATACTAAAGATCAAAAGATCAGTTCCCCTAACCATTTTTTTTAACAAGTTTGCTTTTCTTGTACCCTGGTAAGTGCAGAATTATTTCTATCAGGGATGGAACCCTGGTCAGAAATCATTGTCCTACTGTAATTCTGCTACTGTGTACTCGGAATGTATGGCACCTATTGTATGTAAATTCTTGGTTTTCCATCTGCTGCACTTCCCAAGGCTTGATGAAGTTGTTAAAGTCCTCTGAGATGCAATTTTGATGCACTTACAGGAAAAACTGTCATACTTCCACATTTGTCATAAATATTGCAATGACACAATCTTTGATAGTATTGGGAAATACACTCTTTAGCCTTCTTGCAGAGAGAACATCAATATTATTCTCACCTAGAGGTCAGGTCGCTTCTCTCAGGATAAAGAATGTCAACAAGAAGATAAAAGCTCTGCCAGTAAAGCAGTTTCCTCCATGTTTCCAGTTTAAGAGATAAGATAAATTCATCCTAACTGTAGCATCATATTAAGTGTTCAGATTAAAACATTGACCATCTCATCAAACTCAGCAAGAAAGCAAATAACTGTTTTTAAAATGACAGCTAACTATAAAGCTACAGATTAACATATACAAAGTGAAAGGTTAAAATTCTTGATCTCTTAACCAAAATGTCAACTCCCTCTACTTCTCCAACACTCCTCCTTTCCACAAACACACACACACATGCACAGGGTAGTTTTCGACATCTCTCAGTCAGCACTGCAGCTGTGATACTGAGGACAAAGACTTGCCTGTCCGTATGCAAATACAGTGGCGTTGTAGCCCTCGAAACAGCCCTCGATCAGCTTCTCTGTGCAGGTGCTGTAGATGGCGTCCTGCTGGGAGTCCATGTCGAACAGATAGTCGTAGGTGAAGGCCTTGTCTTTCCCCAGTATCACCTGAGGCTCCCCTGGCATCACATATGTACAGATGTGACATCCCTCAATCTTCTCCCTGGCAAGCTGAGGACGAATCCTGCAGAAAATACACAAAATGTGACACAATTTTGTAGATATACAGGGTATGTTTATGTGTACAAGGGTCGAAAGTTCGAAATCCTTGAGACAAAGGGCTTCTTCAAGATAAATGACAAGAAAATGAAAGGTGTTCAGTGGTATGAACCAGCTAATCCACCCCTTTTTTAGTGATTTCTACTGTAATGACTAGTTAAAGAAAATAAAAAAGAGCATACTGACGAAAACTCAGATTTACAAATTGTGAGTTTTTACATTGTAGTTGCACAAAGCAAATGACAAAATACAAAAAAATCATTATAGTCATTGAAGGAAAATAGCAACTTGACAGTGTAAAAATAATCTGATAGTAAAAGTCCTATATTCAAAACTTTACATTCATCCAAACTCAATATAAATACGTTTGGTATTATTAATTTATATGCAACAAAGGGCATTTAAAATCTATTAAAAACACAAAATTACACCCAAAATAGTCACTTTCAACAGCCACGAAAGCCCTGTTTGCATTTGAATACAAACAGGTCTTACAGTGGGTACGGAAAGTATTCAGACCCCTTGAAATTTTTCACTCTGTGTCATTACAGCCATTTGCCAAAATCAAAAAAGTTCATTTTATTTCTCATCAATGTACACTCAACACTCCATCTTGACAGAAAAAAACAGAAATGCAGAAATTTTTGCAAATTTATTAAAAAAGAAAAACTGAAATATCACATGGTCAGAAGTATTCAGACCCTTTGCAGCGACATTCATATTTACCTCACATGCTGTCCATTTCTTCTGATCCTCCTCCAGATGGTTCTGCTTCTTTATTGGAGTCCAGCTGTGTTTAATTAAACTGATTGGACTTGATTAGGAAAGGCACACACCTGTCTATATAAGATCTTACAGCTCACAGTGCATGTCAGAGCAAATGAGAATCATGAGGTCGAAGGAACTGCCCAAGGAGCTCAGAGACGGAATTGTGGCAAGGCACAGATCTGGCCAAGGTTACAAAAGAATTTCTGCAGCACTCAAGGTTCCTAAGAGCACAGTGGCCTCCATAATCCTCAAATGGAAGAAGTTTGGGACGACCACAACTCTTCCTAGACCTGGCCGTCCAGCCAAACTGAGCAATGGTGGGAGAAGAGCCTTGGTGAGAGAGGTAAAGAAGAACCCAAAGATCACTGTGGCTGAGCTCCAGAGATGCAGTCGGGAGATAGGAGAAAGTTCCACAAAGTCAACTATCACTGCAGCCCTCCACCAGTTGGGGCTTTATGGCAGAGTGGCCCGACGGAAGCCTCTTCTCAGTGCAAGACACATGAAAGCCCGCATAGAGTTTGCCAAAAAACACATGAAGGACTCCCAGACTATGAGAAATAAGATTCTCTGGTCTGATGAGACAAAGATTGAACTTTTTGGTGTTAATTCTAAGCGGTATGTGTGGAGAAAACCAGGCACTGCTCATCACCTGCCCAATGCAATCCCTACAGTGAAACATGGTGGTGGGAGCATCATGTTGTGGGGGTGTTTTTCAGCTGCAGGGACAGGACGACTGGTTGCAATTGAAGGAAGGATGAATGCGGCCAAGTACAGAGATATCCTGGAGGAAAACCTCTTCCAGAGTGCTCAGGACCTCAGACTGGGCCGAAGGTTCACCTTTCAACAGGACAATGACCCTAAGCACACAGCTAAAATAACAAAGGAGTGGCTTCAGAACAACTCTGTGACCGTTCTTGACTGGCCCAGCCAGAGCCCTGACCTAAACCCAATTGAGCATCTCTGGAGAGACCTCAAAATGTCTGTCCACCAACGTTCACCATCCAACCTGACAGAACTGGAGAGGATCTGCAAGGAAGAATGGCAGAGGATCCCCAAATCCAGGTGTGAAAAACTTGTTGCGTCATTCCCAAGAAGACTCATGGCTGTACTAGCTGAAAAGGATGCTTCTACTCAATACTGAGCACAGGGTCTGAATACTTATGACCATGTGATATTTCAGTTTTCTTTTTTAATAAATTTGCAAAAAAATCTACATTTGTGTTTTTTTTCTGTCAAGATGGGGTGCTGAGTGTACATTAATGAGAAATAAAATGAACTTTTCTGATTTTGGCAAATGGCTGCAATGACACAGAGAGTGAAAAATTTCAAGGGGTCTGAATACTTTCCGTACCCACTGTATGTCCAAGGACACATGGCTGCTGTAGAGATCAAGGTCTGATCTCTACAGCAGCTGGCAAATATACAGTGGGTACAGTAGCTGCTGTACACCAAAGTTTGTGGTGCAACCTTCACATCACACTTCAATCTTTCTAACCATACCGCAGAACAGATTAGCACACTGCTGCTGCATTAGGCAGTAAACAGGAGAGCAGACTGATTACAGCAACGAGTGGACACATTATTGCATATGGTCAGTTTTAAAAAACAATAAAAAAACCCACACACAATAAAACCCCCTCATTTCAATGGGCTTTAACTGTTATTCTGCATCCACAATAATCTCTAGTCAGTCTATATTTGCCAGTGTCTGTTTCTTGTGCAATAGGCCAATGTTATTTGACTGTCGTACATCAGACACATGGTCAACATCCTCCTCTGACCCAATACTTTGTTCTATAAAACCTGCCATCTGGGTTAATATGTACTGCTTCAGTGTGTCTGTCTGTGTGAATGGCAGAGCTGACATGCTTAATGTTAGTAATGCTTTCCTGAATGGTGGCCAACTGAAATCAGGCAAGGATTAACTACTTTACTGTGGATATGAGGGAAGAAGAAGCGAAAGACAGACAGTGGCGCTGTTTGTATTCTTTCTGCAGTGAAAGTAAGCATTTCATTATTTCGTGAAAGAACAATCATGTATATAGTACACATACAAGGAGCAGCTTTATTCAAGGAAACAGAAACAAATGTCAGCATGTATGTTGTTCAGCTGAAAACAACTTTAAAACACATAAAATGAAAAATATTGGAGAATCCTGGTAGTTTAGGGCCAACATAGTGTCCAACAATTGCGAGAGAGGTGACAATTATAATGTGACTATCAAATCCTTATCGCTGAAAAGATAATGATTTAAAAATTAAAGGCTTTTTAAAGTAATGATTTCAAGCAAAACTGCAATTAAAAAGGACATGTCTTTGTTTAAAACAGTGAGTTAATTGTGAGATTTTTTTTTCTTTTTATTTCACTATGTGACTAGCTGCTGCAAATCGTCAATTGCTGTTGGCTCCAGTTATTGTTTGTATGCTATAGTCCAACCTGGAGCCTGACCTTGTTCTGTGTAAGTGTTTTCAAAGAGCAAAGACTTGAAATTAAAGGCTGGTTCGTCTATTGTGTGACACAGCAGCACCAGTGCAAAGAACACACATATGAAGGCACCATTTTGTGAGGTGCACCACCAAAGAAAAAGGGGTGAAAAAAAACAGAAAAGGAAAGTTGAGTCAATTCATTAGGAGAGCTTTGCAATATATTTTAATAGCATCGATTAACTGAATAAGAGTCAATAGATTAATTGTTGTTTCAAAGTGTTTAGTTGCAGTCCTCTGTAAATACTCAGTTTACAATAATATATAATGAATACGTATATATGATTGGGAGGAAATATGCAATTGCAATTGTTCTTACAGATATCATGGTCTGATTTGTGATAGACTCACTGCATGATGTCCATCTTCAGTTGCAACCATTGTGATTTGCAAATCGATTTTTTTTTCAAACTGCTTGCTTGAAAGATGATATTAATGTACAAAAATGGGACTCCTGCACAGTGTCCTTATGTTCAAGGCCTGTAATGAAGCAGTATATCAAAATAATGGTTGTGTCCCTTCAGACCTTCCTCTGAGTGCTTGTTAGAGAATATGACAACCTGAGGACTCATTCTTTGAAAAAGATCTGTTTGGATGCAAAACATTAGTTTGATGTAGTGATTTAATAAATGTCTTGCAACCCCAGTGCACAGTAATTATCTTTTTGCACATGAAACTGAGCTGTTCTAATTCGACATCGCCCTCATCTCCTCCATTAAAATTCCTCTAATGTGGAATAGTAGGACAGTTTTGCAGATTGCCGTGTTTTTTTGCACAATCAAATTAGAAGCCAAGTAAAGGCACTGGTCAATTCAGTACAATTATTTTACTACACAATTAATATCGTGGTAGGAGTCAGAGTCAGGTTTGCTATTAAGTAAAGTGTTAATGTTTATTGAAAAAGAAAAGAAATAAGAATTTCAGTATCAATGTTTTGCTCACACTATGGTACATTATGACCAAATGAGCCAACCTTGCAGAGAGTATCCCTCTGCTTCTTTAGAAAATTTTTCTTCATGCGCTGAGCGCACAAACAAGCTTGGAAGAAAAAGCACCTGACAGTGGGCCTACCAGCGTCTCTGCCCTGTGTGGATAAGGGCCTCATTGTGCCTCCAAGTTCAGGGGAAAACAATACTCTGAGTGGACTACAGTGGAACCATTGTGTCCGTCTGTGTGACACTGGATCCCAGCGCTGACACCAACGCCACGGCTGGAGGATTACACGGTTGGACGGAGGCGAGGGAGGAGAGGTAATGTCCTGCATGGAGGTCATGACACGTCCGCGAATAACCGTACAAACGCTCAATGAGTGTGGTCACAGATAAAAGATAGGTACCATAAAATGAAGGCTGTTCCTCAGTCTTCTCTTTGCTATTTTTGATAATGCACAGTTCTTCGCAGTCTGTGTTATTCTGTTCATTTTTCAGGCTGCTGTGTCCATGACATTTTATACTCAGTTGCCTGTAATGTTGATGTTGCAGTATGTGAAGCGAAAGCACTGCTGGATGATTTTTCTAACTCAGCGCTTTATAAAGTGCTGCTTCTTCATTAAATGATGGTTTGATATGAAGTAGCTGCAGCCAACTCAGAATACTCATTTTGCTTAGGTTAGCTAGTTTTAATCAAGGGTAGAAACTGGTTTGTAACTACATTTTAAAACAAATTTTTCAACAGAGCAGTTTTATAAACGTGACAGGAGTTGAAGGTTTCTATCATGATACCAAAGTACAGTTCCTGATTGGAAAAAAAACAATGTACTGACAGTAGCAAAGATGAAGAACATTGCAACATGAGCAACATGTATGTAAAAATTTCCAAATTCATTAATGATGAGCTTTGCAGTTATCTTAATTAGATTGGAATACAACAGCTTGTCAGATGTCAAACATAGCCGGATATTTTGGAACTAAATCACTACATGATAATAGGAATCAAAGGCAGCAATCTTGATTAAAAATTTGAGATCTAGTGCAAATCCTATATTTTTAGAGTTTAAGTAACAGCAAAAATTCTGCAGCAATTAGAAAGTGTTCATTATTCAACTTCAACAACACCAATAAACAAAACCAAGACAAATAACGTTGTGTTACCTGTTGTGACTGTTAGAGGATGAACTCTAGCTTTTGATGTTCTGATTCTAAGAACTGAGCACATCCAATGGTTACAATTACACTGGCTTGAGTAATTTTTTTTTTTACTTCCTTGCGAAGTGGCACATGACGCATGTAGTGGGAAAAGGGCTTGACAGAAGAGAGAAATCTGAAATCGGTCTGGATGTTCATGCATTTTTGCTGAAAGTAGCTGGAATAAAGTTGGAGATAATAAAGAGACCAGAAGATTCGCACAGCTATCAGTTGCTGCCACTCGGACCAACAGAGGCATCGGTCCAATGATCCAATGAAGCAGGAAAATAACTAGAAAGCCGGTAAATGGGAAGATCTCACAGTGCTAACAGCCTTTAAGTCTGAGTGGGAGAAGCTGTTGCTGCTGGGTGTCATATTCAGAGAAAGTACAGATAAACACTGGAGTTTACAACTGTCTTCTTGAATTCCTCTGAGTTATCTAATAGAGCTTGTGTTCTACTGTTTGGATCTTATGTCACTCGTGTATTCCATAGTAAACGTGATCCAAGTCAGACAATCAATGTGTGCTTCCATGTCAAATTTACCATATTTAACCAATTACACGTTTCCTTGGCCTGTAAGAGTATTTTAGAAATCTAATCCCTTCCATGGGGGTGGGGGTCTTTGTTTCAGATGATTTAACTCACTAAATGGGTGTGTAATCCTGTCTGTTCAACACTCTCCCACAGCATTTTCACACTGGGGGATCTGATGGCATTTCCCACTCTTTTCGTCGGCATATACACACCGAGACTTTTTGCTGTACCAACAGAATTTCACCCTAGATTCTTGCTTCTCATTAAGTCAAACATTATTATTAGACTATTTAATTAAAATATATCATTATTAGATTTATATTCAAAGTTCTGTATTATTGAAGAGTGGCTTTACATTAATAGTTCATAAACAGAAACAAAGGGCCAGAAAAAATTTCAGTTTTATTGTTTATACTTTTAGACATGTAGGCTTGTATCAAGATTTTGTTATCGTACAAAAGTGTATGACATCAAGTCTTGTGCAGAGAATTTCACTTTTAAGAAGAAAGTAGTAACTTCCTGAATCTGCAGACATTTTCATTAGGCAAATTTACAGATCAATAGCAACCATTGCTTTTCATCAATAATGACTAGAGTCAAAGTGATTTAATTTGTAAAAAGCATGGTAAACTGAGCCTCAATGTATCAGTATGGGTCAATAAAAAACTGTTGTGGTTGCTCATCTATTTTAGGGGTATGGGTTTTGAACGTTATGAGCAGAGGTCGCAGGTCAGGTGAGGGTCAGAGTCAAAGGTCATGACAGCTTTGCAGCAGAGACCTGATGTCTGGCTAATATTAGGAAGTAACTAATTTTGATTTTTCTTTTTAAAACACGGATTGAAAAATATCTAAAACAGATAAACTCTACACAAAGGGAAAGGCAGCAAAATAAATAGTTTATTTGCCAGTGGTGCATAAAAGCAGAATAATATTAAATAGCACCCGTTTCAGTTGTGGGTTTATTACTAAAGTGTAATTTCTTCTTGTTGGGTATTGACAGTTTTTGTTTATATTTTTGTCCTCCTTGCACATCTGAAGCAGATCAGAACGATGACTGAATTTGTAGTACTGAAAGATGATGTGTATTCATCTGTACTCACAGCTTGTTTCTAAACTGCTGGAGTTCAGCTATGAACCCTGAAGCACGCCCAAACCTGCTACCACACCCCCGATCTCTCCAACCCCCATCAAACCACCTTCTCACTGCACTCAATAAATCATTAAGGGTGCTGCATATCACTGGAAGGAAGGGATGAAGGATAAAGATATACGAGTGTGTGTCTGTCTGAGACTGCAGTTTATAAACGCCTTTTGGTTTCATGTTCAGGTTTTATCCAGCTGTCTGCAGAAAAAAGAAGGGAAATTATTGAAATGTGAGATTCAAGGATATGCAACAGATAGACAGCCCCCAAAGGATGCAGTTCTTGCAAATCCAACTTGAGTGTTTTAAGAAATGGTGTTTTTATCATCTAAAATAAAGTTAAACAATTAAAGAAATCCCTGTTTTTGGAGGTCATGCCTAATAAAAATAAATGACTTGAAGCTTGCCATGATGTAAATTAACATGTTTCTATTTATTATACTAAATGCTTAAAGGAAATGAACAATACATTTAAGTTTTAGCGCTTTCACAGTGATTCAGGTTCGTGCACTGCCCCTGTTCTCTTTGTGAAAGAGCTGCAGTGCAGAGAATCTAGCTAGTCCCAGGATCAAGCCGAAGGAAAAAACAGACCGAGACCAACCTTTGTTCGTGCACACACAGCCAAAAATCAAAGCCATTCACACAAAAGCTAAAGCACCACTCCCAGTGGTCGCTGCAGACTGGTGAGTAAACAGGCCAGATCTTTATGTGGAGATTTGCAGAGAACAGCATCGTAGCTGCTTGGGATGATGTCACCTGCTACTGGGCTGTCCACTCAACTTTAAGCAGAACGTCTCACTGTCCTTTACAGAGGACACAATTACTGCCTGTGTGAAGGACAGAGAAAACGAGGGTGCTCAGGAAACAGAAGAGGTAACGAGAGAGAAAATATGTGTCGTTGTCACACACTTGGCTTGCTGCCAGCCACTGCAGGCTGGCTGTAACCGGCCTCCTTGTGGTTGTAAACAAAGTGTGGCAGTGCTGGAAGGTTTAACAGCACAGGTGATTGCTTTGGGGCAAGTCAGCTTTCATCTGCTTCATTTTCTTTACCACAGAAGATCATGCTTAACAAGAAATCATACGCCAGGACGTTGGGGTTTACCCTTTTCCGTGTAACACGTTACAAAAGTTCCAAACTGGTCAGGCAAGTTGAAAAATACAGGAGAACACACTTAACTGTCTGCAACTCTTTGCTGTCATTTGCCTTAATCTTCCTGCCTATCCACTATCCTAAAATGACAAAACCCACTCATTTATTTTGTGTGAGACCATTTGGTTATTTATTAATAAAACTCAGTTTGGGTCTATGGCAACCATAACAGACAGTGAATGAAAACAGAAATTAAGAACAAACCAGGAAATTTCTGTCAAATCACTGAAATACTTTCTTCCTTCTCTTGCACAGACACACTGACAACAGACAATGTGTAGCAGGTTGTGCACAGGCAGGTCTATTAGAGCTCCTTCTTTGTACATTTATGGATTTAACATGTCTGTGTTCTTGCTTTCAAAAAAACAGTTTTTATAGAAATTGAATAGTCAATCGAACAAATTTAATCAACAATCAGTTTGCGTGATGCCCACATCCAGTAAACACACAGTTAAGACTTGAGAGTTGTACAAACAAGCTCCTCTGTAATTTGTGGTCATCCACAACACTCTTCACCTACACTAACAAATGTGTATGCTCGGAAAACCATAAATCCAGTGTTTTGCAGTAAGTAAAGGTCTTCCTGCGAATTTTTTTTTTGACAAAAACTAGTGTAATGTTTTGGTGAAATGTGATAATTAAAATGTTGGATCTAAAACAAAATCTCTGCCAGTGTGAAGTTGGGGGAAATTGCTTACCTGGCTTTCACAAAAAGTTTAATATGCCGACTAGCATTTCTACAGTTCACTAGGCCAGGATTCATCTTGTTTATTTAAAGCACACAAATTTGAAACCTGAATAAGAACCAAAGTATGAAGAATAAACAAAGAATTATAAAAGTGAAGGCCAAAAAAAATACTACAAAACCAAGAAATGCTAGGGTAAACACTACATAGTATATATAAACATGTTACTGCTATTAAAACGTTAACACTGTATAAAGACATTGCATGCTTGCAGTGGTTGCATATTTCACTTGTGAAAGTAATTACCTCTGCAGTACAGGGATTATAGCAAGGGGGTTGGTTTGTGCAGAGAGAGAGGGTGGTGTGCACAAGTTTAAAGAGATAGACTTAACACTGCTAAAGCAGGAATGATATCTAGGTTTCACAAAGACTTAAAATTTGGGTTCATTTTAAGGCAGGGGAAGTGCCTCACTGTGCAGAAGACATTAATATACAGACGTGGATGTTGTAGCCCAGCATTTCATGACATGTCTGTTGGCCTAACATCTCAAATGTAAATGCCAGACATAAAAACAAAGAAAAGCAGACAATTTTAGAGTGTAAGAGAAAACTCTCTGCAGTATCAATGCAGGATAAATACATAAAGGCCCTCTGCAGCTTCTATTTGGAGAATGCTTTTAAAGAGCCTAACAGTACAATCAGAAAGTACATTTTTAGCATCAATAACTCAAGAAGTGGTTTCATGCTCTGCCCATTCAGCCAGACAGGACCACCTACAGCACCAGACAAAGAGCTCAGAGCAGCATCTGCTTCAACTGAGCACTTGGCCACATATGAGCTGCAAGAAAGCCGCAAGAACACGCAATCTGTGCCACAGTCAAACACAAAGACATCCCTGTCCAGTGCTTTAAAATCATATGCGTGTGGACTCAATATGTATTTAATATTTCCTGTATCAGAGTTATGTGCGTGCAGTTCTGAATCACTCGAATACCGTGCGTGACATAAAAGATGGGGTTGCCATGGTGACCGGTAATAGAAGCAAAGAATTAAAGTCATAATCCGATCCCAGCAGGATATAATGCTGGTCTGGCCGGCTAAAGGATGCCAAAGGGAGGGGCATCAGAAAGAGACAAATGTACTCAGCATCCTGCCACCCATCAAAGACTTGAGGATGAGGTTAATTTACTACCAGCCTAACCAGCCAAACATTTTCTGTGCCTCAACGGTCATGACTAAAGCCTGGATATTAAAAAAGGGTTATCATCTAATTATTAATAACTGACTGGGATAATTTTACCTCCTTCAAGTGCAACCTCAAAGGGAGTCCTAAAATAAGCAATAAACTTAATTGATGCTTAAACGCCACAAAGAGCTGCAAATTTAGCCTGGGATGAAAACGGACTCAAAGCTGAAATACAATCTGATCTTGATTGAAAAGCAGAAACTTCTAGCTTGCATTGCATATCTGTGTATGAACTGATCCAAGTTTTGTAAAATGAGAGTGAATGAGTACCATTAATTCAGCCAAGAGCCATTAAAATATTAAATCAAATTCATCAAATTATCTTCAAAATGTGCAAACAACTGTCAAAAAAACTAAATGTGATAAAAATGAGGGATTTTACCATCTATATGTTGAAACCACAGATTGCACGGCAGCAGGATTAATGGGGAAAACAATTACAGTATTTTGATCTATACTGAGATCATAATTATTCATTAATTAGTTTAATCTTTCATATTGAAACAGTATTGCTTTAATTTTCATATTGTGCTACTAATGTACAAATCTATATCAAAATAAAGACTTAAATTAACATTCTTGCACACCTGAATTTTATGCATCCTCTAGGAAAAAGATAGCCTAGCCGCGCTAGACAACCCACGGCAACGAATTTAATTCTCTGCCAGGGTGGGTCTAGTTACCCTCCATAAGGCTCGAGGCTGGATTCTCCTAAAACTGGCCGGACCAATCACCATGAAGTGTAGAGTCAGAAGGCGGGCGGAACGAAGTGACGACAGAGGCGTGACGATTCTGACAGAAACAACCAGCGCAAAATAAACAGTTAATCTTTCGACTCGGCTTTGGCCACAGCCCTTAAAGATTTGAAGCTAAAATTCAACTTGAAAGATAAACAAAGGACGGCACTGAAGTGTTTAATTGAGAAGAAAGACGTATTTGGACTTATGCCGATGGGATATGGCAAATCCTTAATATACCAGTTGGCTCCGCGGTTCCGCTGGTTGGGAAGCTAATGGGACTTAGCCACAATCCGCCGGTGCTCTCGGAGCTACGTTAGCCTATTCGTTGCGTTGATTGGTTGTATACCTACCCAATTGCTGCAGAGGGATTTGATAGACAACCTTTTAGCCCACCTCCCTCCCTGTCGAGCTTCCCTAGACCCTTGTGCCGTCAGAAACATGGGTATAGCGTGGCTAGGCTAAGAAAAAGATAATTATACCCTCAGTGACCATCTGCTGATGGATTGACAACAATTTACATGTGTTCCCAAAACGTCTCACATGTAGGCAACAGTAGACAAAGCTAGATGGCGTCACACAAAGAACAGGTGTCACCACAAATTTCCTTGAAAAGAGCGAAAAACAGCATTTCAGTAGTAGATTTACCCAAGTTAAAAGATACAGAAGAGCATTTTAAATCTCAATATTTAGTTGTAGGAATCAAAACCTGTACTCGGGATCATAGCCAATGAATTCTGCAGTCCTAGTTAGTTGCTAGAAGAAAAAAAAGTGCAGTCATCATGGTGCAAAATTAGTTGGTCAAAGTCTTGGTTTTGCCAGCAGGAAAACATGCAAAACCTCTCTATACATTTTATGTCTCTAAAAATCACAATAACATTACTGTGTTGCTGTGTAGCCCAGTAACAGAAACCACACAAAAGCCCATAATTTTTGCTTAATCACTTCAACATAAACAAATCTTGTTTTGGCAACTGACTTCAAACTCTCACATCATTGCACAACTTGATCTGACGACAGCTAAAAGCTCATCCCTTCCTCTTCAGGAGACAGAGCATGAGGAAATCACACCCCAGCTCCTAAAATCCTTCCTGCAAAGGCTGAAAAGCAGAGTAACTAGAATATCCCTGCATTGAAATGTGATATTTCTGAGAAAAGGAGAGCATCATGAAGGCTCTTGGTACTAAATGTTCCAAATGATGCCTCAAGAGTATGACAAGTAAAACTAGGGCAAATGGGAAAAATCCCTTTCTGACATTTTAACAGCATGCCTCATTACCTCAGCTGTCCATAAACTGAACCACTGGCTCTAGTTTGAATAGAGGAGATTTTACTTACTTTTTCAAATAAATGAATTGACTACATCTCCATAGACTTCTAACTGGGTGTGTTACAAAGCAAGAGACACCAAATTCATCACATATTTTTACATGAGGTCAGAACTTGCAAAAACAAGAAACACACCCAGGCCTCTGTCAGGACACAATAACTGTGTTTTATAATCTGCATGTTAGGTTCATAAAGGCTCACAGCGCCTTGACCTGAGCTCATCTTCCTCTAATAAAGTCGTGGATATCCCAATGATCCTACAGCTTTTGAGCTTTTGGAAAAATGTGCTTTCAAAAACAAATAAGGGTATATTGAATCCCTGTGGCATGCTGATAACAGCTTTACTGCTTCCTGTAGGTCAGGAGTCAGACTGGCCCATCATTAGCAAGGGAGGGAAAGGTTAGGCAACAGGAGGTGTCAGCAAGGGATTGCATGAAGCTGTCAACATGCAGAGGAAAACTAGCAGGCAGGCCAAAGTTACTATTGGATGAAACATGGACTCATTCTTCATCTAATGGCACATACACTCATGTACTGGCAGTGAACAATGGCGAAAAAAAGTGATGACGAAATTTTTCAAATGGTGGCCAAAACAGTGGTCCTTTGTTTCTTGGCCACCAGGGGATTTATGAGCTTACTATCCCTTTAAACATTAAAAGCAGGTGTTTAGCCCTAACAGAAAAGAGTTTCGGTGCTACTATTAAAAAATCTTTTTGTGCGTCTCCTTAGGAAAAGGGCCACAACTCAAATCCTGAGTCCCCTCAGTAATGATAAATTGCTGTATTCATGTCTGCCACACCAACTCTGTAGTTGTAATTATCCCATTAATAAGAACTGATGGCACAGCAATGTTTTTAAATCCTGCCTCTATTTCTAGCTGGGCTGATACATTTTATTTGCAGACACACCAGTATGCTATGAATAATGTATCCTTTTCAGGACTGGAAACACTAACCAAAACACACACTGAACCTAATATGTGAGGTGTTGAATTAATTTGGATCATCTAGCACAAGGGTCGGCAACCTTTAACACTCAAAGCCATTTCAACCCGTTTCCCACAGAAAAGAAAACACCGAGAGCCGCAAAATCTTTTTGGCATTTAAAATGAAGACAACACTGCATACATCGCTTTTTTACCTCTATGCCCTTGTTTAATTTTGACTAATTAATAAAAAAAATAATGCATTAAAAAAATAAAGTATTTAACCACACCTTTCTCAGTTCCCAAACTTCTGGCACACCGATAACACTGATGAACACTCCAGCCAGGTAGGTAACGCTAATGAACCTAAAGTCTGTTTTCCAGCCGTGAAGAAGATTCACAGGATGCACTGTCAGCGCACAACAAAGTTTGAACAGTGATTGAAGACGAGAACACTCTGAGTGTGGTGAGCAGAAAGTTTCTTTTAAAAATCTTCCTGGTGGCAGCTTGGATAAAAACGTGGTTATTTGGAAATTGTGCAAAAAATTGTTTTCTGATCACCGCAGCACTTCAAGCCGGTGTATCCATCCCATAACAGACCACTTTTCGAGATGCTAAAGGTGCTTGAGTTTACAAAAAGCTTTAAAATATTGAATATAATCGCAACAAATGAACTTTGACTTTGCAGTAATCTGTAAATGTAGTAGACAGATAAATATAAATGAAATATTCTTGTGCAGGACTCTGCTGTGAAGGCGGAGACGTGTGGCGGTGGTGTATTTGCGACAATAAAAAAAAGAAAGAAATTTGAAGGAGCGACAGCTAGGATTTAGGAATGGTGACCCGCTGCTGCTGAATGAATGCAGAGCAAACACTGGGATCCGAAGATCAACAGGACTCCAAATGAATACACTGTTAACCTTTCCTGCTCAGCTCCCGACCGTGGTCAGGAAGCCCAGGGGAGGACAGTTCTCCAGGGCTGAAGTTATTGTTACTTCGGGGTTAACCCCCTTCACTTCCTCAGCAGTTGTAGAAGGCAAAGACACAGGAGTCCAGCCTTATTGAAGAATACTGCAGCCTTTATTGTGAATTAACAGCGGCTGAACCATACAGTTGTGCTAACCCAGCAGCTACACGCCTCTTCTCTCTTACTCCCCGAACCTACTTTGTCATCTTCCTCGCTCGCGCTGCACTCAGGGTCGCTCGGACATCTCGCTCTCCCCCTCTCTCACACACACACACACACGCTGCTATCTCTCTCCCTCTCTCATAACGGAGCCACACACTCTCATAACGGAGCCACACACTCTCATAACAACACGCAGGCCGGCGAGTGTCGGAGACTGATGGCTGGGACACATATTTTGACAGACAAAAATTAAGACATTTTATTTTGATGTTACAAGATCACCATAATCTTAAAATTTAGAATTAAATTTTTTAAACTAACAAACTAAAATAAAAGAAATTTTAATTAAATAGCCTGCTGATTATAAATTTTCCAAAGCTACAGGGAGCTGCAACAGTGGGACGAAAGAGCCGTGGGTTGCCGACCCCTGATCTAGCATATTAAATAAAACCTTGCTGTATACACTTAAACGACATTACTACTACGGGCCTGGCAGCATAATGATAGCAAGCATTGCTTAAAACATCAGCAGATACTAAAAACAAGACCTTGCAGCTATGCAAGGTAAACTGGTCGGCATCTCTGTAGATTTTGAGAGATCCACATGTTCTCACTGAAAGTCATGCTAATAATGGATATTTAACTGTGTATGTAGCACGCGCAGAGACATTAGCATACAAATACCATTTGCTGACTTGAGCATAGGACTGAAAGATTTGAGGAAGTAAAATCTTGTGATTTTTATCACAGATTTGACAGTCATGCTTCATTTTAATATTCACTATGTAACAGATTTAATGCATGTGATTAAGCACTACCAGTATCGGTTAGCAGATTTTCTGGCTTATTATTGGATTCACTGTTCACTGATCTGATACTGTCTGTACTATGATTAAAAAATTAATTCAAAATGTGCCATTTGGCTCTGATGCAGCTGCCTCTCACTATCTGTAGTCGCTCTGTAGTTTTAAGCAATGTCCTGCCCATAGCCTATCAACACTGAATGATAAAAAAAAAACTCTTAACTCAAAACATGTAAAAACAAAAAGCTGCATTCCAACACAGTTACATGTTGGAGTTTGTTTTATCTAACGTATATTAGTTCCATATATCGATTAGCGGGATGTATATACACATGCACGCACACAAACACGTATTTTCTTGCATATTTTGTTGTTTTGTAATATTTTGTACATTAACACTGAAGATTAGCATTTATTTGTTTACAACATAAGTCCAAATGTATTCTTTTATAGTTTTGATGTCTTCAGTATTAATTTACATTGTATAAATAATTAAATCAAAGCCTGAATGACAAGGCGTACCCAAACTTTTGAATGGTAGTGTGTATAAATTGCGATCTGTGCTAAATATTCAACTTCAGAGTTATTGCATCTACCCTCACACTAGGGCTGGGTATCAATCTAAAAGTTTCAATACCGGTACCAATACCGATACCTTCACTTCAATACCGGTTGCTAAACGATACTTTTTTCGATAACAGTTTTACAATATATACTCTAACAGAATGAAAATTGCCTTACACATTACTTTTCAAATCTTGAGTTTAATTTTCCAGTGATTTCCAGTGCAAAAGAACATTTGCAAGCAATGTACAGTTCAGTACATACTGAGCCACGTTCGCCCCCGGACCCTTCCTGGCCGACCCGGAGCCGGTCGCGGTGCACAGCTGCGGAGGAAATGCGCCCGGCGGGGGACGGCCCGCACCCGGGGAGAGGTCCCGTGAGGGGATCCTCCCGCATCGAGCGGCCGCCCCTGGCCCGCCGAGTTGAATCCCCCGGGCGGACTGCGCGGACCCCACCCGTTTACCTCTTAACGGTTTCATGCTCTCTGAACTCTCTCTTCAAAGTTCTTTTCAATTTTCCCTTAAGGTACTTGTCGACTATCGGTCTCATGCCGGTATTTAGCCTTAGATGGAGTTTACCACCCGCTTTGGCATATACTGCACCGAGCACTATTGGCGAGAGGCATCTTTTCCCACTTCGACGACACGCTACACAACTGCAGTAAAGTCAATGTACCTAACGTGAAACCTGTCTGTGAATGGGCGGGGCGCGCCACAGCATGTTTTTTCCGGCTTGCCGCAATCACGTGTAATGTTACAGCCAATCACAGGTTTGCTTTATCATAATCACGTTATAAGTACCGGAACATGGAATCGAAAAACGAGGTTTATTTCGATACTCATTACTACTGAAACATTTCGGTCGGTGCCATTAAAGAACCGAAGTTCGGTACTCAGCCCTACCTCACACACTGCAAAAATAACAGACAACCACAACAGCTGCAAAATAAAATAAATCACAAAACATCTGCTCTTTCACAAATTAAAACCAAAACATCAACAGTTACTGTGAGTCTGGCTTCAACCTTTATAAGAGTTACAACAGATATTAAAAATCATCCAATTTAGTACAGAAGTAAAGAGAAAATTAATAACAGTGTCAGATATTTGGAAATGCATGAAATTTCCTCAGAAATTCCAATTCACTGCCCCACCAAAGAGTTACGCCTAGACTGCAAAGTCATTGAACCATGTGCTGTTGACATAGGAATCCCATCTCTGTGTCAACCACGGGCCAGCCACACAAAAGCTGGGCCTGAAAATGTGGAGGAGAGAGTGTGTATGTGTGTGTTGAGGGATGAGGGACACAGCCCTCCACCCTCTGCAGCTTTTAAGGCAGATAGCAGATAATAGGTTAGGTAAACATACCATTCAAGATCATGTGGAAGTCCGTTCAGCTCTACAGTTAACTGTTACATCTCTGTCAATACTATGACTTGATTTTTCTGCTATTATTTGTCAGCAGGGGGCCAATCAGCACAGACACATTTAACAAAGACACCACCCATGTTGAGTGTTCACACCTGCAGCAAAAATTCTAATTACTAACACCTCATGAATATGTAGATTCAGCCAGCTGCCACATGAAGCCAGCAGTGGGAGTTCATTTACACATGGTGCCTTCAGCAATGCTTAATCCACACCTGCATTTTAGGTGCAAGACTGTCTGACACAGGATATTGTTTGACGACCAAAGAAGTTGCTGTATTTCTCAGGTGGCGGCGTGCCGATCACGTTCTTACAATACTGTCCAATAGAAATGGGGTGAATCAATTAATAGTGATTAACCTATATCAAAATAGGAGAGCAGAATTTTCATGACCTATTAATTGTATTCTCAGCTACTGATATATTTTTTTAATGAATAATGCGAGTTATTTATGGAAAAGGTCCCTGACTCCACAGTGGCATCTTCAGAAGCTTCATCAAATTTCTAAATCCCAAGGATAATCAAACAACAGCTTCAGCTGCTTCTTAAAACTTTGAAATAAAGATATGCTGCTTAAGCCCACTTCGATAAGTCAGATTAAGCTATATTTTTAAAATCATATAGCTTGTAACCATTAACTGTAACCAACACATCTATGAATTTCTAAAACCCATAGACAGATTCCACCTATAGACCTTTTTCCGAAACGTCATCATCGAACGTCACCGCCGGTCACCGCCCCTAGCAACGCGATTCCGCCATTTTAAGAGGGGTATGCTTTTGCCTTGACGACCATTACTTTCCCACTTTTCCCACCCGATTTTAACAACCAAAAGCAGATATGCCCAAAACCTGCGCTGTTTTTGGCTGTAGTTCTCACTCATGGAGCAACAAGAACATTTCCTTTTACAGAATTCCGACTGGAAAGGGCTAGAAAAGGACTTTATGGCTCAAAACATTGAGGCGGATTAACAATGATGGAACCACATGGAGCCCACAGTCAAAATGGTCCTGTGTTTGAAGTCAGCATTTCGTCAATGGTATGTTGCGTTTCATGAAATTATTACCCCTTAACTGATTTTCTAAAATTATTAATTAATAAGCTTAACCAGTTGCGCTTCAGTGTCCCACCCGCGGTACACTTTGAGATCTGCATAAGCAATTTGCTAAATGTCTGAAACTGCAAACGCGATTATACAAACACTATACGCCGATGGAAAGCTTAGATTCTCATAAATCCGCCGGTGTAAACCACTTTCAGATGTGATTACCACAGCGGGTAATATAAACACATTTGTCCGACAAACAAAGAATATCCATCCATCCGTTGTCTATACACGGCTTCAACGTACACAGCGCGACTCACATTTCCGGGTTCATTATTACACACAGATGAAAAAAGCCACAAAAAGTCAGGGGTCTTTCTACTCACACTGCTATTTTTAAACACTCCTAAACTCAATACTGAACAAACAAGTCTCCCTTCTCTCCTCCCTTTCGTTCTGCTAACTACTATGCTGTAATCAGCAGCATTGTCCTCATTATTGTTAGCATCTCATACCCTTGGGCCTAGGGTGGGTAGAGCTCATTTACAGGTATCTGACTCTTAGTTTTGATAATGCACATCTAACTAATATACATACACTACTTCCACTTGAAATTAAAAGGTGTAATGGCTCACCCCGTTAGCTTAACATTAGCTTAGCATAGCGGAGCTGGTGTAGCCGTATCTTACAAGGCATTTATCATTCTGATATTGACCTGTATGCACAAAAACATAAATATAAGCATACCTCAAAGAAAACGTATGAGTCCAGGCTTTTACAAGTCTTCATCTTCTCCATTGTGTGGATGCCTGGGCTGTTGATAAGGTACTCGTAAATGGAGTGCCATTGAAGATCTGGCCACGTAGTAGGGTCGTTTTCCCATGAAACCAGAGGAATTTGGTACGGACATGACTGCAAACCAACCAGTTCTAATTTTTCTTGAAAACTGCGCGGTTTCGGCGGTCAAATCACGGTTGCCAATGACTTTGTTGCCCCCTCTTTTAATGGCGGCGTGCGTTGCTAAGGAAGGTATGGTCACGTGTCCCAGACTCTGACGTCATTGCGAAAAGGTCTATTCAGATGGCCATATTTCATATCAGGGCTGTCTTGTCTTGCATACAGTGAGAAACAACCTACCAGAGAGTGACATGTACTAAAATCAAATAAGACAACTCAATAATCACCAATTAAAAATTTACAGTAAATGGTTCTGATTCTGGACAATCTCAAGATTTTGAGACCACCCATCTGCTTCTGGAAGGTGTGGTACCTCTTAGTGTTTTCCAGGAGAGTGAATTCTCGTCTTGTACTTTCCAGAGTTGAAAATTTGAGCTGGAAAACTCAAAGTGCATATTAGGAAATAATCACTCTGAATTGCTTTGGCATTTTCATTCTCTGCTTCTATGTGTAAACAATCCAATTGATGAATGTTTTGAAGACTATTTCCTAAATATCAGCACCATCAGGTATGTACAGAGCCGCTGTCAAAAAACCCTCGAATACGCAGCACTGAAGGAGATCTGCAACAAAATCATGTTACTGTATCATTGTGTGTGGGTTTAAGCATTAAAACCGTGCACCAGCAATACTACCTTGTCAAACAGGACAGTGAACTGAAACCAAAGCACTGCCATCTATAGAGCTCATTTGGCACACCATTATTAACTTGTGTTATTACCAGATATGCAATGCACACTTTATAGACAAAAATACGAAACACAAAGTTGAGGATTCAACTGAAAAAAGATGAATTAATTCCACAAAATTTGATGTAGTCACTAACAACCCCTGGATCATCATAATCAGATTAGTGACATCTGATGTATATTAGATGTAAATGTTCTAATTCTATTAAATGGAAATGACATAGCCTGATTCATGGATAAAAACAGCTTAGTTTATAGAATAAAATGCAAATGTATCCCCATTTATCCCTATCAATTGCAGGGATAGTCTCATGACAGAAATAACAAGGTGCCAGCTCACTATGCAAACAGAGCTATTTGTGACTGTCCGAGTCCTATTTGTGATATTCTGTTGGCAGTTTGATGATGGAAGTTAAGTTACATTCACATCCTATTTGTGGCACCAGCTCCACATTTAGATCTCTTTCGTTTTAGTTGAGCCCTTAACTGGATGGATCTGTACAGTGAGGAAAAGGCATCAACATCAAGCTGTCGGAGACCTGAGGGAAAACTGAAGAAGCGACATGAAAAAACTGAAAAGTGTTTGTGAAATGAAAGTGTATCTGAGAAAGACAGCGCCAACATCGGAGTAAACAACACACTTGTATGGGTGTGGCGTGCATATAAGCTACTCTATAATTACATCCAATTTATTTTGCATGACCAGCTTGTTTCCTAAGTGGTGCATAATGAAGGAGGAGGATAGGGGAAATACATTCTTTGTTAAAACATGTCCACATGTGGTGCATGTGGAGTCTACAGCTGAAGGCTCTCTGCATTTGTACAGATGTGTCTGGAACAAATGTGCTGACTCCTTAGGTCGTGATATAGATAACTGAGGTCTAACAGCAATGCTGCGGCCAGTCAGGAGTCTATTTTGGGGCAAGTTAAGTTTAAGTATAGGCTATGCTTAGTATCATCTTGGAATGGTAGAGCCTTCTGTTTAGAAGGAGGTCATGATGGCCAAACACTGGAAATGTATCTGGGTTACACTCAAATTACTGGACGGCATGTCACCATGACAATGTCCGTTAAGAAACATAATTTGAATATTTGATAATTGCAATCCCACTTCAGAGAAAGTCTATGGTTCTGCTATCAAGTCTGTAGACATAAAAATGAGATGTCACCATTTCAATGAATAACCAATGACTGTAAATTTAGTTTAGTGCTGAACTTCCATGAGTTTGTACAAGTATCAGTATTTTTATCACAATGGGTAAGACAAGCAGAAATACTATAAAACCATATTGGCTGGAAACCAATATGCAGTAGGAACAGAAAATGAAGTGATGTAAGGTCAGTTATGTTACCCTTTAATGAACAGAGTCTATTCAAAGCTACTCTCTGTTGAGCTCAAGCTCCCTTGTTGGAAACGCATACCTCTTTCAACTAGTGCTTCAGGCAAAGTAGGTGTTATTCATAGCTTCCGTCAGGGTAACTTGGCTAGCTCTTTCACACTTTGGCTAACACTTGAAAGACAAGTGACATGTGCCAAGATGCAATACAGCACGACTAAAGTTTCCTTCAGGCCATTTCTATAACAAAGCATGTGGATCATAACACGAGGATGCAGAATTGCAGGGAAACAGCACAGGTCAAAGCCTGCAATCATCACTCCAGACAAAGCAACAAGGAGTAAAGCAGACTGCCCGGTGGCAGTGATGTTATTAGTAGGCAAGCCATTGTTTCTGACCATACAGCTAGAATGTGCGTCCAGCAGAGCTCTTGATTTTGAAGTTTGGACATGTTTTAAATACTCATGCTGGTAAGGCTGCCAGTCTCCACACAGTAACCATGAACACTGCCACCTGCTCCCCCAGTTTCTAATGTCCAGCATTTTGTTCTATGTGTTGTTCAATGATGCACCATGAAATAAGTCAGATAAATCAAGACTGAAATGAGTTGAGAAATCTTTGCCAGGAGCCATGGATTTTTAGGTCACAACCCCTAAAATATAGTCAAGTGTTAATAGCTTTTCAAGGTTAGTACAGAGTTCTGAAGACCTGCATCATTTTCCTACAAAGTTAACTATCAAGAATGAGATTTGTTCTACCTGTGGTTCATATGCATTACTTTCATCTTCTGAACATTTTCTCTAATTAACTTTTTAATCATAATTAATAAATGTCCTAAAGCCAGAGGACGTATTTTCAAATTGCTTGTTTTCTTTCTTGTAGTTTATGTTTACCCAAGACAAAGGAAAGACACAAATCCCAAACTGGAAAAGCTAAAACTAAGTAATGTGTTGCATTTTTACGGAAAGATGGCTTGTATTATTAAATTGATATCAGAATGGTTGCTGACTCACTGCAATCAAAAAACACTCCCTAAAAGATGGGACAATGAGACTGTGCCATCACATCCTTATGTAGTTCTACTTCAAAACAGTTATACAGGACATTCAAAAAATATTAGCCTGCAAATTAAGAACAAACTGCAATGCAAAAAATATAAGAGATGCGAGTACAATTCTATGCAAAATTACTCAACAGGCCCATACTTCAGCACTGGCATCAGTGTAAATCAGTTTCTACGACAGCTTAGGCAATGCAAAGGACACTGTAGAACATCAACCTCTCTGGATGCTTTCCAAGACAAACAAACAAAAACCTGTTTACGGTTCAGCACAAGCTTGCTCAACTAAACATGACACCAAGAAAGATTTGTTGTGCTCAGATGAAGTCCAGCATGTTTGGTGTGACCCTGGCCAGGACTACGACAGTGAATGTATAGTCTTGACAGTGAAGCACAGAAGTGGGAGTGCAATGATATGGTGTTACATGACAGCAAACGGCATTATGTAAAAACCATTTACAATGGCAATATGGATATATAAAAATTCTGGTTGACAAGATGACTCCCAGCCTGCAGAAGCATGACAGAAGAAAATATTGCAGCCTGATAGCAATCAAAAACAAGTTTCTGAAGAAGAATAAAAACTGGGATCTGGCCAAGTAAGCTGTCTTTGGGGTATTTTAAAGACAAGGTAAAGCAACACAATCCCTCCAACAAAGAGCAGCTAAAACAAAGTCTTAAGAATGCCAGAACAGAAACTGGTGCAACATTGGTAACCTCTATGCAGACAAGGTTTAAGTCTGTCATCAAGAATCAAAGTGGACAAAAAAGTATTTAAAAAATGAATAGATTTGAATTTAAAGCATGAATGGTGTACTTTACCTGCACTGAGCTCCTACTGTGAGGCCAGTATTTTTCTGCTCAGCTTAGGAGTAATGCAAAACACTGCAAGCAGATAGAATTTGGAATCATTTCCCATTTAATGGATAGTGCACAAACCTTTGTTGTATACTTACTGCTTACTATTGTTGTACAGTTATATATTAAAGCTATATCCAGAAATTCAGTAACACTGTAATATTGTATATGCTCTGGTATACAGATTCAGAGTCAGGCTGAATTTTTGTGACTACATGAACCTTTATGTGAGATAGGGTTTTCATATGACGTGGCAGAATACGCAGTCCACTCTCGTGCAACCAGCAGGTGTTTAGTATAACACAGATGAGTACAAATATTACACTGCAATAATAATCACTACAACGATAGAACATGTGGAAACAGCGAAAGATCAACACACACGGACAGATTCACAGACCTAGGATCTGCAGCTAGCTCCTGACAGACTGGCTTGGCTCAGTGGATGAGAACAAAGCATGAGGTCTAGAGAGGCTTTAAACCCGTCGGGTCTTTTGTGTTTGCATAGTGCTGCCATGGGTGACGAGCACGCATCTAAATGTCCCATATCTATGCTTCCACTGGTAGCAAATAACTCAAGTATACTAAAGCTATATGCAAGCTGTCTTGCTAGAAATTCCTTGTTGACTGCCTTTAAAACAGCCACGACTATTTTCCATCTTTTTTAGCAGTTTTCCCAGTCTGCACCTCACTTATCCTCCCAGTTGAGAGGCCCCCAGTCTCTGTTTGCACTGTAAACCCCCCACAGCTATTGTCAGCTGTTGTCTCATGTCAGCTGAGTTGAGGCCTGTTTGGTCATTAAGTAATAGTAGAGATCAGCTCTAATCGTGCAGCTCATTTTAACAAGATTCTTCTACCACAGTTTAACCCTGTCTTTACAGCTGGCTTGTGAGCTACAACCTGGGGCTTAGACTTAACCACTTATACCAGTTGCTGCATGCCTCTACGGCATTACATTTAAGTACGCCCGAACCTTAAGCCTTAGAGGCTTAGGGACCTTTTTAATTTCATGATCGTCATTGTTATGCCCTTCAGCTCAGCATCAAATCCATGTCCTTACAGGGAAAAAGAAAGATACTGAATTTTCTTGATGAGATGCATCGCTGTATTTTATGGGTTGCTTCATGTTATTGTGTTGTTAATGAGCTTGGCAATAACAACTAAACTGTAGCACACTTGGCTGTTACTGGCAGATGTAAGCAAAGCCAAAGCTACACCCTCCGCTTTGATCCGCACTGCTCGTCTGTCACTGCCTTGGAAATACATAATAGTTGCTTTTTGTTTGTTGTATTCTAGTAATCGCCCTAGCAGGCAGGTTCAGCAAGTCCTCAGTTTACTGAGCCCTTCCCCCAATGTACACCTACCATTTAAGACAAACTATTGTGTTGTCTTGACTGTGTAAATAAGTTAACTTACAATGCAGCCCATATTGTGAGGTGTACTGTGTAGCTCTTTCTCAATGCACCATCACCCTGTCTATGCATGGCTAAACCTACTATTGATGCATATACATGTTAAGAGCAATTGTTTTGAGTGTTGACATTTCTTTGTAGAAGTTTGAAAAGAAGGGAGGGCCTCTCTTAAGATAAGCTGGGGGTTTAACCGATTTAAAAACCTCAAGTGCACCCCTTAGTCCTTAAAGCAACCCTATTTAGGGTAGTATGCAATCTGGAATCAAGCATTATGGTTTAAACTGCACCCTTCAACTCGCTGGTCCTCCCAAGATAAGCTCAACGGTTTTTCATTACATGTACAGTTCAGAGTTTTTGTTTGACACAACTACTCCTGTGTAGTGACAAGCAAGCACACCCAAATATCTAGAGGCCGATTGGGTTTACTTGGTTGGAAAGCAGCTGACAGAATGAACCATCGTACCCAATTTGAACTGCTTGTGCACGAGCACAGCGAGACTTGTCAACAGCCTCGGCAACAATGTTAGTCAGCTGGGAAGAGTGAAAACAGGCAACTGCAAACCTATCACAAGGGCTGTGTGTACCAGATGAAAACAGGATTCTGAAAACCTATTACTGTCCAAATAACACTCATTTTACAGGCATCATTATATCCATACTTTACTAACAGGGATTAACTATGTGCATCTTCTGGGCACATTCAACAAATAACTGGTTTGACATACAACAGAAAAGTAAAATGCAGTATGCTAAAATGAGGACTGTAATTTTAGTTCCTGGAACCACAACACAAAATACCCACCTCTTACTGAATGAATACCGTCCACATTTTTACTGTAATTTGCATGCTCTTGGAAAGACTTTTACACTTAAAAAGTGCAAGTCATTTAAAACACATACTTACATCCAGGGCAGACATGTATTTATACTTTTTTTTGGTTAGTTACCGTAATTTGTTTTGCAAAGTAACGTGGTAGGAAACTGGCAGACATGTCAGTTATGTTCCTTCATACAAATGTAGGAGTTATGGAATTGGAAGCATTGAATCAGACGGCTGACATCCTTTGGTCAGATATGTTAGTTTTTGTGGACGGATATTTCTATCTATGTCTATGGGCTTCAAATTGCATGCTCCAAAATGATCACTAGGTTGAATAAAAACCTCTCTATAACAGTTTCCACAAACAGTCTCGACATTAGCTGAACTTTTACATTACAGGCAGCAGTATTGTATAGAGTGGTGGAAGAAGCATTCAGATCCATTTCCATAAGTTAAAGTAGCAATGTTTCAAGTTAAAGTCCTGCATTCTAAATCCTAATAAGTATAAGTACAAAAGTATGAAAATACACTTTAAATATCTAAAAAGTGTTAATTCTACAGACAGCCCATTTCAGAGACATATTATGTTACTAGAATATTATTATTATTGACTAATAATGTGCAAATCATGTTCACGTTGCATCCAAAGCTACTTTTCATTACTTTACACACTGCGGATTACCTGAATACATAATAATACAGCATTAGTTAATTTTACAATAATAGTAATCTAAATTTGCAAAATAGTAAGTAGTAGCGTAACTAAAGCTTTTAAATGAATGTAATGAAGTACAAAGTATAATTTTTGCTTCCAAAACATAGTGGGTCAAAGTAGAAAGTAGCAAACCATGGAAATACTGCAATACTATTACAAGAAACTGTTACTAAAGCACAGTACTTGGGAAATGTAATTAGTTACATTACACCAGTGATCGAATATCATCAATTGGCAGACGTGTTATTTTTCTGGTGCAACCAACAGAACAACTTTCCACAAAATTTGCCGGTTCAGCAGGAGAAAAAGAAAGGCACAAGCAGATCTCCTGTTGGAGTCCAGGTGGGTAGAGACACCTGACCTCATTACAGGCTCCACAGGGAGATGTGGCCTCTTAAACCCTCATGCAGATACTCTGTTACACTGACCATACTGCTGCTCAGATATTGATTTGTGACGTGCAGTTTGCTTCAGAAAATAGTTTGGTAATCGAGTGTTGCTAAAGTCTGCTTTGGCAGCCTGGTGATTTCAACAAGACAAACTGTACTGTCGAAATAAAACAGATCTTTCTAGGATGGATTTCTCTTTGATTAGCTGATAAATGTGGGCACGAAAAAGCAGCTGTAAAAAGCAGCCATAGCTCTACCAAATCAAAGTTTTGCTTTGGAATGACCTGTAAATCAACATTTAAAAATAAGACGAACCCTAGTGAAACAATAAAAGCAGCATACAGATGTCAGCAGCGTCAAACTGTGGATTTTCCCTTCCAAATGGGAAATGGAATCAGGAAGCTGTGCAAAAAAACAGTCGCCACACCACGATGATGATGCACTTTTGTGAACAAGTGCATTCAAGGTTGACTAATAATATATAAGCAAATTCAAAAATGGAAAGAGACAAGATATGAGCAACAAACTGCCTTTATGCATCAATGTCATAATGCTAAGAAGGTCTGTGAGTAGAATCCAACATGAAATACAAAGTGACCTAGGCAGAGAGGGACTGATTTCCCAATATTGCTTCTTTCACTGTGGTGTCGCTGGGTGGGAGCGGCCTTCCTTCAGCATGATAGCACACATTAAGTGCATGAAATCAGAGGGAAGGAGGTCCGATCCTGTGCCTTTGCTGAAAAAGCTAACAGATCTGAACTGACTGACTGACAGTCTTGAATCACTGAGAGCCATGACTGGGCTGTGCACTGAGGATCTACAAACAAAGAGCTGACTTGACAGTGTTGCACTGAATGCTCCACTGTCCTTTTCTTGAAACCTGGCTGTCAGTGAAGCTCTTCTTTCATTGATTAACTGTCTCTCTGCAGGAGGCTTTGAGGAGAGGCCAGGCTGTTGGAGAAACACAGGCTGATTGTCTCTCTCCCACCCTGTCTTGTCCTTCTTTCTCTGATAGCTCGGCTGCTACAATAGATAGCATCATTCTTTTCAGTCATAGTGTGCAGAGGATGGCCCATGTGTGTGCACCTGTTCAATGCTCGGGATGCTTTATGTTTGTGCTACGTTCAGACATAGAAACAGATCATCCTAACCGAGGTGAACCACAAACAAAGCGAAAATGTGTGCAGAAAAGTCGGCACCGGCATCAAGAGTTGGCAAGCTGGAATTGGCTCTGTGTATAAACGGAATAATGTTGATATATTGTAGATACAGTGAGTCTGTGGAGAAGCAGATGCTGCTGATAACCTGCAGGTGTTTCCGAGGCCCGCGGCACTGACTGACAGGTGGCACTGGCCAATTAACACAGCTACGCATTTAGCAGTTAGTGCAAAATTAAAAGACATTTAAGTGACTTACCTCAGTGCCACACGGACCGAGCTTTCATCCTGCCCCGTCGTCATGGTTCCTCATACAATAGTCGGCACAAAAGAACAAAAAGCGGATTTATTTCTGCTGGCGGCTTGCCTTGGCAGAGCAGCGAGAAAAGAGTGCGCACTCCCCCCCCCGACAGGACCGAGCTCACCTCGACTTCTGCGCCGCCATTTGAAAACAAATACGAAAATATGTGCACTCTTTTTAAAGCATGGTTTCAGCGAGGGCTCCGCTGGTGTGTCGGCATGTCGCGTCTACAGTCGCCGCATCTCTCCGCAGCTCGGCCCGGATGCTCCAGCTCCGGCTCGAGCCCACATGCACTGTGCCGCTGCCGCGAGGTGAGCCGTTCGATGGCGCGCGCGTACACGTGCGCACACACTGACGGACATCCACGCGCCCGCCGCCGTGCCTCCGTTTACGCACCGGGGAGGGAGCCGCAATGCGTCAGCAAGCCACGCCCTCCTCGGGGAGACGGTTGCAAGGTGACGTCATGACAAGGGTGTTATCCACGTTCTGTGATTTAGAAGTCAGTGAATTTACAGATTTACAGGAGAAATTACAGGGTATGGGTCACACCACAGTCAGGTGACTACTGAATGTACTCCTCTCAGCTTAGAAAAAATATGTAATTATACAAACATGAATTTGCACTGTGAGACTTCTATCTTCTTTTAATGCAAATGTATTTGTCCTGATTTGGATCCAAAGTCATTAAAATTAGGCCTAATAGTACTGAATGGAAATACACTGCAATAAACATTCCTATAGTGCATATATTCTACTCTGAAAAACAAACGTGAGCTCCAATAGTTTTTTTTCTTTAAATTGAAAACTAAATGTGATTAAAATAAAAAATAAAAATCATCTTTGGGTGTTCGTTAGACTGATTGATGCTGCATTAAGTATGTTTTTTCTTATTTTCTTTTCCTCCTTTGTCAGTTAATACTGATCATGTGAAATGAAAATTTTTGCTTGAGCTATATTCTTACGTTCAATACATGCCTGTAAACTTGTGGAGTCCATGAAGCAAGGGTTTTCTAGACAATGCAGGCTTTTAGTGCCATCTTGTGGCTTGAATCACCAACATACTGTATGAAGGTAAAAGAGAAACCCAACAAAAGTAAAGTGTTGGCACATTTCTTACAGTACCCTGAGAATGGGGTTAACTACATTTTACAAACGTCTGAAGTGTTGACAGAAACATCTTGCTGCTCCAATTACACAGAAATATCTCATTGCACCATCAGTCTAACATGAACAACACCTGACACCTATCGACACAAACCATGACACTGCAACACGAGTAATGGAGCAGATAAAGCAGGTTTTGTTTTCCTGAAGCTGCGTCTTAACAGTTTGTGTGTAAAAGCCTTCAGTGCTCCACCCTACTGCTTCCTCCTGGGTAATAACACCATGAATACAGGAGTCTCATTACAAGCCTATCAAGTTACGAGAACAAGGACGCCTGGCAAAATACAGGCTCACTAATGACTAGACACGTGTCTGTGCATATTAAAGGACAAATAAAAGCTGCCTGACAGCATCTGACTGGCTTTCCAAAAACCAAGTTGAATATATTCAGATTAGCCAGAAAACAGAAATGAATGATTAAAAAAATACTATTAGCAAAGTTTCCTCCCATTCACTGCTGACCTTCATTATGAGAATCTCTATTGTCAGAAATACTATCCACCTTTATCAGCATTTTATTCAATCGTGCGAAAAAGTGTTGGCCCAGGTTTAGATCCCTTCATTATACTGTTTATGTTTATTCTCATTAGGGTCGTGGGGGGCTGGATCCTATCCCAGTTGACATGGGGTGAAGGCAGGGAACAAACTGGACAGATCACCAGTCTATCACAGGGCAACAAACAATCACACTCACATTCACACCTATGGACAGTTTAGAGTTACCAGTGGACCTGAGCATGTTTTTGGACTGTGGGAAGAAGCCAAAGTACCCGGAGAAAACTCACACATGCACGGGAAGAACATACAAACTCCACATAGAGAGATCCCAGGACGGGATGCGAACCAGGGATCTTCTAACTGCAGTGCCAACCACTGACCACTGTGCAGCTCCCAGATTTATCACTGTATTTGATACAGGCAAGACTCTTCTTAGCTTAAGCTTGACTGCCTTGCACCTTAAATCTGCATTTGGAGGTCTAGTCTATAAGTCTTATGTATAAGAAACCATTGGTGGTATGTAATCATGCAAATAATCAATTCTGATATTTATTTATGGCTCGACCCCTGAACAATGCCAGAAAAGGGAATCTAAATATGATTTTTCAATGTTGAAAGGAGTATAAATTAAATGTACATTAAAACCTGAGCTAATACAGACATCGTCAGCCTGGACACTAGAGGTGGGAAAAAAGCTGCACATTTTAGAAATGAAGAACAAATTGTTTCCTTATTTTTTTTAATAAGAATGCAAAAATGTCAAAAAAAATATATATACTGGTTCCAGACAATAAAATCTACGGATTTTCTGCTTGTGTGTATGACGGATAACTGGATATATTTTGCACATGTCAGATAAAACAAGGAAATTGGACAAATTGTCTTCCCAACCTGTTGCTACTTTTTGACATTACATACACAAGCTGTAAAGCTCATGAATTAAAAAACAAACAGTAAAAGTGAGACCCTTTAAAACCGGATAGCGATTGCCTTAATCAATGACTCTCAGCAAATTGTTAGGGAATGTCGGTAAATGCCTTTAGTTTCAATAACGGACAAGAGACTACAGCACCGTAAGCATTAAAAAAAAGAGAAAAAAAATGCACTGTTCTTTGAACAACAGTTATCAATATTCTGGTTGTTATTGGTATTGCAATTTGAGTCATGTCTGATTTCTTATAAAAATAAAATGTGTGGGTAAAGTGTGTAATTCCATATTAAATGTAGAATTTGACCTAGATGTTACAAAACGACTCTGAGCTTCTAATGGGAGTTTATGTAACCTTTAAAACACAATGGATGGCACCTAAATATCAGGTTTAGAACCATTTTTAATGGTTTTACAGATACAAATAATGTCTGATTGGCTGCACAGTGGCATAGTGGTTAGCACTTTCGCCTTGCAGCAAGAAAAAGATCCCCAGTTCAAATCCCGGGGTGGGCCTGGGATCTGTCTGCATGGAGTTTGCACGTTCTTCCTGTGCATGCGTGGATTTTCTCCTGGTACTCCGGCTTCCTCCCACAGTCCAAAAACATGCTGAGGTTAATTGATGACTCTAAATTGTCTGTAGGTGTGAATGTGTGTGGGATTGTTCGTCTGTATATATAGCCCTGTGACAGACTGGTGACCTGTCCAGGGTGTCCCCTGCCTTCGCCCAAGTCAGCTGGGATAGGCTCCAGCACCCCCCGCGACCCTAGTGAGGATAAAGCGGTGTATAGAGAATGGATGGATGGAAATAATGTCTGATACGTTTTTTGTCATAAATAACCAGAGAGCAAAGCAGAGAAGCAGTTTTCTGAAATAGGTTGCATTGTTTATTCCTGATTTGCATTGTTGCCAAGTGCTGCTCTAAGGGAATCCAAGGGACTCTTTGGACTTGTTGGGTTTGATCTTCACTCTATTATTTGAAACACCTGGAGATCACATATGTTGTGAATGTTTACCTTAAAATAGAAATTAATTGAAGCTTAATTTTTTCATTAAGCCACAGGTACCCTGGGGCAGACTGATGGAAGCGTGGCTGCCAATCCGCGCCTACGGTCCCTCCGACCACCCCCAACATTCACACACCAGCATGAGAGCAGCACTGGAGGCAAGGTGGTTTAAGTGTCTTGCCCAAGGACACAACAGCACATCACTAGGCGAGAGGGGGAATCAAACCGCCAACCCTTTGATCATTGGACAACCCACTCTACCACCTGAGCCACAGCCGCCCCAAAAGATCAATAACTTGTCGATGTATGACCGAACGACAAACACAGCATTCTGACATAAAACTATGAACATTTCATAGGTGGAAAAACACAAGTGTTACTAATAACATTATTAATAGTAAGTGTCCCTGTAAGCTTTGAAAGTAAATCATTTGGCACAAAGCGAGGATCTTTGAACAAAAGCAGTTGAATCCACATCATCACCCTTCATTAATGAGCTATTTCCTACTGCGGCAGGTACAACTGTCTTCTGTGAAAACATTGTTATACTGCAACATCTGTCATTTGCATTAACCCAAAGATTTAAATTCTTTTTCATGGTTATTGAAAGAATGGTGTGTGTTTGAAACCTTGCCACCACTACCACATGCTAAACCCTTGATGTTAACACATATTTGCCCAAAGTATAACATCTCCAATTCAAGCACAACATACTGCACAGAGGTTGTGAGCGTTGTCCCTTAATTCTGCCCTGCACCAGTCTAAGACTTGAATGATCAAAAAATAAAAATAAAGTATTGCATTGATGCATGCAAAACATATAGACATTTGTGCCATCAGTGGACAAAGCTGATTCTTCAGTGGTTCATAATTGGCAAAGCACCCTGTACAGTGTAGTATATGTCAAAAAAACTACAGCAAAGTTGATCGTGTAGGCTCACAGAACATCTGTAGTGTACATTTAAACACAGAATTTAGAAAGCCATTCCAACTACTTCTGACATACGGATGATGATGGTCAGGTTGACTGATTGATAAATGGATCGATGAATGTTATCTTTCTATACATAAAAATATCACACACACATAAAGGCAAAATAAATACAGCTACAGGTCAAATCAAAATGTCTGCACTATCCAACTGTTCGATTTATAGAAAGAAGTAGGCTGACAGTACTGGAGCTTATTTGATTAATGCATCCATGCACTATCCTGTCATTTAAACATAGGGATCTAATGCAATCCTGAAGAACAATGAGATACTCAATACTGTGAATATTGACCATATCAAATGACAGAGTTAGGAAGTCAATTTCCTTGTTTTGCAGTGGGTTATGCATTGAGGAGTTAGAAGTGGTGACATGTGGTGAACGTAATCCTGTGATTTTAACAAAATGATTCTTTGGTCATTGGGTGAAATGTATTTAAAATAATTATTGAAGTGCTTGATTTTGTGAGGCATGATAAATCTACCTGCACAGCCTAATGTCTACTAAAACATGATTAGGTATTACAGTAAATGAAGGTAGCAGCTTACCTTATTTTGTTAAAATGTAGCTGTTAGTGGACATAACTTCTGTTCTATGAGTGCACCTCGTTGATATTGACCCACTCATGCTCTTTTTCTGTTAGGTCTATTTTCTTTTTTGGGGGATTGATTTGCAGTGTGTCTGCAGTCTTCACCAATGAGGGAACAGCAACTTTACCTGCAAAATTGGACACCACCGAGTCGCACTTTCCACCAATCTGAAAGAACATTCACACACATCTGCATTAGCACTGCCAATAAGAACGACTGAGTGGCCATATTCTTACATTATTTTCTAAAGCCTGTAAACGAAGCCAAACTGAGATGCTGAAGTCTTGATTCCTCTCAGACCATTTGACTTAGAGTATGAGCAAAGGTTATTCGGAAATGTTTGCCCAATGATGCCAAAAAATATCGCCTACCGCAGCTTTAAATGTGTCTGATAAATGGCTTCATGTGATGTCACTTGAGTTAGCATCACCTGGGTCTAAAGACAACAGCTCTGAAAATAAGATCAAGCAGTGCTGAGTTACAAAGAAATAATTTCACCACTTTTAATCACTCCTTGAGACTACCCTCCCATACTCAAACCATTGTCTACTACTGACACCGTGTTGCATAGAATAGTCTGACTACACCTTATCGTCTTATGCTATAGCGGGGAAAATGCTGTGGCTTGTTTGTAAGACTTTAAAGTCTGAATTAAGTGTTAAATTTGAATGACTTTCATGGACTTATACAACAATAATGAATAACCCCGCAGCATATTTGCAGCCACCTTTATAAGATGTCCACCCTGCTCATAACCATCAAGTAGCAAATGTGTATTTACCTTAGCAACATATTAAAGTCCATGGGGTTATTCAGAATCCAAGATGAAGCAGATAGAGCAGAGATAACAGGAGGAAAACATCAGTACTTTAAAATAATCCCATTTTTGTTGCCCTGGAACCAATTTCAGCTCAGTCCACAGAGGTCAGAAGCTGCTGCACCTGTTAAACTTCTGGACTTCAGTAACAACAACATATTCAAGAGGTGACATGTAGTTGTGGGTGATGAGTCTCTGATTTGGGTGTATTTTACTTCGTATTTTCTATTTGTAATTTGAGTTGCTATATTATTTTCATTTTATTATGTCATTATCTAGTGTGTTTGAAGAAGGAGTCATAGGTGTTCATGAGAAACCAGTGGTTTGAAAACAGATATTTTTTCAGATTAACATGAATTTCTAATCACAGAATAAGGTTCTTTAAAACCTAAAATTACAGGAAGGTTCTATTAATGTCAAACTTCAAAACAACAGATACAGGTCTTTTGTTTTGACTTTTTATGTAAGACTGTCTTATTGCAGTCTGTTCAGATCAAGCATTTAATAGCATTGTTGAGGAAAAAAAAACTTCCCGTTGCTGGGAAGTTGGAAAAAAAAAACTCCACTTGGAATGAGGGTAAAGAGGAGGGAGAAGACATGAACTCTTTGTAGGTCGGTGAAGCCAGTAACAGCAGATCTAAATGTGTAGCACCAGATCCAGAGATACCTGCAGAGAGGACCAGACACAAAGTTACTGACATGCAATGGTGGCATCTAACTGTATGGAGAGGAGAAGAGGAGAGGGGAGGTGCTCAGTGAATCATGGGAAGTCCCCAGCAGCCTGGGTTGGTGTATTTACATTTGGAGAAAAAAACAACAGAGTCTAACAATGAAGCAAATGAAGTGTTGAGGCTTTAATTGGCAGCATTGACGTCTATAGTAAAGACATCCACTGAAATGACTATCTGTAGACACATTTACTTTCAGGAGTTTACCTTTGGAGTTATCTGGAAATTATTCTTCTTCTCCTTCCGGCGTCTGTTTCTTCTTCTTCTCTGTTTGATGCTGTTGGTCAACTTCTTCCTGTTCTCTGACATGTTTCGTCTGTTGCTGATCGTCTTGAGGCTCCTCGAACTATTTCCTTGTCTTCTTTGATTTTGAAGTCACAATTTTGGAAGAAAAGAGTCACAGATACGCGTGTCAGATTCACACTCAGTAGTAGTATGTAACGATACACTGTCACTTGGTTCATTGTATTTATATTGGTACCAACCTGCTGGTCATCTGGTTCTTTCTGTTCATGTTCTCTCTGTGACTGTGTGGGGTCTTCTCTTTGTACTCTGACTTCCTCCTGCAATCCAAACACATACATGGAAGGTTAACTGATGATTCTAACCTAAATCTGAAGTGTTAGTGTGAATGGTTGTCTGTCTCTTTGTGACTACTCTGAGGTGGACTGGTGACCTGCAGCTCTTGCAACTCTATAGGATAAAAGGTGTAGCTAATGGATGGATGATGCCCTTTGTTGTAAGGCACATCATATACAAACTAATGAAACACAACAGAATTAGATTTCTTGTCGTCTCATCTTCTGTGCCACTACAATAAGCATCCCCTCTTCCATAGTTTGAGTTTACATGCTGGGGCTGCTCCTTATCCAGTTTCTTCTCTTGATCTGATTCAACATTTTACCGGGTGTCTTGGAGAGAGAGCTCTAAAGAGAGCAAAAGCACAGCAAGAAGGTTAATTAAATCAAAGACAAATAATTATATTTGAGCCATAGAACTGCAGGGAGGGATGGTGAGGAGCGTGGAGGAATGGCAGGAAGGACAAATTAACATAAAGTATCCAATGAGCCAGTTCACTCCATGGATTCACCTTGTTTTTGTTGAGTGGTCTCACGTCTCCTGCACTGGTCCTGGACATGTTTCCCATCATCTTTTCTTGAAAATGACTTATTTCTTCTCAATGTTCCATCCTTGTTTAAATCCTTTGGTGTCCAGAAAGCAACAAAAAAGAACACATGTAGATTGATTCTTCCATTGATCCTGACAGAATTACATTTTCTCAGTGAGCGATATGCAGTATGCTAAATCCCTATGTAAACATGCAGCATCTGTAGGGTGATTCTTTGGAAGGTACATGTAAATTACCAGTGCATTCTCACAAACTTGTCCTGTCATCTCATTGCAGGCTGGTTGTCATCTTTAGGATCATCTCTGGTGGGCTCACTTCCTCGTCTTCATGGGTCTCTCATCTTTGGGGTCTTCTTCTTCTCATCTTTATTCCAGTTTTGAGTCCGGAGGTCATCAGGACTCAGGGCTGAAAAAAACAACAGGAAAACATGTGACAATCTTGCAGAAAATGTATCACCTCCCATTAGAGATTTAAAAACGTATTTCATGTGTCTTTTGGAGCTATGTCTCACCTATTAGGTCTTTTTCTCATCCTTCTTTCAGTTTTGAGGCCGGAGGTCATCAGAAAAAAACAACAGAAAAATGTGACAATCTTGCAGAAAATGTATCACCTCCTATTGTAGATTTAAAAAGTTCTTGTATTATAAATATAAAATCCAAACCTAAAACTTACCTTGTCACGGGCCACTGCACATCGCTGGGAGGAGGAGGTGGTAGGGAGGGGGAGGAGCATGGAGGAATGGAAGGAGGGACAGGTAGAGGAGGAGGTTGGAGGGAGGGGGAGGAGCGTGGAGGAATGGAAGGAGGGACAGGTAGAGGAGGAGGTTGGAGGGAGGGGGAGGAGCGTGGAGGAATGGAAGGAGGGACACTCAGTTAGCTTTATTATGATTATTTATTATTATTATTTCCTGCTGTTTTCAGTTTATGTTTGCTTTTGTTGCTGTTGATAAAGTCAGATAACTTGGAAAATTTTATACAGGACATAAGTGTCCTATGTAAGCATAGAAAGACATCTGTCTCCACATCCTTCACATCTCGACTTGCAGCCAAAGTTTTAACTAAATATGTCCTGACTGCCTCATTGTGAGGTGAGCCTAGTCTGTGAAAATAAATCAGAACATTCATTTACTACTCACAGCAGAACGGTAGAGTCAACTGTAAAGTCATTTAAAACAGTTTTAAATTAGCAGACACAATTTGAATGAATGAATGGATGCATGGTTTACAATCTACAGTATAACAATTGTGTGCATTCAGCTGACAAAGAATTATTATACATGCTTACAGTAAACATTATTTCTCACAAAAAAGAAAAGAATAAACAGTCTTACCCATGTTCCTAAAACTACAAAACGGCAAAAAAAAGTTACGTTTGTGAACAAAGCTGGAGGACGACATGATATCACTACTTAAAGCTGCTGTCCGGAGTTTCCGTTTGTTTTCAATTTATGTATCATTTTTTTAACAAAGCTTACATGTGTTAGTCTAGTTCGATACTATAATATAAAGTTAGTATAACGCGATATGAAAATTTATTCCTGAGCTCCGCCTTCCTCTCATAGACCCCCATGTTATTCCAAAAAGCGCCGGTTGCTGCCGACCAATCAAGTTCGAGCTTAAGCTTTGTCATGCTGTCAATCAACGGTTACCCGCACAGCAAGCAAGCCCATGCAGAGGTGGGCGAGCTACGCAACCGCGCGCACATTTGTTTTGCTTGTGGAGGAGAGAGCATCAGGGATCAGCAACTTCCAGAAAAGTTACCACAGCTTGTCAGGCCAAGAGACTGCAGGACGTTTTTTGGCTCGGGGTGCTCGCGTCGCTCCCCGACCACGGCCTCCATAGCCCGCCTGACGGCTTCGTTTAGATGCCCGACCTCTGGAGGAAGATGTTGGGGCGTCTGGGACATACTCTTCGTCAGAGGAGTCATGCAATTCTGAACTCTAGATAGAAATAAATAAACAATGTAACACATATACACGCATAAATGCACTAAGTTTGATAAACAACGTCATCGAGAGGGATACACGAGTGTAATCACATATTGAAACTTTACTCGTTCGTCCTAGCAGATTCATGTTATTTTGGTATTAGGACAAGTTAGACTCAATACAGCATTCTAACGTAATTCCTTTATTATTTACTAAATGTACTAAATGTAGAAGAGGGGAAAACAGCAAAACAGGCAAGATGCTGCAGCACTCCGGGCACTCCTCTCATGTACTGCGCGCGTGCACAAATAAAGGGGCGAAATCAGAGGGAGAGAGGGTGGGACCAACAGTGTTTTGGGAGACGCTGTGATTCAAACTCCGGACAGCAGCTTTAACGTTACCAATTCAGAAAACTGCACCAAAACTCACAAAAAAATATCCTACAAATGGAATATATCCTTACCACAATTTTAGGACTGTGCTCTGCTCTTTTCCGCTGAATTTCCTCACCGCTGGAGAAAGTGTTTATTTGGGCTTCCATGGCGGACATCCTCTTCTGCAGCTCAGACACCGCTCCAGCTTCTCCTCCAGCTTCTGCTCCAGTGGTGTTCTCTGGCAGACAGCCCGTTGATAACGCGCAACAGTTTCTTCTCAGTGCCTATCGCGGGTCTGACCCCGAATTTCCACATAACACGATAGCGCCGCGCCGCGCCGCGCAGCACAGCACAGCACAGCGGAGTGGAGCGAAGCACCACGGTCTTGCTCCGAAAGTCAAAGCACACTGTAAGCGCAGTGCAGCTGCGCGCCGTCCGGACGAGAAGCCCCTGACTGCAGCCCGGAGATCGGGGCGTGGCTCAACGTGGGCGGAGTTAAACGTTGAGCTCCGCCCACCTTGAGCTAAACGTGGGCGGAGTTAAACGTTGAGCTCCGCCCACATTGAGCTTGACTCATTTATTGTCACCATCTGGTGGCGGAGACTAAATAGCACATTCACAAACGTCAATACAGTTTCTAAATGCTGGCCTAGAAACCGAGCATCTTATGTGATTTACTGTCATGATTAATTTTATATCAGCATTACTATTTATATCAGGATCAGGTCTAGAGCCAAAAAGTAGTTCTTTGGGAAAACATTTTTCTTGTAGTATCAAATCCCACAAATACAACATATACAACCCCTGGCAAAAATTATGGAATCACCAGTCTGGGAGGACTTTCGTTCAGTTGTTTAATTTTTTTTTAGAAAAAAAGCAGATAACAAACATGACAAAAAACTAAAGTCATTTTAATTTGCAACTTTCTGGCTGTAAGAAACACTAAAAGATATCAAGAGGAAAAATTGTGGTAGTCAGTAACAATCACTTTTTTAGACCAAGAGTGACTGGAAGTTGTTGCTGCAGCACACCAGTTTGCTGATTTCCAACCAAACCAGCTTGTTGCTCATGCAGACTGTGGATTTGGTTGTTGCTGCTGGGCCAAATAAACTTGGTTTTGATGCTGCTGCTGCAATTTTTCTCGTCCCACGTCAGTTTGATGATCATTTGCAGAACCAATCTGGGATATCTCCAACAATTCGTGATGATTGACCCTCTTTGAAAAGTCTGATAATCCTCCCCTTTGTTTCAGCTGACATCTCTCATGTAGGAGTCATGATTCATGTCAAGCCACTTGGTGCAACAGCTCTCCAAGGTGTGATCACTCCTTTTAAACTGCAGACTAACGAGCAGATTTAATCTGATATAGGAGCTAGTTTTGGGAATGAGAATTTATGGGGTGATTCCATCATTTTTTCCTCAGAATTGATTCCATAATTTTATCCCTGTGCTTGGTCTAAAAAAGTAATTGTTACTGACTACTACAACTTTTCCTCTTGATATCTTTTAGTGTTTCTTACAGCCAGAAAGTTGCAAAATAAAATGACTTTAGTTTTTTGTCATGTTTGTGATCTGCTTTTTTACTACAAATTAAAACAACTGAACGAGCGTCCTCCCAGACTGGTGATTCCATCATTTTTGCCAGGAGTTGTAATACTATAGCCGACAACTTTTTACTTGGGTTCAACTCTCTTTAACTCAAACCCTGTCTAACTAGGGCTAGCTGGACTGAAATAGTGAAGTGAAATTTGTGATATACAGCATACATAGACACATTTGGATTTTTTTGTACACTGAATTATATCAGCTACATTAAGGAGATCAGAGACAGCAGCAATGTCTGTGCCACTGATACCTGAACATGGTTATTCCTGGCTGATAACACAGATTTCCTAAACTTTGCACTAACGACTTTCTTAAAGTGTCACTAATCCACTCAAGGATATAAGACTGAACTGACAGTCAATGTTACATGTCTTTCCTCAAATCAAAGAGGGCTCTTAGCTTGGCCTTCATTCTACATAACTGAAACAAAAACATAATCTCTGATCTCTGTATAGAGACTTTCTGTATATGATTATGCCAGACATAATATATCAGAGTCTGTACAACTCACAAACCATGTACATTTGTAGGGGTCAGATGTAATGAATTAAGCTTCAGCACCGTTGAACACAACTTTATTCTTTTCTGTCAAAAGCACAAAACACCTTCATGTTTCTCCTGTCAATGATTTCTTGACAGAATGTCTCATAGTCTTCCTGCAGACTAAAAAGAAAAAGGAACGGTTCTCTGAGATCAGCGGTCTCCTCTTCTTCCTGGCCATCACAGACACACAGGAGTTCCCTGCCCTCACGCGTTGCTCCTTGGCCATGGTAACAACTTGGGGAAGGGAAATTTTTCCCTTGAAAGTTCTGGTCCCACACCACCGGGCTGCTGCCATTGCATCCCTGATCAAAGGATTCTCCTAAACAAAAATAAAGAAAACAGTTATTTAAGTAAAGGCTCGGAGATTGCAGAAAACACTGAAATTAGACTACCCATCTCAGGCAATATACCCCGTTTCCTGTTCCCAGTCCTGTTCTCAGCCTCATCTAGAAAGGAAACAGATTGTGGTGTCTACAGGCACAATGACAATGCAAGATTTAAGTGGTTGATTTTAAGTACACAGAGAAATAATGACTGCTCTGTGACATCGAACCTCAACAACCTTGATGGATATGTGTGAGACAATGCTGGCTGGAACAATACCTGATGCTTCAGTGGCAGATTCTGAAAGCCTAAACATTTTCAGGGGGACTTCAGCCACATACTGAAATAAGTGGCGGGGATCAGTCTTCGAGCAATAGTTTCACTATATACCAATTTATCACATGACCTCTCACCTGTAGTTTTTTCTGCTCTTGTTGCCTTTTTCTTTGCTGCAATCTCTCTTCTTCAGATCTTGGTGATTTAATGACAACAAACATTCACAATGAAAACATTCATGCAGGTCAGATGACAGTGAATACAGTAAAACATGATTTAAAAGAATCTGGTATAAAAGTGTGATACTGAGGGCGCTTACAGCATGGGGAAGTTCTGCAGGAGAACAAGACACCACCATCTTCTAATCTGCAGCATGTTTTCCTGTGAAGAAGGAAATGCAGAAGATTAAAATATGTTTCCAAAAATAATACCTTCATCGCTACAGTCAAGCATAACGTGTCACAATTTGCACAAAACCTCACTGAAATCACAACTGGCCCCCATTACAATGTACAGAGATACTGGTTAATATAATGTCATGCACATTCTGTCAGGATACAGTTTTTCAATACAAAGAGTGTGTTTTAAATGCAGAAAAAACATTTTATAGAGGTCATCGATATAACATACTGAGTAGTTCTTACCATCAAAACAAACATGCCACAGTTGGTGGAGCATCTTTGCAGTGTTTTAATAAAAGAATGGCAAGGAAATAGCAAATGTTAGCAAACGCAATATAGTAATGTCTCACCTGAACATCATTCACACCAAGCTGCCTCCAAGGGCCAGGAGATGTGAGCAATGTGCCTGGTCAAAGAGTAAATAAAAGTACAATAAACCATTTTAAAGCAACACTTGGAACAAAGTTGGAAGAGGCTGGAACTTCAAATCAAACGTTTTTGTAATGGGCTTGAACAAACAAAACATATGGTTCTGTTTCCATCTGCGTAGAATAATGTAAAAATAAATAAGAATAATGTAACAATTACTTCTATCCCTCACAAACACTCACTTTTGTTGTTTGTTTTTGTTTGTTTGGAACATTTTAATGCATTCAAATAAAAACAGAAGCATTTATTAAACAAACAAAGGACAAGTGGTTTAAAACAGAACTACCACTGTCCAGGGAGGATCTTGGAAGGTGTCCTAAAAACCTGACTCGATGGACTCTACTCTCATCTCTCCAGCCGCTGCCACAGAGGGGATCTAGAAAGAAAATCTCCCTAGCCTGTGGCCTCAGTATCTGTTAAATGTGTTCAAATATAACCAAACACATAAAGTTATGGAATGTTACAGAAATACTAACAAAGCTGCCATGCATTTAATATACCAAAAAATGTAAATCAGCAATGAGCAACTTTGTTGTGTAAGGTCATAATAGAGGACAATATAAATGTATTTACAGAGTATCCAGTGTCCAGGTACAAATAGGAAGCAGAACCCACTGGAGACTGGCTGCATTGTCCTGTAAAAAGATATCAATAACTGAATATGAAATGCTCAAACTCCACTACAAAAGCAAAACTTTTTAACAAATTACTGGCAGGTGATCCATGGGGTTTGTGGATGATGGTGGAAACCATGTGGCAATGACGCGGCTGTTTGCAGTAAACCTTTCATTTTAGCTGAAACTCTTCGATCACACATCACACCTGACACTTTTCTCCAGTCGTTCCAGCCTGCCTGTACACGCTTCTTCACCTCTTTTCCACACTCTCCATTGCTCTGGACTGTTGACCCTAAGTACTTAAAATCCTCCACCTTCTTGATCTCTTCTCCCTGTAACCTCACTCTTCCACTTGGGTCCCTCTCATTCACACACAGATACTCCGTCTTGCTGCGGCTAACCCTTCATTCCTCTCCTTTCCAGGGCAAACCTCCACGCCTCTGGCTTCTCCTCCAATTCCAGTAGATTATTCTGAATATTTTGAATCAGTCTAATTCTAAAAGGAATGGCATCGTTTAAATGTTTTGTTAAACGTCACTTTTCTAATGGGCTTGCTACTTAGCACGTGACAAAATAAATAAGTCTGACGTAAGTCTGAAACTAATGCAAGGAGATAATGCAACTGGAGATAAAATAATATCACTTCCTTCCTTGTCTGTCACAAAATAGCAAAACAGCAACATTTAAACAAAAGATAAACGTGCTTACCTCCATTTTGGAAACTTCTTCTTCTTCTATAATACATTCTTCTTCTTCTTCAACGGTTCAACTGCGCTATGCGGGCGGAGTTAAACGTTTAACTCCGCCCACGTTTAGTTCAAGGTGGGCGGAGCTCAACGTTTAACTCCGCCCACGTTGAGGCACGCCCCGATCTGCGGGCTGCAGTCAGGGGTACTTGGTCCTGACGGGTATGGTATGGTATGGTATGGTATGCATTTATTTATACAGGGACAGCGTACAATTTTACATTGACCAAAAGGAAAGATGCAATGTACCTGGTTATAGCAAAAATGCTAATTTCCACCAGTAGTCCCTGGGCAGGTTGATGTTACAATCATTGAAAAACTGATACAAATGTAAATGGACACATATGACCATAAGTCCACACCATCAGCAATCAAAACAAAAAAAAAAAGAAAGAAAGAAAAAAAAGAAAGAAATGAAATTCATATTTATTTATATCCTTTAAAAGTAATAAAATAACAGAAAACAATCGAACAATATCTTTCACGGGGAGGGCTGCTCCTCGGAGAGGCTCTCATGTGAACAGCGATATCATGCGATACGATAACAACACATGATATAAACAGAAAATAAATAAACCACATCTCATTTGGCTTCTACAAGGTCGCACTGCTTGACCCAGCCACATTGCTCTGTGATTTATAGTACTTCTAGCATGGGTGAGTACATGATTCATGTTTTGATCTCAAATGAGTGCTTTTCTTTATCCAATAGTTAATTTTGTATGGTTTATTCTATATAAAAAATGGTAATTTCTCTTCGTCCATGGCATCGTGTTGTATCTGGGACCCTGTTGACCTGATGCTCGTGCCTCCGGAGGTGTTATAACAACATACAGGAAAAAATTTACGTCCGAGAGGTCATGCATTGTGTTTTATTTTGAAAGTTCCGGTTTAACTTCTTGTCTGGTGCTTTCTCAACGACAGTGAATTTACGAGGTTTTGAAGCGGCAGCACAGAAAATAGACCTGAAGTGAATCTCCAGCGGCGTGCCGCGGCGGCGCTTGTGCTCCGCAGCGCGTGCAGTGGAAATTGTCTGATAGAAGAGAATGCGTTCTAAGTGCTGCGCAGTACGATTCAAGAGCGCGGTGCTGCGCGGTACGGCGCTTTTGCGTTATGTGGAAATTAGAGGTGAATGGAACCAGTCGGGCATGTACAGACTATTCCATGCCAGGAGTCTGTAGTGAGTCGGACTGGCGATACCGGGCTGCCATTGTTGAAACTCACGAAACAAAAACGACTTCTTTGTCCATTTGTGTATCGTGCAGTTCTTGCGAGACGACGCATGTGATTAGATGAGCAACTCCAAAGGACAGGTAGGGCAGGAGGTGGGAGGGAGGGGGAGAAGCATGGAGAAATGCGAGTAGGAACAGAGCGTGTAAGAATGGGAGTAGGGACAGGTGGGAGAGGAGGTGGGAAGGAGGGGGAGGAGCATGAAGGAATGGGAGAAGGGACAGGTAGAGGAGGAGGGAGGGATGGGGAGGAGCATTGAGGAATGGGAGTAGGGACAGGTAGGGGAGGAGATGGAAGGGAGGGAGAGGAGCATGGAGGAATGGGAGTAGGGACAGGTAAGGGAGAGGGTGGGAGGGAGGGGAAGGAGCATGTAGGAATGGGAGTAGGGAAAGGCAGGGGAGGAGGTGGAATGAAGGGGGAGGAGCAACGGAGGAGGGAGGGATGAGAAGGACGGTTGAGGAATGGGAGTAGGGACAGGTAGGGGAGGAGTTGGGAGGGAGGGAGAGGAGAGTGGAGGAATGGGAGTAGGGACAGATAGAGGAGGAGGTCGGAGGGACGGGGGGAGCACCGAGGAATGGGAGGAGGGACAGGATGAGGTGCGTGGAGGAATGGGAGTAAGTACAGGCAGAGGAGGAGGTGCGAGGGAGGGAGAGGAGCATTGAGGAATGGGAGGAGGGACAGGTAGGGGAGGAGGTGGCAGGGAGGGGGAGGAGCAGCGGAGGAGGGAGGGATGAGGAGGAGGGTTGAGGAATGGGAGTAGGGACAGGTAGAGGAGGAGATGGAAGGGAGGGGAAGGAGCATGTAGGAATGGGAGTAAGGACAGGAAGGGGAGGAGGTGGAATGGAGGGGAAGGAGAATGTAGGAATCTGAGTACGAACAGGTAGAGGAGGAGGTGGGAGGGAGGGGCAGGAGCAGAGGAAGAGGGAGGTGTGAATGATGAGGTGGAGCATGGAGAAATGGGAAAAGGGACAGGCAGAGGAGGAGGTGCCAGGCAGGGGAAGGAGAGTGTAGTAATGGGAGTCGGGACCGGCAGGGGAGGAGGTGGTATAGAGCGGAAGGTGTGTTGAGGAATGGGAGGAGGTTTGGTTATTTTGTTCAAAGTTCCAAATTTTTTACACCAATTTGTTAGTAACTGTAACTTCAACAGAAAACCATTGAATTCCACACATTGTCCATTGTGTGTAACATGTTTTAGTCCTCAGAAGTTCACTGGGCAAACTTGATAGAGACCTTAATTTGTATTTGTTTAGGGAACTGCTTCTGGTATAACGGGTGATTTTTTTCCCAGCTGAAAACATACAGCTGCTACATAAGGTGCAATTTGCATGGCGCAACTTGTCTGCATGGATTTCTACCTGAGGACAGAATCATTGTGTCAATAAAGTGAGTTTAAGTAAAGGACGGCGTGCATAATTTCTTGGTTTTGATTCTACAAACATTCACTAAAATCTATAGCCTAGCCGTGCTAGACCCATGCTCTGAAGACGCAAGGGTCTAGGCACGCTCGACAGGGAGGGAGGCGGGCTAAAAGGTTGTCTATCAAATCATTCTGCAGCAATTGGGTAGGTATACAACCAATCAGCGCAACGAATGGGCTCCTAGAGCGCCGGAAATCAGAGGATGCGGTAGTTCGGTGAAGCCTTATTTATACAGTCAATGGGTGAAGCTCAAGTATATTACAGACATGTTAACAGAAAGATTATTCAGAGTCGGTGCTAATGGAGTTCAACGACTGTTGTCGTTTTTGCTGTCGACCCTGGCAGAGAATTAAATTCGTTGCCGTGGGTTGTCCAGCGCGGCTAGGCTAGTTGTTTCCGGTTGTTTCTGTCAGAATCGTCGCGCCTCTGTCGTCACTTAGTTACGCCCGCCTTCTGACTCTACACTTCATGGTGATTCGTCCGGCCAGTTTTAGGAGAATCCAACCTCGAGCCTTATGGAGGGTAACTAGACCCACCCTGGCAGAGAATTAAATTTGTTGCAGTGGGTTGTCTCGTGCGGCTAGGCTATAAAATCTATGCAAGACCTTTATTGCAGTTAATATCCCAATCCCCATCCTAGTTTTAGTTAATTAGTGATTGCTGATAAAGATTTTCCTTTACAACAAATACTGTATCATATTATATGAAATGACGAGCTCTGCACTGGGCCTCCAAAATTGATAGTGTATTATAATTACAACTTCTTCTCTCACACTTTCTAAAACGTTAAAATTGGACAGCATGTACTGTATCATTTCTACCTGAGTCCATCTGCCACCTGCAGATGGGAGTAGGGACAGGTAAGGGAGAGGGTGGGAGGGAGGAGGAGGAGCAGAGGAGGAGGGAGGTGGGAGGGATGAGGAGGAGCGTGGAGGAATGCGTGGAGGGACAGGCGGAGGAGGAGGAGGTGGGAGGGAGGGGGGAGTAGCGTGGAGGAATGGGTGGAGGGACAGGTAAGGGACAGGTAAGGGAGAGGGTGGGAGGGAGGGCAAGGAGAGTGTAGGAATGGAAGTAGGGACAGGAAGGGGAGGACATGGGAAGGAGGGAGAGGAGGTGGGAGGAAGGTGGGAGGGATGTGGAGGAATCGGTGGAGGGACAGGCAGAGGAGGATGTGGGATGGATGGGGAGGACCGTGGAGGAATGAGAATTGGGACAGGTAAGGGAGAGGGTGGGAGGGAGGTTAAGGAGCGTGTAGGAATGGGAGTAGGAACAGGTAGGGGAGGAGGTCGGAGGGAGAGGAGCAGAGGAGGACGGAGGAGGTGGGAGGGATGAGGAGCAGCGTTGAGGAATGGGAGTGTGGCAATGGGCGTGGGAGAGCTCAGTTGCAGATGGGAGAGTTGTGGAGGAGAGTGTGTGGAAGCACCATCAGGTTAATTAGCGCAGCTGGCACCAATTAGACTCACCTGATTCTCTCAGCAATAGCAGGCTGGAGCAGAGGACAAAAGACACACGGACAGAGAGGACGAGAGAATGCACGAGCGGAGGACAGCGGACAGGACGAGACCCGGCGGAGCGGGCAGCTTACCGGACGAGATCCTGTGGAGAGACGGGCTGACGTGGGGACTGGTTACCGGACGAAGTACGGTGTAGTGCCGGGCAAGGAAGAGAGACTGTTTTATTTACGTTGGACGGTGTGGTGAATAAAAGACTTCTGTTTGCATTGGCCGAACTGTCGTATTTATTGTGCTGAATAAATCCACAGACAGGTTCGCCTGTCACAGGGAGTAGGGACAGGTAGGGGAGGAGGTGGTATGGAGGGGAAGGAGCGTGTAAGAATGGGAGTACGAACAGGAAGGGGAGGAGGTGGGAGGAAGGGGCAGGAGAAGAGGAGGAGGGAGGTGTAAATGATGAGGTGGAGCGTGGAGGAATGGGAGGAGGGACAGGCAGAGGAGGAGTTGGGGGGGGAGAGAGGAGCATGGAGGAATGGGAGTAGGGAGCGTGGAGGAGCATCGAGGAATGGGAGGAGGGGGAGGAGCATGGAGGGATGGCAATAGGGACAGGTAGAGGAGGAGAGACAGGTAGGGGAGGAGGTGGGAGGGGTGGGGGAGCAAGAAGGGAAGGGAGGAGGGTGATGGAGAAATAGCCCACATATTGTCACTACTGTTACATGTCACCAGACTCATTCTTTGATACTGTCTGCCATACCCCTCTTACCTCCTGTTATCACACCTTTCTGCCATACCCCCCATCTTACCTCCTGTTACCCAATTGTCCTTTTGTTCTGTTGTTTTACATTTATTTACAACCCCCTCCCAATCCTTTTATCCATCCTCTGAGATGTCCCTTTTGTCTTATCCTCTGTATTTGCATACAGCCCCTCCCTACCCTTTGATCCATCTTCTGACATTCCTATAAAATGTTCTTCCTCTCCCGGCTCCCATTCCTACACCCTCCTTCCCCTCTATACCACCTCCTCCTTTGCCTGTCCCTCCTCACATTCCTACACGCTCCTTCTCATCCCTCCCACCTCCCTCATCCTCTGTTACTCCCCCTCCCTCCCACCTGCTCCCCTGCCTGTCCCTATTTCCATTACTACACTCTCTTTCCCCTGCCTGTCACCTCCTCTTCTACCTGTTCCTTTTCCCATTCCTCCACGCTCTTCTCCCTCCCACCTCCTCCCCTACCTGTCCCTACTCCCATTCCTCAATGCTCCTCCTCATTCCTCCCACCTCCCTCCTCCGCTGCTCCTCCCCTTCCCTCCCTCCTCCTCCCCTACATGTCCCTACTCCAATTCCTCAACGCTCCTCCTCATACCTCCCACCTCCCTCATCCTCTGCCTGTCCTTCCTCCCATGACTGTACTTACTCCCATTTCTCCACGCTCCTCATCCTGTCCCTCCTCCCTTTCCTCCGTTCTCCCCCATCCCTCACACCTCCTTCCCTACCTGTTCCTCCACCGATTCCTCCACACTCCTCCCCCTCCCTCGCACCTCCTCCTTCTCCGCCTGTCCTTCCACCCATTCATCAATGCTCCTCCTCATCCCTCCGACCTCCCTCCTCCCCTACCTGTCCCTGTGATGGAGATCGTCACACTGCCGCAGTGAAGCGATATTTCCACTCCGTTAGCTGGAAGTCCTCATTAAACCGAGTATTTTACTGGTAGACTCAACAGCCGTGAGTCCAAACAGAGCAATAACGACAACGTTAAAGCTGACAACAAGAACATTTCGGAACAGTTTATTGACGTCTGTGTGTTTTGAACAGGCATCGGTACAGTCACCTATGCTATGTGTTGCTCACTGTCGCTCACTGAATATCACCAGTTGATGGGAACACCAGTTAATCTTGAACACCGGACTACTCGTCGCCATCTGCTTGCACGTCGAGTCTCCAATGGTCTCCAGTCAAATCTAGTTGTAGTTGGGGTCCGTGACGTCACTTACCTGCGCCACTTGAGATTGCTTTTGCGTTTGAATTTTGAGACACATTTTGCGGGGTGAGCACGAAAACGAAAAAGCATTTCTGAGTTTGCTTTTGCTTTTTCATTTAGTCACAGAATGAGCAGTGTTGAAGAAGAAAATGAAATTGCATTTTGGAATATTGCTTTTTAATTTCATTTTTGAGTCAAAAAGTGCAGCCATGACTTTGAAATGCAAAAGCATTTCTGCTAATGCTTTTGAATTTGAGTTTTGAGTCACATTCGCTTCCATAAATTCCAGCCATTTTCAGTACAAAAAACATGACGAGAAATACAGGGAATATTGGACGCGCATCGCGAGGTGCATTTCCTTGAAAACGACCTATTCGTGGAGTATATACCGACTTCAAGACATGTTTTGGACAAAATATGTTACTGGCTTGTTTCGTCTGGAGGTCCAAGGTTGGATTATGGCCGTTTTTGTGGAATATTTTCATCTGTGTGTAATAATGAACCCGGAAATGTGAGTCGCGCTGTGTACGTTGAAGTCGTGTATAGAGAACGGATGGATGGATATTCGTTATTTGTCAGACAAATGTGGTTATATTACCCGCTGTGGTAATCACATCTGAAAGTGGTTTATACCGGCGGATTCATGAGAATCTAAGCTTTCCATCGGCGTATAGTGTTTGTATAATCGCGTTTGCAGTTTCAGACATTTAGCAAATTGCTTATGCAGATCTCAAAGTGTACCGCGGGCGGGACACTGAAGTGCAACTGGTTAAGCTTATTAATTAATAATTTCAGAAAATCGGTTAAGGGGTAATAATTTCATGAAACACAACATACCATTGACGAAATGCTGACTGCAAACACAGGACCATTTTGACTGTGGGCTCCATGTGGTTCCATCATTGTTAATCCGCCTCAATGCTTTGAGCCATAAAGTCCTTTTCTGGCCTTTTCCAGTCGGAATTCTGTAAAAGGAAATGTTCTTGTTGCTCCATGAGTGAGAACTACAGCCAAAAACAGCGCAGGTTTTGGGCATATCTGCTTTTGGTCGTTAAAATCGGGTGGGAAAGTACTGGTCGTCAAGGCAAAAGCATACCCATCTTAAAATGGCGGAATCGCGTTGCTAGGGGCAGTGACCGGCGGTGACGTTCGATGATGACGTTTCGGAAAAAGGTCAATTGGAACTCCAGTTCGATAACACATCTAAAACAGTCAAATCACACGTTGTGCGATTTATCTTAATAAAATTGTCCTGAAACTCTGATGGAGCTCAGCATTCATCCAGAGAAGCTTTAATACAAACACTTCCACCCTATATACCTTTAGTCTGTGTGAAACAGCTGACATGGTGTACAAGTGCACAGAAAATGATTTATCGTCCAATTCCAATCAAGAGACCGCTGCTGCGCCACGTGCATAAATGCGCGTAAAGACGCACCGATGGTTTCAGGTGCTATGATGCTGCAGGTGTTTATTAAACTCGGAGGAAGCAATGCAACACACAACAGCTGTGGGCAGCAAACAGAACTTCTGGAGGTGTTTAAATGGTTCTGCTGAATCCACAGTGATATTCAGTGAACCTACAACAGGCTGACATGAATCAGACAGGTTCCACATCTGTCTGAGTCACATTGTTATCTGGATTTTGTCAGGCATCTCAATATGTTACGAAGAAGATGATAGCCCTGGGTGGTGTTGCTCCACCTGGAAACAACACAAAGCTTGATCTACCCCAACTAGGTCTTTTTATGCAAATGTTTGTCTTGGTTTTTCTACCGCTAACACAGAAAGGTAACATCCCCAACAGCTGTTTAATCACTGACAAAAATGCAAAACATCTGGAGAGTGTGATGTTGAAAAAGCAGAAATAGTCCAGGTATCATGAAAATTGAAATTGAAAAATACATTAGAAATAAAAATAGCGTGTTTTTCTACATGACAGCTCAACTGTTCCATACAGATGCCAGGTTTATACACTGACAAAAGGAGACAGAGCATCTGTTGGATAGGCATCTTGTAATCATTTTAAACAACAGTATTATGTTGTGAATCAAAGTATAAAGCTACCATGTTTGAGCTACATTTTATGGAGAGAGAACGCGTGAACTTGTTTGGATCATGTTGAACAATACAGAACGCTGTGAGTTTTTGTCCTGACTTTGGGTGTAACTGAAGACTACCAGAAGATCTGATGCTTCTCCAGTGTACACAGGTTTAAATCAAACCAAATAAACAGGTACACACAGGTATGAAATAATGTCTGGGCTCTTCAAAAAATAAACAAATAACACAACCGTTTGCTTTAATCTGTCTCAGTTATGACAATTTCAGAAAAAAAAGTTCAACCAATAAGCTACACTGAAATAAGAGAATTATACTTTTTTCTGCAATCAAAGGTATTTTTATTTACTGCTTCAAAAATAATTGCTAGCAGAAACACAACCTTTCAAGTTAATTACTAATTAAAACATTATTCAGCATAAATACAAGATAATGTTCCACGTTATGTTGTACATACAGTCATGGAAAAAAATATTAGACCACCCTTGTTTTCTTCAATTTCTTGCTCATTGTATTGCGTGGCACCACTAAAGGTACATTTGCTTAGGCAAATATAATAGTAACAACAAAAAAAACACATAAGAGTTTAATTGAAGAGCTGACATCTGGATATTTTCCATGGTTTTCTTTTCAGGGTTAGTTCTTCCATCAATAGCTATGGCATTGTACTGCCAAAATCAGTGCTTTTAGACATTCTGTTTTTTTTCCTGTCTGTTTTTGTCACAGGACCCCACTGAAAAAAAGAGGAAAATCCAACCTTTAATTCAAGTGCATTTATTCGGGGGGGAATCACACATCAAGAAATAATTCTTTGACGTCAAATCATGTGTGCCTCAATTAGTAGCACCCCTGATGTTAATACTTTGTACAGCCCCCTTCTGCCAACAAAAAAGCACCTAATCTTCTCCTATAATACGTTTTTCTACAGTTTTCAGTGTGAGAGTTTGCTTCTGCAATAAAAATTTTATTTATTTTAGGCTTTCAACACATCTTAACCAGGGATGTCAATAATTATGGAGGGCGCTGTATGTGTATATATAAAGCACAGCTAACATGAGAGTCATAGTTTTATTTCGGCTATGTTTGTGCAGGACCCTGAAATGGCTTCTCATACACATGTGAACTGGCTTTACCAACCAGACTGCTCTGATGCGAGTATGTTTATTAAAATATCACATGAATGAACAGAACATTACAAAAAAAACATACGGAATGTAACTTTATAAACGGCAGGAGCATTTCATTTACAAAATGTATATGACTGAACACACCTCATTTCTCTCTGTGTTAAAATTGATCTATGGCCTTTAAACATCCTTCAACTTGAAATGTTTTTCTTCTCAAAACTCTCAGTACAGTATAAAACCATCACTATCCATCTGAAGGTACATTATAAGCCATCTTGAGAAATAGCAGTGCATTAGAATCCGAATATGGTAGAATAGCAGTACATTTCCCGATACAAAGTGAATTACTCTTGTTTTGTCCATTTACAGCACAGAATGAAAGTCAGTTAGTTTGATTTGAGTAGAAAACAATGTAAATGACGTCATATTTTTCAGTCAGTAAGACATTTTGTGAAAAGAAATGGATCTATAAAAACAAAACATGTTGCTATAAATATTAAGTATTTTGTGTTCCCATGTGGACATTTTGTGCAAATTCCAAACACTGCAAAGCCTATACTTTGTAATAAAACCAAGACTGCTTAAAAAAAAAGGATCGAAGAAATCTTGTAGGTGCTAGCAGTATCACTCAAGTAAACAGGCACGGATCTGGCAAGTGAGCCAGTGTAAAAAGGACAGTCTGTACAAAGGTGCTGTGTGTATTCAGTTACTCAGGGGGAACTTGGTCATGATTATCTGAGCTGCAAGAACAAGGACATGGAATTGAACATTAAAAAGGCATATTTAGTACTGCTGTAGCATAAGAACTGAAGGTTTGAATGCTTTTAATGCCTTGATCCAGTACTTACAGTTATATAGGCTATGGCACTGTCTGACCCCACCGCTCCATATTGTGCTGGGCTGGAGTCCAAACTTTGCTAAAAAATTGGACAACTCGTTGTAGTCATTTGGAATATAGAAAACGTTTTTTGTTTTTTTTTTTAAAGACACTTTTCTGGCTTTTAAAGTGCAATCTCTAACACAGTGAAGACAACAGCAACTCACAGTTAGCCGTTTTGTTTAACACCACTGCAGATTAAAAGATTAAACCCATGTTGGTGATTTTAAGAAGAATGTATTATATGTGTAAATATGCAAAAGTCAAAATATGGCAGAAATCAATGAAACAACAACACATTCTCTCTGGTATATTCAGTTTGTAAGAATGTGTACAAAAGATGGATGTCAGATCGAAATCATGCACCATCTGGAAATGAATTTGGCTTGATGTTACAGAAAGGCTGAGGAAACAGAAATTTAGCAACCAATTTAGCAGCCAGTCTGTCACAGGGCTACATATACAGACAGTCACACTTACATTCACACCTATGGGCAATTTAGAGTAACCAATTAACCTCAGCATAGTTTTGGACTGTGGGAGGAAGCCGGAGTACCCGAAGAAAACCCACGCATGCTCAGGGAGAACATGCAAACTCCATGCAGAAAGATCCCAGGTTCACAACGGGATTTCAACCGGGGATCTTCTTGCTGCAAGGCAAAAGTGCTAACCACTATGCCACTGTGTAGCCCAATTTAGCAACCAGTTCACCTGATTTCTGATTTCAATGAAAAAAAAACACACACATATAAAGTGTTGTTTATAAAATGGTGCTTTCCTTCAGTCAATCACATTTGTACCCCAATGATCTTGTACCTATGTTTGAGAATAATACCATTTGTTTCAGCTTTCCTGGGCTTTTATTATCCCAGCAATACTGACACAAATGAACTCTTCCCACCCTAATACTGACATGTCTTGTTTTTATCATCACAGACAGGATGGTGGGAAATGAGGAGAATGTACAACAGAAAAAGTGGAAAGCAGCCCAACTCCCAGATGAAACAAAGGCAAGACATGAAAAATAAGACTGACAAAAGATTTGCCTCAGCAAGCGAGCAATCACTGGAGAGCTCAAGCCTTTTTTTCCATGTTTGATTGTAACCACAAGAGGGCAAAATGATGAGTACTGTCCTCCCCACATGAGCCCAATCTTTAAACATAAAGACAGGAAAAGAAAAACAGAGTGGAAAGAGAAAGTCTTCCCAGTCTACTCTACATCTGAGCCCTCGTTGTCAGAGGGGAGGTAGTTGCCGCCTTTTACCCGGATGTAGTGGACGTGGCGGTGGCCGGTGGGCGAGGAGTCTCCACAGGAACAGAGAGGACCGGTGAACAGGTTCTCGATCTCCTCCAGCTGCAGGCCCTGAGTCTCTGGGAGGCAGCCCAGGACGAACAGGAGACCCAACACCACCAGACCCGTGTACAGGAAGAACGCACCTGGAAGATATGCATGCTTCTACTATCTGGTCCTGAACTATGACATTAAAGGTTGCCCGATTAATGATCCAAACACTCTTACAGAATGTCAACTATAATTCCAACTTTGCCTGATAAATACTTTTAATCGCACTCCCATGTCTAACCCTTTCATTGGATAACTATATGTAAGTTATATTGGAAATGGATTTTGTATTATGTTCACAATGAGCAACCTTGATCATGAAGATCAAACTGGACTTTAGCATTTTAGTTTGTTAATTGCTTTTAATACTAGAATAAAATGGGAATGGAAACAGCAGTTGGCCAGTTTAAGGTCACTGGCATGTTCATTTATAATTGCTCTCTGGTTGCAAGTTTGCCATTTATTTCTACAAGTCCAGACTTCTTCTATTAAACAATATGTGCACTTTTAATACTGATCACATGGACAAAAACTTTGCTTAAGTTAATGAGGATTCATGTCTTTCCGATGGATACTTTGACCGAAAAATGGTTAGCACACACACATTTGATGTTGGGAAGTCTCCAACTCACTTTGCATAGCAAGATGGCACCCACAGTTTGTGTTCTGTTAACTAAATGCTAATGGTTCAGTAGTGTAGATAAACAGAACTGATGTTGGGTTCATGGCAGCTGTAGGTTCTACCATGAAAATAAGTAGAAATTGTAGCAAGCTGATTATTTCATTTTAGATGGGTTTATTGGGATTTTTTAAATTGAAGATTGATTCTGATTTGTCTTGTCTGTTTGTGTGAAATTAGTGGCCTTTTCTGTGTATTTTTCTTTTACTTTCCTTTTTTTTCGGTGTGTCTCACACCCCTGTCTCTTATGGACTAGGACAACCTTTGATTAGAGGTTATGTGCACTCAGAACCTCGTAGACTAATACATTGTGAACTTTTCCCACACTGTAGGTTGGTGTGCCTACTAGGTTTGAATTGAAACAACTATTATCTCCCAACCAACTTGTCTTCTGTGTTGATCAAATGCTATTTTTGTAAACTAATGGCTGGTGTTTTTAAATTTAGCGACATTGTCTGTGTGACTTTTGTCTTAACCGTGGCAGATCGTGGCATTTAGAAGGTCACAGTAGTTTCACACTCCTCTGTTTCGAGCAAACCACAATAAAATTTAGTTGAAGTTCAAGAAAGTATGTGTAGTGACCACACCTGATCACACGAGGAGCAAAAGAACATTTTATGATCAGGCTAAAACAAAAAAAAACCCTCTGAAATTGTAGGAAATGTCTTTAGTGGCAACGCATTTTTAAAACAAACAAAAAAAAACCCACAGATATTTAACATACACTACTGTTCAAAAGTTTGGGGTCACCTAAAAATGTCCTTATTTTTGAAAGAAAAGCATTTTTTTTATACAGTCTAGACATTGTTAATGTGGTAAATGACTATTATAGCTTGAAAAGACTGATTTTTAATGGAATATCTACATAGTTGTACGGAGGTCCATTTCCAGCAACCATCACTCCTGTGTTCTAATGCTACATTGTGTTAGCTAATGGTGCTGAAAGGCTCATTGATGATTAGAAAACCCTTGTCCAATGATATTAAAACAGGAATACAAGTGTGCGTTTTCATGGAAAACATGAAATTGCATGGGTGACCCCAAACTTTCCAACGGTGGTGTATATCTCTGCAGGAATGATGATGGTGTGATGATGTGATAGTCTTACCATAATAAGTCAGAAATTCTGCGACATGAAGAAAAGTCAGAGACACTAGGACATTGAAGATCCAGTTGACTCCAGCTGAGCAGGCGTTGCCGGTGCTGCGTGCCCATAGTGGATAGATCTCTGAGTTCACTGTCCAAGGCATCGGGCCCATTCCTGTAATATGCAGTGCATGTATGATTTCTTCAAGTCAGGAATGTAGCAATACGTTAACTGCTGGTAATTCTTCAAGATCATGATTGCACACATAATAATCTTTAGTTTCAGCAAGCATTCCCTTAGCCTGGTAACTGTTTTCTATATCAGGCACATTGCTTTGTGTCACACTACAATGCAGCATGTGAAAGGTGTGTGAGTTACAAATGTATCCAGTAAAGCTGATTTCCTCACGATTATTTTTACTGTAAAAAGGAAACTAGCTCAAACAATCAGGGGTGGTTCAGTTACAGTAAAATGCACAAGATTCATGAGTAAATGACGGGAAGACTCTGGGATGCTTGAAAAAAAAAAAAAACACAACAATGAGAAAGTTATTTCAGACCTGGAGCAAAGAATGCAAGGTAGAGGATGAGACCCATCAAAACAGTCCAGGAGTAAGATGTGGGACAATAGTTGTAAGCCCAGATTGAGCTGTCAGGACCCTCTGTTCGATTGGAGCACCTGGAAGAAGAATTGAAGGAAATCACTGAGCGGCCTGTTTCTATTAAATCCCTCAGAACAATTTCTGTTTTCATTCCATTTCCTGCACAAGGGTACAGGTCCTCTGGGCTTTGAGTGTAAGTACACTTTAAAGCAAGACAGTACATATAATGATGATATCCACATGAAATGAATTTTAAGCACTGCTACCCTCTTGCATCTAATTTAACCATCACACAAACATACAGAATATCAGTGTCTGACCTTCCCCAGGCTGCATGATCCGTGGACGCTTGATCGACAGGAACACAGGAAGAGTCGAACACCGTGGTGCCGTTGTCCCGGTAACAAAAGCCACAGTCTGGATCCAGCATGCACAACTCACAGGACCTGCAGCACAGAACTGAATGTGAAACGTCTCACAAAAGGCTGTCCAACCATCTACATCGGACTCATACTCCTCTATCTTCTCTATAATTTAATTCTTTTATCAAAACAAAGCTAGTGAAGCTTTAAGGATAAAGTAAGAAGTATGGGATTTTACTGAAAGATCTTTGATCAAATCATCACACAACTGTACTCTTTACATATTTCAACCATACCAGTAGCTCAGACAGACTTTTTATTCCCATAATGGAGTAATAGAAATTGGACTCGTGGGAATTTTCACCGATTTCATTAATTCATCAAATCATCAGTTTGAGGAATGTTGTATAAAAAATATCACTGTGATAAATGTTACTAACCACTTCTCTCAAAACACTTAAAAAAACATGCATCTCTTCAATAACTGCTTAAAAGGTGGCTGGACTTCATGCATGAGTAGAAATAGTGATGGACTGAGAACAAGCTGAGAACTTTTTTTGGTTGAGAAACCTTGGATCACTTCCAATATTTTAAACAAATCACTTAAGTAGCTTCTGTGAGTGTACCAATTGGTCGTCCTGATGAAAAACTGAGACTGCAAAGAAGCCTTCACTGTTGGGGACTGGAGGCAAAACTCTGAATAAAAAGGAATTTGCACCAAAAAGAGGCTTCACCGGAAACAGCATCAGAAAGGCATGGCACTGTCTACACGGTGTTTCATTATGAAAATAGAGTGACTGGAGAACATCTGCATAGTTATTATTTTTTACCCGTAGAGTTTGCAGGTTGAGTTTTGAGAGTTGACTGGATGAAGGGTTACAGGTGGAGAGTTCTGGGCAGACAGCAAGAACCCGACTGCCAACAAAGCCAGACTCAGACCAGTACCTGCATTAGAGGAAAAACAAACTCACTAAATAGAAATTCTCTGAGAGAAAAGAAGAATGTTTCTCATGTAATTATGAATAAATAAAGCCTGCTGGGAATTGTATATAAGACTGCAGCTAAATCTAGATCCCTATCCAATTTATGTCCCTATGATTAATATATCTGTCATACTATTCCATTTAGACAGCTATGGTGAATATAATTGTCTAAACACCACTGCATGTTGACAATTATGACTAAATGCAATTGTATGGTACAAAGCTAACTGAACAAAAATATTAAATTACTACCTGCAATAGTTCTATTCCATTTTGTTATGCATTTATATACAAATTATATTTGATTAACAAGCCATTAAGCTATAATAAAAAAGGTAAATAACAATAGAAATAGCCATCATTTCTCTTTACAAAGATCTGTCAGGAGGTCACAAATTAAGTAAATCAACTATCAGTCAAGCAATCACTGTACCACAGTAAGAATCACAAACCTAAAAGACTGCCCAGGGTCAGCTTCCTGCGACCCACTCTCTCCACGAGCCACACTCCAACCAACGTAAACACAAAGTTGGTAGCCGAAGTTGCAGCAGCCAACCAGATTGCCTGTTTATCGTCCCGCACCCCCGCCATCTGCAGAATGGTTGCACTGTAGTACCTGGACGTGAGCGAGGAGATTCACTGAAAATTCATGACAAGCTTTTCCGGTCTGACAGCTCAGGAAAGAGCAAAAACACACATGCCCTGATTTACCATTCCAGGTTTTACAGTTGTGGGTAACAGGGAACATTTTGGAGGGAGATAATTATGAGAGAACTGTTACAAGATAAACAGTTAACCTACATGACAGTATTTATCCCAGACAGCTGCTGGAACATCTGGAGGCCACAACCAACTACGAGAGCCTTGCGAGTCGGACCGTGGCTGAGGATGCGGAAAATAACAGGGCCTCCTAAAAGACAAAGAGTCTCTCAATTTAAATATTGTAATTTAAACTCACTCCTTCATTTCTTAAGATTGAAACTAAAATTGCTCTTCAATCAGTGGCTCTACATGCAATAAATATTTCACTGCTTTCATTTTTTATTTGATTCTATTGTTGTCTGCTATTTGGTCTGTATAAATGCAGTCTGCAGTTCAGCTCATGTAAGCCAAATAGTCTCTAAAATTTTGTCATGAGACTGTTGGTCACAGCTGTCAGTTCTGGCTTTACAATTAAACTGAGGAGTTCTTTTTTTTTCTTTTTACAAAATCTGATTGCTGCAAATTGTTTATTTTTGGGTAATTTTTTAAATGAGTCATACAGAATAAAGTGATTTGAATGAAATATCAGAATTTCAAGCTTTTGAGACTGTTTTTAAGACAATATGCCTTCCAAATTTGCTTGTGAGCTTTGGAGTTCAGATGGTTAATTTAAGAAGAAAATAAGTTATCACTTTTCACTTTGTAACGAATAGTGGTTATGGCATATCTAAAACAAAACAAAACAAATGACATTTATTCATGCCATTTTTTCAGTTTTCACTGTAATCTTTCACCTCCACCCGCCTCTTTCTCCTCTTCCTCGATGCTGGTTCTAATGGTGTCGTACTCCTCGTCGACGTTCTGGCCTGCTCTGATCTGGCTGAGAACTTGTCGGGCCTCTTGGTTTCGGCCCTTTTGGAGGAGCCAACGTGGGCTCTCGGGCAGGAAGAAGAAGCCGAAGAACTGCAGCACGGCTGGGACGATGGACAGACCCAACATGTACCTACAGCAGAGAATGAGGAGGGGGATGTTGAAAGATGTTCTAAATGGCATTTTAGAGGAAGAAGAATCAGGGCAGTCAAAAACTGCCCACAGTCACAGTCTCAAATGAAGATAAAAGACTAAAGTGAAAGAAAAGGAGACTCTACAAACAAAACTCCAGTAAATCGTTGTCATTGTAAGTCGCAAGCAGGGTTGAAAGAGTAGAGAGAGAGAGAAAAAAAAGCATACCTCCACCCATCATGGATCATGTAACTGAAAGCTCCATCAACCACACTGGCAATGAACTGGCCACCGGTGATAAAGAGGGAATTAATAGTGACCAGCTGACCTCGCAACTGAGGAGGAGAAACTTCTGCGATGTATACAGGAACAGTCATAGAAGCAATGCCTTTTGGATGACAAAAAAATGTTTCATAATGACATTCACACAACATTGTTTGGTTAAGAAAATCTTGGGATAAGTTCTGTTCTGTTAAATTATCCACAGTCCCTAGCTACATTCAGGCAAATAGAAGCCAGCATACAGTTTGCACAGATATACAGACTGTGTATTAAAATGGTCAACATCAACTCACCTATGCCCAAACCAACCGTGATTCTGCCAACGAGAAGGACCACTTTGTCCGGGGCCAAACTCAAGATAAGACCACCAACGCTGAAGATGGAGCTGGCTAAGAGGATACAGATCCTGCGCCCCAGCCACCCATTCAAGAAGCCTCCACTCAGGGCAGAAAGCGCTGCTGCCCCGACAGTGCTGGAAACCAGCAGCTCCTGCCACAGAGCATTCAAGTTCATCTCCTTCTTCAGGAGCAGCATAGCCCCTGAAACAACTCCAGTGTCATACCCAAACAAGAATCCCCCCAAGGCAGAGAAAAATGCTAACACGTAGACAAAAATTGGCGTGGAGGCCTTCTGGTCCAGGAGACTCTCAGGAGACTCCTCAGATGGAGGTCCAATGAGACTCCGCTCTCCATCATCCACTGCCTTCTGTCCCCTGCTGCCCATAAGGTTGCTCATTTGCTTCAAGCTGTAGTCATTGTAGTTGCTGGACATAAGAGAAACCAGAGGTTAAGCTCAGCAGGGGTTAGTTAAACAGCAGCAGCTACTCCTTACTTAATGAGCACCTTAATGACATGACCGTGTCATTAAGGTGCTCAATGGTGAGGTGGACAGAAACTAGCTGTGAGGTCATGTGACAATAATGAAGCGACTTCAAAACAAAGTGAGGTCTCAGGAAAGTCAGTACAAACCGAATGATATCATGCTGTTGCACTACTTTAAACGCCATACGTCCATCTAAACGCCACACGAGAGTCCAGACCTGTCTGTGTCCAGCCGTCCAGCTCGAAAAGACACAAGTGAAGAAACCAACACGTCGAACTTTTAACAGCTACACGGGCTAATTTAGCTAACGATAACATGTCGCTGTAAGTCCCTGTCGTTAACTGAGTGCACGATTCCGTCAGTGCAGCAGATTTCAGTGTCATGTTGCGAGACAAGCGCATACAACTGCGAACTTTAAAGTCTTTAAAATGGATTGACATGTTTGTTTACACTGACAGTACAGCAGCTGCACTCCGCCATGTTTACGTGACGTCACGTGACCGCCCAACTGCTAAGGTAACTTTTAAACTGATCATTTATGTGCAGCGCGGAGCCAGACTCCGTTCAAAATGTGTCCTTTTAGCGAATCATTGATTGTTGACATTTTTTTTACAAATTTAAAACAGCAAACACGAACATCTGTTGAGTCTACCCGTCAATTCGGCAAATATGTGACCGATTATTTTTTCTCCAAATTATTTTTCATTTATCCAAAATATCCATCATATGTACTTATCCTATATAAAAAAATCTCTCAATCATATATATATATATATATATATATATATATATATATAACACGCACAATCAATAAGTTATTTACCCCTTTACATTACATAATCTGTTTGCGATTTTACTTTTTATTATAGATTCAGACAAAACACACGGAATTCCTTTGGACTAAATTAGGAGTCAAATTCCTTTATTTTAGCTATCCGTGCAAAGAAATTTAAACTAACTTTACCTTTGGAAAAGCTTATTCTTCTGGAGCTCTGCTGCAGTCGATATCCTCTTCGGCAAACAGGAAGTTTCTGTGAAAGATCATATGATTTGGCCGCAGGAGAGGATCAGGGAACACGCCTACTGAAGTCAGTCTACCTGTTCTTCCTGTGATCTCCACTTAGCAAGCAGCTCTGTTATGCAGAAGTGTGCCTTGGTCAACACTGTTAAACAGCATCTGCATTAAACACATTAACATACTGTCACGCCCTCTCTTTTCTTTACATCAGCGGTTACTTATTAGACAGGCAGATAAAGACATTAAAAGAACTTTTTCAAACTGAAATCTCAGTAGTAGGTAATATACTCTGTTTTGTTTTGGTTTTTTTTGCTATGTGTGTATTTTAACCCCCAAAATACACTTTTAATTTCCACATTTTGTGAGAATAAAAAGAGACATGACACACACCAACACGTTCAACATTGTTTTTTAATGGTAATCAAAAATAAAGCTACACTGATCAATATAAAAAGCGTCTTCGGTTGTTAAATAGTTGGAGATTCAGACATTCAACAAAGCGCTTTTTTTCCCAGGCAGAAATATGTGCCTCTGGAAGCTAAATTTGAACCACATGATCTGAAATGGAATTACTAAAGTTCAAAAAGTTCATTAAAAATTGAACTTGGAATACATCATTTGAAATTGGAACTGAATTAAATTGTAACCTAATAAATTCCAATTCAAAATAGACTATATATATTGGGATTGTGGTGGAAACCATTTTCACCAGTACATTTTTATTTGAATCTGGCTACTTGTAAGTGGTGCACATGGTAATTTAACCAAAATATATTATTGACTAAAGAATTAACTTACAGTACGTACAAATCAGAATGTTTTAAAAGTTAGATTAATATTTGACATTCATACACAGTTAATGTGGATTACATATTCACAGCTGACTGTATGCTGACAGTAAATACCGTAGTTACACCACTAGATGGGCATCACAAAACACTGACGATGGCGACGACAGGAGCAGAACTGACAGAAAAAGTAGAAATTAGTTTATTTAGGTCCGCCTCTGTGAACTGGATGTATGCCGAATTTAATGGTGCCTTCCAAAAAGCTATATAATGTTTTAATCTTTGCTCTACTGGGAAATAATCTTTGCTCATTGGCAATAAACATTACGATGGTTTTTTTTTTAATGGAATACGGCGCGAATCAGTGCCAAGTCTCTCGCTGTTGTATAAATCAGTAAATGAACAGCTGACACCGAGTGGGAGGCAGAGTGGGGGCAATGGAAGCCACTCGACAGCTATTAAAAGTGTAGCTTGAATTAAAATCTGTCTTCAGTGGATAAAATCAGCTGTGTGTGAACTGCCGCTGCTGCGACTGGAACGCGCTCCGTGTGTCAGTGTGGAGCTCACTCCGCGTCCGTGACAGCTCCTCCTGCCGTCGAGCTGCGAGGTGCTCGTTTCCAGCTTCCTCCTCTCCGAACGGGAAGTTTTTTTTATGACTTGAGTCATATGATGTGACCGGAGGGAAGCAGGAATACGCCTGTCGGAGAGGACCCACGGGCTTTCCCCGCAGAAACAACAGCAAGTCTCCGCAAAGAGGAACACGTTCACCGCCTAACGAAAGTTAGCCGAGCACGGTGATGTCAACGTCGGAACCGAAACTCCGTCACACTAGCAGCTTCCCTAGCCACGACAGTCACTTCTAGCTGTACTGTAGCTACTGTAATGTGATGTAACATAGCAAATATTTAGTAATGTGGAGTAACAACCCGAGTGACTACAGTACAAGTTTAGTCGTTTCTCTCCATAGAGCTGTAGGCAGCAGTCTGACCGGTAGAAGATGAGCCCGGCTCGGTTCTGACGGACTGCACTGACTGACCTCAATGCACGTCAAGTCTCCAGCTGGAAAACGGCACCTCAAAGACCATGGTTAACAAAGAGGAACTGGAAGAAAGGTTGAAGAAACTCCTGGTGAGGCTGAATACTCCCCAGAAGGACAGACAGTTGGATAATCTGATTCAAATCATCCACGATCTTCTTTTCCTGGCGCACACCGACCATGGTAGGAAACACACTGTTCCTGCATGTGCATCATGCTGCTGTTAATGAGTAGATACACTCTCTCCCTTGGTCATGTTATCTGGCTCTCGAGGCAGATAGAGTCACATTCTTCACTCAGATTACAGTTATACCTAAGTGAGAAACTATTCCTTTATGCTCAGTTTGTTACCAAATAAAATGTTATACTATGTTTCTGAGATGGGTCTAGTTTGTTTGCTGCTGAACATTTGAAACAACTAGTGTGTTGCTGTAGATTAAGTCAGTGAACAAATACATAGCTTGAGTATTTCAATGGTGCATCTTACCTTTTGACAAAGCATGCTTAACTTATTGTACTTCTACTTTAATATGAACTTGATCTTGCTTTTCTTTGCCATAAAGAGAAAAGCAACATACATCTTATGTCATATTATTTGAATTGCCGTTTGGCTTTAGTGAGTGATTGATTGATCTCAGTGCTTTGTACATCCGTCTTTTATCTCCCATGTATACATGTGCCACTTAATTTTTCCCCAATCTTCACACATTCTTCAGCACATCCTTTCTTTGATTTTTAAAAGACAGCTAGACTTACATCCCTCCCGTGAGGTCTTTGCTGTTTACCACACTATTCTTCCAGCCTTGTGATGCACATTTAAAAATAGAAATGAGGGTTTCATTGACTTGTCAAATCCTGTGCTGAACTGTTATTTGTTGCTCTTTGTTACAGCTGCTGAACTGTTTGAAGGCAAAAATGTCCATGTCCCCCTCATGGCGGTGCTGTCATCCTACATCAACAGCAAAGGAGTCCAGCAGGTAATGCAAGACATCAGAAACCTCACAAATCTTTGACTGTGTAGTTTGCCTTTTCCATAGCTTACATGTCTGTGCCTGATCTGGCATGTTTATGGCATCTTATGACGGCTGTTCACTGCAGCGTATCAGAGGTAAGATTACAGCATGACACAAACTGAAAGTCAGATTACAGGCTCAGTAATGCACTCATCTGTAGGCCGCCTTTTCCCTTTTTGTCAAAACCATCTTAAATTCAGTCTCTTTCTGACGGGGCTAGACTTCTCTTAAACAGCTGCTCTGTATGTTTGTTCTCTTTGCCATGTAGAAATTATTATTTGGTTTATTTTTGATTGTTGAGTGGCTCGCCTTTTTATTTACAGCTTTCAGATAAAGTGTGTGCTCTTCTTCTTACAGGCAGGCTGGTCTTTGCTGTGTCAGCTGATTGAAATATGTCCCAGTACGCTGGAGCAGCTAACCATACCTCTGCAGGCAGCCAAAGAGTGGGAGGTACTGGGAGTGCACCAGTAAGTGAAGAGATGCTGCCTGGGTGCCGTGGGTTTCCTGCACACAGGACTGGTTATGCTTAAATAAATTAATATTATCATGCCATACCGGTGTGATGGCTTTTGTCACATGGAAGTACATGACATAAGCATAATAACATAGTTGTCCAGATTAGAATTCATGTTCAACAGAATGCATAATTAATTCATTAAGAATATATTTTTGTAGCTCTGTGACTTTTGTGATGGCAGCTGTCAGGGTTTGTGTGATGTGAGGCTCTCTGGCCTCATTTGGCTGATTCAGTGGAGTGTTGTCAACTTGGGATCTCTTGTTCCTTCAAAAAGAAGGGTTGTTTAAGCCATTTTGTCTTGTAGTTGAAAGAATTTGACCAAATTGTAGATGCATATTGTACGGAATCATTTTGTTAGCTCCCTTTTTGCTTACTGCTCATTGCAAGTAACCAGATCTGGGTGGGATTGTTGCATCATGTCAGCGTCACCTGCTGTCTAACATTTGTCCAAACAATCCTAAACTTCAGTTCTTCATGAAGCCATGTTGTCTGCTGTTTGTAGTACGTGTGTTAGCAATAGTGTGTACAAAAGTGTGCTCAGACAAGAAGTAATAGAAACTATTTCTGACCTAAAAATATTTAAGTGGCTAAATCAGCAATTACTGTAATTTTTTTAAGTATTGAAAATATGACCCAATTTTCTTTGAGTATGCAAAACGTTGGTGTTTGGAAGCAGATGGTAAAATTCTTTACATGACTTTGCTATAGGTTGACTTTTTGCTTGCACTGATGTGTTTTCCAGGCAGATTCTGAAGGTTCTATCTCAGTACAGTGCAGACTGTCGAGTGACAATGGTTGGACTCAGAGCCCTGTCACTGCTGCTCAGATCAGGTACACAAAGGAGATTGCTCCTGCTACACATGACGCTGGCAAATGCACTAGAAGAGTTGATTTGATATCCTTATTGTGACTCATAGCTACAGTTGATCAGGACAGCAGAGTTTATGAAATTAATAATAAAATCAGTCAACCTAGTAAATGTCACAAAACCTTTCAGGAAGGAACAAGAGCTTAAAAACTGATAAAAACAACAGTTCAAGACAACTAGACTGTAAATCTTCTCTGTATGTAGCAGTATCCTATATATCTGGTATCTGGACAGCTTCCCTTTCAAGGCCCCTTGGGTAGAACTCTATTTTTAGAGCAACGTGTCAGTCGTTTTATTTCACTGATCTCCTTGCTCATGCAAATTTCTAGACTAATTGCAATAATTTGCATAATTTTATTTTTATTTAACATTTATTTAACCAGCTTAGTCCAACTGGGATCAGAGATCTCCTTTACAAGGGAGGCCTGGCCAAGAGGGCAGCAGCATAGTCCCATTAAAAACAGTAAACAATAGATTAAAATTAACAAAATTAGAACTTGCTCACATATGACAATTGCACACAGACCAGGCAGACTGTAAGGTTTTCGCCAGAACTTTAAACTCATTCAGTGTAACAAGGGCTTGCAGTTCTAGTTTAGATTGTACGGTCATTTATTCCAAGCATCAGGTGCAGAAAACCTGAATGCTTTCTTGCCCGGTTCAGATCTTACTTTGGGGACGACAAACTGCTGAGTATCCATAGATGGGAGATTTTACATTGCTTTGCGTTCTGTGAAACATCTGAGAGAGGTCGAGGTTAAACAAAGACAAGTATTACACAGTCACAGACATAATTTTAAAAAATATGTTGACACGATCCTATCTGCGTTTGTTAGGAGATATTCACCACTTACCAAACATGCAATAGTGAAACTGAAGATAGATAATCAGGAAGCACTAACATAAGATGTGGAGGATAGATAAAGGAATTACGAGAATAAACAACAGATCCATGGTCCAGAATGTTCCCTGTTCTTACATAATGAGTATATTTTCAGCTCTTTCCTTAACTCTTTGTTTGATCTGCGTAACTTTAAAACTGCATGTGTTTTGAATAGGAGGTCTAGATAAGATAAAACTGACTAATAAATCACTAGTTGATGAAATAAATATTGCCAAATATCGAATTGTGCTTTACATTTGTATTTGTTTGTTTTGCTACATAGACGTGATTCCTCTGCTGGTGCTGGAGGAGGAAGAGGATGCGTTTGCCCTGGTGGTGCAGGCGATGAAGACGTTTCCTACCAGTGAAGAGGTGCAGCTCCAAGGCCTCAAAGCTCTGCAGCTGCTCCTGGAGAGAGGTGGGCCGACACTCTGACCTCACATACTAACCATGTTTATGTGTTAACATGCCTAAAGCTACCATGTTGATATGCAGGTTAACAACTATTGAAGGTTAAATTGCTTATATTTAGTTTTAAACTTGTAGCATATTACTTATTTAATGTTTGTACATGTGTGTATATTTTTGTTATTTTTGTATTTTAGCTAGTTTTACATTAAGCTTTTTCCATATTCCCCTGTACAGTAGCTGAACATTTTTCTTGTGTCTGTGTTCCAGTAAGTAACGACCACCTAGTGGAGTTTGTGGAGAACCAGGATCATGTTGTGGTTCTGGCGGCTCTACAGAGGTTCCCAGACAGCCCAGAGCTGCTCCTGCAGGCTTTGAAAGTACTGCTTCCTCTGGCTCATCCTGGTAAGACCTGACTACACCACATCATTGTGAACATCAGAATTTTTTTTGTCCAGGACCTCTGCAATGCATATCCAGTCTAACTATTAAGTGTTACATTGAATTGCGATATTGACCAAGTATATGCATATATTTTCCCACCTAACTGTAGAGAACATCTGATCTCTCTCCTGCAGTGGAATTGCCATATTGATATGACTGCTCGTATTGTGATGGTACACTGGAAGGTGCAGACATGAAATACAGTGTTTTTAAATATGCACATTCACAAGGCAAAATAATTGAAAGACTTTAACTTACAAGTGAAACATGCCATATTTATTTTTAAATAACATTCTTTTTAGCCTGTCGCCGTTGACTTTAGCCAATGCTAATATTTCATTTTAAAGTCCTAAATGCTCACTACTAATGACGTGCCAATCACTTAATATGCTGCAGCATGTCATGAAGTGGGAGAACTTTAGCTTGCATAGACAGATTTTGTGTAGTTCTATTCATGTGGAGAGCTTTAAGATTGTGTGCTCTGTAATGTTTAAGGTGTTACGCAACAACACGCAGTAGTACACACTGATTACTAAAAAGGAGAATAAAACATTCGGGACTTCTCTGTTTTTATTTTCACATGGCCTACTTCTAGTTACAGCAGCAGGCCATGATGTCAGCATAATTCTTTTGAAGCACTCCTAATATACAACAAGGACACAGCAGTTTCTTGACTCAGTGTATTGTAATTGCTATCCAGCTATGTCCTGTAAGCAGCAGATAACTGAGTTGGAGTCTTTTCAATATTTCCATGAAAATGAGCTTTTTAATGTTTTGGAACACCTAATGTAATTATCCAAGTACAGGAAGTCCAATGAATTTAACCAAACTGCCAGTTTATTTCATTTGTGTACTGTAGATGACATATTAGTTTAATTTTAGTAGTAGCAGGATAAATGTACAAATATACTAGAAATTTCCCTACAGTGAAATTCTAATTATCTGGAGGATTTCTGCATAGAAACTGGAACTGGACATGAAAATGTGGAAGAGGAGACCAGCTTCAGTCATGAACATGTTTTCCACTTATTCTGTGCGCTTCACAGATGTGCAATTTGTTACGGTCATGGGGGGTTTCCAGGCTGAGATATTAGTTAAGATATTACCCCCATTTATGAAAGAGTTTTTCTGACCTCCTGCTTTTCTCGTTTTTCCTTTGTTGCCTAAGTGTCTTTGTGAATGCGAGTTAATTCTTATTATTCTGCTCATGTCATTCAGACCGTCAATAATGTACAATCCAGAAAAATAAGCATGTGCTGTGATCGCTCTCCTTCAGGTAGTAACGTGGAGGTGTTCATGTCAGGAGGTACTCGGTGCTACAGCCTGATCATCACCGCCATGGACGCCTTCCCTGAGGTGGAGGAGCTGCAGGAGACGGCCTGCTGCCTGTTCAGGAGGTTTACATCAGGTCAGATCAAATCAGTCAAAAGATGAGAAATGGAGTTAATTTCACCCACCACTTTTATGTCTTATGTCAATTCTAATTATTATTATTACCTTCCCTTTTTCATAGTGTGAGATATTTAGCTACACTTAAAGACTTTTGCTGAGTATGTATGTTTTACTGCCGTGGGAAGATCTGCTTTGTGATATATGTTAACTAACCAGCACAAAAATGATCCAAGTGAACAGTCACAAACCCTCCGATGCAATTAATGAGTAACTTTGGAGTATCTACTAACTGGAACTTGTTGGTACTAGGACATGATAACACTGTTTGTGAAATCAATTATTCCTTTCGATTCTTTCAACAGTGTTTGGATTTCTGTCATTCTGATGAACCAGTGTTTATTTTTAGATGACATAAAGACTGAAGAAAATGAAGGCCTGAGTTTAAATCGAGGTGTGCTTGTTTCACCCTACAGAGAGTTACTATAGCATCCTGGTGCTAAATGGTGTCCAGAGGGTTGCAGTGAGAGCCTGTCAGACTTTCCCCGACAACGCTACGCTGCAAGCCGCCGCTCTCTCCTGCCTGGCTGACCTCAGTAAGGACGCACACTATTTTTAACTCATTTATTTGTGTCTACATAGATGGATTAATGTTGGAGACAACAGAACAATGGCTTGACCTCAACCCCGTACACGTAGCTACCGAGATGTAAGGGTTCAATAATGGCATGTCCTTGATATCCATTAGCTGAGGGCTGCGAAGGCCTGTCCCAGTTGAGAAGGCGAAAAGCAACGTACACATGGACAGGTCACCGCTTCATCACAGGGCCAACACTGAGCGAGACAGCCATGCACACTCAATCTTATATGGACATTTTAGTATTATCAATCAACCTGTCATGCATGTCTTTTGATTGTGGGATGACGTGGGAACACCCAGCGGAATCAAACGCAGGCATCGAAAGGCCCCAGCCGACATTCTCTATATTGTTTATATAATTACCTGCTTTCTGATTTCACCAAGTCTTAAGTTCTCTACCATGCCTCTAAATATAAACATGAATAGCATTTGTAAGTTGTGCGATTGAACCTAAGAGGAATTAAAATACAAACTTGATAAGGAAGTTTTCCTCCAAGTTATAATCAGTCAAGTGCAACGAAAGACACTTATCTCATGTCTTTAATCCGCTTTAATGTGATTATAGCATGCTTCATTCCCTCTTTCTAGGAAAATGAGACAATGATGGAAAAATTGGTTCAGTCAAGTGGTCAGCCCTTATTTCTCTGTGCTTCTTGGCTAGATCAGTAGGAAACAGCACAGAAATTGTATACGTCTTCAGTGGTGTTGAGAATTCCAAGGTGTTAATTTTTTATACAAAATGCCTTCAGCTATTGCTAAGAATAGAAGTTGTTCATACCACCTAAAGCACAGTTATGGTTAGATTAGAGCTTTTGCAGCATGGTAGTTATACTGGGCTGTCTCCTTCTGTCAGCTGCAACCATCGTGCAGAACAAAGCGGTGGCTGAGCAGGGTCTGGAGGACGGCGAAGAAGAAGAGAACAGGGGTAAGGAGGAGGTGGAGGACATGGGCCTGGGCTGGATGGAGGACTGCTGTACAGCGCTGGAGCTCCACGCTGATGAACCAGCAGTTCAGGTCAGTCCAGCTTCCTCTGGTCCTTGACCCTGAGCAAAAACATTTAACACAGCGCTATTTTAATAAGTCGGTGAATCACTTCCACTGCATCAGGAAGCTGCAAGCTGGGCCATCCACAACCTGTTGGTGCATGGAGCCGGAGTGAACCATTCAGAGGAGGAGCAGGATGGAAGGTCTGCTACACTCGGAAGCAATGAAATGTGACATACAGCTCGAAAACAAATTTCATTGTCTATGAAAGTGTGCAATGACAATAAAAGCTGATTCTGATTCTGACATCTTCTGTACAAATGTGAAGAAATGTGACTGTTTGCTGTCCAGGACTCCTGTTCATCGACAGCTAATGGCGGCCATGCTGCTCCACTCCTCCTCTCCCAGTGTGTTTAAAGCTGCTACCAGTGCCATCGCCACACTCATCACAAACAACAGTGAGTCTCCATAATTTCCTCTAACAATAGAATATTATTACACTGGCACCACATATTAGTATATTTATTAAAATTTGAAAGCACTCAAAGTAGAACCCAACAATTGGAAGTTAAATAACCAGAAAAAGAAGAAGCGTACAGCGGAGAAAATATGAAGCAAATAAGAGAGCCAAATGATTGAATGTACACATAATTAATGATGGGACAAGACTGATAATACACTGACAGCACAGTTCAGTGAAAACATACAGATATCTTGCTTTTTGTATATTGTGGTGATTTTTTCTTATTCAGTTACACAGATATGATATATGATTGTCTTGTAATGTATCAAGTGTTTCAGAATTGCTGTATCATGGTACCATCGTTATGTAATGTATAGTGGTAATCTCATATTAGAAAAGGCTCAATGATTCCCACCTCTAATGTTTACGCTCGATGTACAAATATATGGATATGGTATGGCTATGAGTTCAAGAAGTGTTATGTTAGGTGATTCAGTATCGGCATCTCTAACAGTTTATAAAACCAATAATGTTTGTGTTGCTGCTGAGGTAATTGTTTACTTTGCTTGCAGGTAAAATGCGTTCTCTGCTGTTGTCCAGCGGCCTTCATGTTAATTTGGTGGAGATGATGAAGAGACATTCAACCTCAGCAGAGGTTTCCATCAGCGCCTGCAAACTTTTACACTTGCTCTTTCAGGGAAGGTCAGGACAAACACAGTTTCTCTACAACAATATTAGACAATCATATCAGTAAAGAGGGACAAGAAAATCTGCTAGACTGTGAAAAATAATGAGGGGTGCAGTTTGTGGTTTCTCACAGCATTTGCCAAAGCTTTAAAACTGGCGTTTTGATGACAGGTGTAAAAAGATGATGACTCACACCAACTTTGTGACTGTGACATCTTTCATGTTTAATAATACAGTATACTAGAAAATAGTATATGGCATTATGTTTCATGTTAGATTGATATCAGTCTCACTGTTTTTATAGGACGGCCAGTCTGGATGAGCTAAACATGGCCATGAGCCAGATTCTCAGCACCATGAAGGTCCACAACTTTGAGCCAGAGGTCCAGCTGGAGGCTCTGCAGGCCAGTTTGGTCTTCCTTTGCCCAGGTGTGCTAAAGGGCCTTTTCTAATTTCAGTTTGCCAACACCTAAGTACTCTTTCTGTGGTGTTTTTTTGACATGGTTCAGAAATGGCCTGACACACAGATTTCTTTTCAGTCAGGTTTTCTGTTGGGACTTGTCTTGATCAAAGTGGCTGTTTCTGCTCATGCCACGTATCGAAACAGAAACAGAAACAGACAAAGACAGTATGTTGCATTTTACTGTGTGATGTGTAATACGCTTCGTGTGAGGATAAGGTGACAACAATGAATCATTAACTTTGCAGCTCTGATCGGAGTATTTTGGTCTGTTTCAGCTCACTGTTTAGTATTTTTGGTCACACCGCATGTGAACATCTGACATACAAAAGTAGTGAGCAAACGGAAATATCTATGTAGCAGCTAAACAGTCAACTCTTTTTTCTCTTCTTGACAGTACAAAAAAGTGTTTCCTACAGTATATTTCCCACTCTGTGTCTTTCAGATGGTTTAAAAAAACTAATGCAATTCAGGCAATGTAATTATTGAGCACTAAATGTTGTTTAAAATTATGCTCCTCTTTATAGTACGTGTACTGGGATCTGATATTTCTAGCTGCTTTCCAAGAATGCTAGTGTTCATGTACAACATGTGACACTGTGAAACAAATGCTTCGCAGTCTAATTGATACGCAGATACAATTGATTTTCTTATACTACCTCATGTCACAATGTCTTTAGCTGTATGTCAGAGCAAAAACACATTCCCTTTGTTCAGTCAGGGAATGTAAAGCTGGTTCAGTGGAGCAGCTTGTTCTGTTTGAATTTTTATCATAATGAGGTTATAGTGTACTCTGCTCCCAGCGGCAGTGCATTTGTCCTAATTAGTTTAGTGATTTATAGGAGAGTGGTTGTATCTCCGTGTGTGTGTTTACTTGGCTCTTTGACTTTACTTGTGTCCTTGTCCTGTGTGAATCCTCAGACAGGAGTTTAAGGGAGCATGGCATTTTGGTTGCAGACCCTGACATGGCCGATGTGTCACTGAAGGTCCTGAAAAACCAGTGTGTGGTGGAAGGAGCTCACACTCTCTATTTGGAAGTTCTCAATAGGGTATGAATAACAGCAAAATTTCTCTCTAATTTTTTCCATTGCCGTCATTCCACAGTTTGAGCATTTTTGTTTCCATATCTGGGCTGTTTTGACTGATTTGGTAATATAACAACAATATCTCAAGAAATGAAAAGATTTGATCATGGTTTAGCATGGAAATGCCTCCATCAAATTTATTTTTGTTCAGTTAAGAAAAGAGCCTCACTTTACAAACACTTAGCCCAGTATCTGCAGTTTTCATTAATGCCGTAAATTAAACAACAGTTCATTGATTCATTGTAGAAATGGGACAGTTAGTTGGAGAAAGAATGTTGTTGTACTTATATGAACAAGTGGTTAGTAGGTTTTTTTTCTCTTGATGTAGTTGTTGTCAACCTTCTGCCTGAGAGTGGGTAGTAGGCACTGACCAAAACAGCCTTTGAAAAGGGTAGCAACCAGAAAAACAGACATCACATGACAATGAAGAAACCAACATTCAAAGACTGACCATAATTTCTGCAATTTTGAAGAGCCTTTTTGTTATAGGCAGAGCTTTGGTCCAAAATCATCATCTGTGTTTACATAGTGACTGAAAGTTAAAAGTTAGCTTTTTTTTATTTTGCCTTTCGTATGTTTTAATGTAAATGCAACATGACAGCTACACTTTTCCACTGACATGTTTTTGTGGTTGCTACCCTGGTTTCTGTTTTACACCTCACTAAACTTGTAAATTAGTTGTTTTTTACTGGATTCAAGGTTCAAGACCTTTATTCATCACAAACTCAATTATATAATGCACAGTGAAATGCACTGAGCACCTGTTCCAGACCGAAACAATAAGAATAAAGAATAGAAAATAGCACGCAATCACACTATGTCTGATTATCAACGTTAACTAGTGTCATAATAAAACGGAATAAATTCCCAACATATTGCCCTCAGTCATCTGCCGTGAAAGGATACACAGAACCACAACTTCAGGATAAATAACGTTTTATTTCTAATTACATTTGTGCAAACTACTGAATATATGAGGCAATTTACAAATGAAATCAGTGAGCTGTTAAGTTATAAATCTATAATGAAGTCAGTGAAACAGATGCGTGATGAAATTCTGATTCTTCAGATAACTGCATAGAAACTCTTAATTCGGTGATGGTGACAAGAACTAATGATTTAACTGTCATGGAGACGTGAAAACACTGGCGGGTCTTTAAATAACTTATTCATAATATCCAACAGCAACTGTTAATAAAGCAGAGGTGTCGTACTTAACAGAGCATTTATCAGCTGAATCGCAACCATTTGTACCCAGAGTTTTTTGGTTCTGAATCTTTAACTTTCCAATAAGGGGACACACACTAGAATGACATTAAAGTGCCCTTTAGATGAAAGCAGATAGATGATGAATGCTGCATGACCTCTGCACAGCCTGCTCATTGTGTTTCAAGTCAGAAAACTTTGCTAACTTCACTTCCGTAGCTATAGCAGTTGAGTAGGCTTGAAAAATAGTTGCCTTTGTTCTGATATGAAAGAGAGTAGAATGCTTGTCTTTTGTTTCCAGGAAAATAAGAGTTTGGCTCTTTGCACCATCTCCTCTTTGGAGCCACAGCAAAAATAACCCCCAGGGTCATGAAGTGGTCCCAGCTTGCTGTTAATCCTACCACACTGTCAAACAGAGAGGTCTTCTTCTGGCTTTGGGATGGTTAGTTAAGGGTTAATCATGACAGAAGGAAGGCCACATTTAATAAGACCCGGAACTCTCTTTATTTGAGTATTTCCATTCTCATTGGTGAGATGTAAGCTGGAAAGGTTATATCCATACTCACCCTTTTGTCAGAATATACACTACCAGTCAAAAGTTTGGACACACCTTCTCATTCAATGCTTTTTATTTATTTGTATTATTTTCTACATTGTAAATTAATACTGAAGATTAACACTTTTTGTATACTACAGAATTCCATATGAATTCTTTTATAGTTTTGATGTCTTTAGTATTAAACTACAATGTATAAAATAAATAAATTGAAACTATTGAATGAAAATATGTGTCCAGCTTTTGACTGGTAGTGTCTGTGTACTTCAGTCAGATGTCCTATACATCAAAAACATCATCAAAAATGACAACACTATTGCCAGACGCTGTGGCATCTACTGTACTCATACATGGTCAATTGTGGACAGCTAGTCTCTATGTAGCCTATTTTAATTTGCAATGTTATATGAGAATGGAAAAATGTGAAAAACCAATATTTGCTTTAAAGATTGATTTGAAAGAGACAACCTGACTGCCAATCATTACTCGAAAAATATGTACATGTTATGTATTTTACTAGCTATAAATCATCACTGTTCAAGCCACTTAACTGCTGGTTAGATAGGAAGTGGTTTGCAATATATTCTTTGATGATAAAGGGACACTAACAGATTACATTCTATTAATTTGAAAATCTTAAATTTCAGGTTGTGTTTGTAAAGGTATATAGTGCTTTTGAAAGTAGCAGTGTCTGTTTCTTCAGTTACCTCTTAATTAATGCAGTACAATACAACCAGCATGATATTCAGTTCTGTTTGTGTTTCAGTTCATCAGCTGCTACACCATACAGAAGTGTGGTTTGAAGGTGCTGTCCTCTCTGGCTGACTGCTCTGGTGCAGTGGACCTTCTGTGTCAGCAGGGGGCGATAGACACAGTACTGCATACACTACAAATGTTCCCACAGGAACGAGGTACACAGTTGTCATTCATAGCCTAATTGAGCCCCAAATTAAGTTTCTGTCACTGTAATAATTGCATTCCCAAGGAAACATTTGTTAAACTTTGCCATAACATTGATTTGCAACCAGCAGGGTAGTTTTGCCTCTGCAATGATAGTCTGGCTGATATGTATACCATAAATACATATCAGTCCATTAAAGTAGATTTGGAAGCAATGTGGTGAATGTTGGGAATGATTATTAGATGATGCTGAACTAACATCTTTGGGCTCTTCATTAAATCTGTTCCCTATGTGTTTAACTGCCAGAGAAAAAACAAAGAAAGGTGTTTTTTTTTACTAAAACTATGCACTGATCTGAATGTGTTTTGGTAAGACTGTGGAATTAGAAACATTTGAATACTAACTGTGCTTTCACTTACTGCCTTTAGAGATACACTACTGGGGTCTGACCCTGCTCAACTACCTCGTGTCCAAGAAGAAGCTGTCGAGGATGATCGTACCTGTTCTGGCCTCCGTTGTGGTCGCCTCTCTCATTCAGTACAGAGAAGACTCCGAGATGCTGCTGAAGGTGACATGAGTCTTTTGTTTTAATGTAGCGTGATTAAGCTAGCCACATATTAATTGAAAATCAAATTATTGAATGCTGCAGTGCATTCTTTTTTGTCAGAAAACATGTTAATGTGTCCATTGTATTCTGTTTGAACACATATAGTACCAGTCAAAAGTTTGGGCACACCTTCTCATTCAGTAGTTTTTATTAATTGTTTTGTACTTTGTAGATTAATGCTGAAGACATCCAAACTATAAAATAATACATGTGGAACTATATTAATGTCTACAATTAAGAAAATAATGCAAATAAATAAAAAGCATTGAATGAGAAGGTGTGTCTAAACTTTTAACTGTAGTGTATGTTAATGCATTTCCTGTATTTTGTTATCTGATGCTTACACTTAGCAGTGTATTAAAAATCAGCAGATGAATAACTGGATGTTGCAATTTGCCACTGAAACCCATATAGATTACTTTTGATTTAGATTTAAATGCTGAGAAAAATCACTCAAATGTTGCCAAATTATCATGTATATTGTCACTGCCACATCGGTTACATATTTTTCTAGGATTAAAACCATCCAATAACTTCTTTTTACATTCTTACATGCTTACCTTTCGCATTTGCGTCTTTTTGTGTAAAATCTTGATATAATTGATTGCTAGTAATCTCCATACATACACACGTGGACAAAATTGTTGGTACCCCTCAGTTAAAGAAGGAAAAACCCACAATTCTCACTGAAATCACTTGAAACTCACAAAAGTAACAATAAATAAAATTTATTGAAAATTAAATAATCAAAATCAGCCATCACTTTTGAATTGTTGATTAACATAATTATTTAAAAAAACAAACTAATGAAATAGGGCTGGACAAAAATGATGGTACCCATAACTTAATATTTTGTTGCACAACCTTTTGAGGCAATCACTGCAATTAAACGATTTCTGTATTTGTCAATGAGCGTTCTGCAGCTGTCAACAGGTATTTTGGCCCACTCCTCATGAGCAAACAGCTCCAGTTGTCTCAGGTTTGATGGGTGTCTTCTCCAAATGGCATGTTTCAGCTCCTTCCACATATGTTCAATGGGATTCAGATCTGGGCTCATAGAAGGCCACTTTAGAATAGTCCAACGCTTTCTCTCAGCCATTCTTGGGTGTTTTTGGCTGTGTGTTTTGGATCGTTGTCCTGTTGGAAGACCCATGACCTGCGACTGAGACCAAGCTTTCTGACACTAGGCAGCACATTTCTCTCCAGAATGCCTTGATAGTCTTCAGATTTCATCGTACCTTGCACACTTTCAAGACACCCTGTGCCAGATGCAGCAAAGCAGCCCCAAAAACATTACTGAGCCTCCTCCATGTTTCACCGTAGGGACAGTGTTCTTTTCTTCGTATGCTTGGTTTTGAGTCTATGAACATAGAGTTGATGTGCCTTACCAAAAAGCTCCAGTTTGGTCTCATCTGTCCAAAGGACATTCTCCCAGAAGCTTTGTGGCTTGTCAACATGCATTTTTGCAAATTCCAGTCTGGCTTTTTTATGAGTTTTTTTCAGCAGTGGTGTCCTCCTTGGTCGTCTCCCATGAAGTCCACTTTGGCTCAAACAACGACGAATGGTGCGATCTGACACTGATGTACCTTGGCCTTGAGTTCAACCTTTAATTTCTTGGAGGTTGCTCTGGGCTCTTTGGAGTACAATTCCAACGATCCGTCTCTCAATTTGTCATCAATTTCCTCTTGCGGCCACGTCCAGGGAGGTGGCTACTGTCCCGTGGGTCTTGAACTTCTGAATAATATGAGCCACTGTTGTCACAGGAACTTCAGCTGTTTAGAGATGGTCTTATAGCCTTTACCTTTAAGATGTTTGTCTATAATTTTTTTTCGGATGTCCTGGGACAATTCTCTCCTTCGCTTTCTGTGTCCATGTTCAGTGTGGTACACACCTTTTCACCAAACAGCAGGCTGCCTTTAAATAGGCAGACTGACTGATTATGAGTTTGGAAACACCTGTGAGGTCAATTAAATGACACACCTGAGTTAATCATGTCACTCTGGTCAAATAGTTTTCAATCTTTTATAGAGGTACCATCATTTTGTCCAGGCCTGTTTCATTAGTTTGTTTTTTTAAATAATATGTTAATCAACATTCAAAAGTAATGCTGTTTTTGATTATTTAATTTTCAATAAATTTTTATTTATTGTTACTTTGTGAGTTTCAAGTGATTTCAGTGAGAATTGTGGGTTTTTCCTTCTTTAACTGAGGGGTACCAACAATTTTGTCCACGTGTGTAATTCCAGTCAGTAACAGTCACAGTGTAAGTTATGATGGAAGACGTTTTCAGATCCTTCATGTGAAAACATACGAGAAGCTTAGAGGGCAAAAATCTGTATTCTTGGAGGTTTTAGTAACTCATACACATCTGAAAGAATCCAAACATTTTGGGAATCCTTGTTTTAATATTCAACATTGTACTGTATTTTGAAAGCTTGTTATACATAGCCATTATGTAAAGTCTTTGTCTTGAAAGTAACAACTAAAGCTGTTGTGGTGGAGTATAAAGTACAGTATTTTCTCAGAATGTTAGGATTGCACTTGTCACGAATGGGCGGTGGTTGCTAGAACCCAGGAGCAGTCACCAACAGACAGACAGCAGGTTTAAGAGACAAAAAGGGGTTTATTGTGCCAAAAAAACTGAATCACATCCGCCCAGATAACAAGCGAGCTGAAACAAAAGCTAGACCTCTCAAACCATGCTACTTAAAACCTCTGCAGAACTAAAAGTTACTCACACACGGGGTAGCTGTCTCCTGTGAGTGCAGGTAACTGAGACAAGTCCATAAAAAATTAACAAGAACACAATGTAGTCCAGGAGAGAGAAATATTCAAAAGTCCAGAGTTGATGGGAATGAGGGCAAACCGCATATGGGTCGGTCTAAGCTGTGATGCTCCCACACACAATGAGGGGAGCAGAGGGTTTTTAAACAGAAGGGGAAAGGCAGGTGAATGGCGTTGGCTGATTACACCTCAGCTGAGTCTCATGCCGCAATTAGCTGTCCTCCAGCGGGCGATCAGCTGGGAGAGAGAGAGGGAAACAGGGACAAAAAACCAGGCGTAAACTAACCATGATATCACCCGTTGGTTTCAACGCCGAAAAATGAAGCCCGGATTTTGCTACTTCCTGGTCGCCGTTTTGGATTTTTTGGAGCCAGTGACGTAAAAAGCGTCATCAAACAGGCTGGACCGGAGAGAAACTGGGGGCAGGATTGGCTGAGGACTCTCTTATCCCACCCACATTTTACCGCAGAGGCTTCTGTTGCTGTCTATCAAGTATAGCCATGCCCCCTGGCTCCGCCAACTTTAACGATTTATTTAAAATTCAGTATTGATTTATTTTGAGATCGGCCACCTGATATCTCATTTTGACCATGAAAACTAACGGGGAAAAAATCCTGAGCTGTAGAAAATCAGTCTATCAAATTTTATTTTTTCCAAAAATGAATTGGGGTCTATGGAGAAAAAGCTTTTTGGAGCCAACCCTAGCGGACGGCGTGATATTGCAAGTTTTTGACACTTCCGGGTTGGCTTCAATTCTGGAGCCAGATGCTACGTCCACTATATATACAGTCTATGACAAAAAACCCGGGCAGAAGCCAGAACGGCATCCTGACAGTAGCAAAAACAAAACCAGCCAGGAGCCGGGACGGCATCCTGACAGCACTTTTGTGTTTGTAAACTCGCGACCTATCTGCCTGCTTGTCCCCCAGTGTTTTCAGGTGGCCTTGAGGATGCTGGATGCCTGTTCAGGAGCAGCTGCTCAACTGCAGAGAGAAGACTTTGACAGGCAGATCTTCCAACACCTCAGAGAGGAGAGTGACCAGAGCATCAACCCTGTAAGTTAAACTGCCATCATCAGTCTGACATTAGTTGTTTTGAGTGAAGTGTCTTGACAACAACTGGATTGAGTTCTATGAAGTTTGGCATGTGCAATTACGGTCACTTTGATTCCAAGAATAATTTGCTAAAATAGTGCTAGAATAGTGCTGTTTTTTCAGTTTGCACAATGCTTTCCTTTGTGATCAGATATCTGCAAAGCTAGTGACATTCTCATTATTAGAAAAAGTTTTTGTTGCCGTCAGCTGTTTGTATCTAGTCCTAATTTGCAAATTTCCATGCTGAACATAGAAAACATACAGCAATGTTTTTAGTATGGATGTACACTAAGTTCACAGGCAGTCATGTTGTAACACATGCTACACTGTAACCACACAAGAACATACAGTGCAAAAGGACTATGCAAGACATACCTGAAGATTGTTTAGATTAATCGAACAAAACCGCTAATCTGCCACTTGCAAAATTCTTGGAAATTGTATTTCTACACAGAGTACTTAATGCACTCACTAGCCTCCTCTTCTCCCTCTCTGTTTTCAGCTCCGGAAGTCGATGTGCCTGGCTCTGGCCAAAATGTGGTGTGACTCTGAGCTACACTACAGCATGCTGGAAAAGGCCTGCAAGGACGGAAATACGATGATGGCCGAGTGTCTCATCGAGCTGGGCGCTGACATCAACAGGAAGACAAAAACAGACTCTCTCATTTACCAGGTCAGAGGTCACTAAATCATTTTGGTTTCAACTTACAGTAAAAAAAAAATAATTTATGTATTTATGTCATGATATGTTTTCACTCCAATCAGTTTGTGTACTTTCAACATATCATCTCAAAATCCAGAGCAGTGCCAGTTTATATTATATGTTAGAAACATTATATTACATTGGGACCATTTTAGCCACACAAACTGCATGGTTCTTTAAAATGGGAGTGTTAGTTGGTCCATCAACTTTGGTTTGTGGTGGTACCATAAAATTTGGAACAGGCATTCATGTTCTTCAGAGGATGAACATTGCAAGTCATTTACATAAAAATATCACCTTCAGGCCGACTTGTATTAACTTGAGGAGTCCCCTGACTTTTCGTGCAGCTTCACCAGCTCCATGAAACTGAATTTGCTGGTTGGTTCTTTACTTTGGTTAGTTACCGAATATCTACTAAACTTATTCCCGTCAGCCTCAGCTGTACTTTTAGTGGTTAGTGCCACATAAAAAATGTTAGCATGCTAACCATAGGCATGTAGTAGAGGGCAGGATTTGGGGTTAGCCACTTAAATTCAGGTTAAACTCTTGAGTTTTCAGGAGTCTGACTTTTGTTCACATTCACACAGTCAACATTTTTTTTGCCACTTTTCTTTTCTCTTTTAGCTGTAGAAGCTCTGTTGTTTTTAGCCTTAATTGTAGTTTTAAATTCCTGATACTGATTTTCTTGTGAGGAATAACGGGCTCTGTATCTGTTCATGTTTGTAATTGGTCATCTGGTGCCAACACCGGCCCTTTATGTGAACACAGTCATAGACTGACTTCAAGAGCTGATAACCAGCTTCACATGACCTCTTAGCAAGGTTTAGTAAAGCCAGATAACGAAAACATACATTTGGTCTGTTGAACTTGCTTCACATTGCTGACCACAGCTAAACAAAGATGGTAAATACGCTGCTAAATATCAGCATGTTCTTGAAATAGGAGCATTTTATCATGCCAACATTTGCATTTGACTCAAACTGCCCCTGTGCCTCACCTTGCATTGTTATAGACACTCCTTGTTTGGAACTACATACCTGGAAAAAAGTTTTATTTTGTATTGAACAACACACTTAAAAACTCATATTTGAGGATTATTGAAAGATTGTTTCTTGGGTCAATCAGAAAAATTAGGTTGTCATTTATTAAATAGAAAAACTAAATATATCTTAATTTCTCCTTCTCCAACATAAAGATTTACTTTCAATTTTAATAGATTGTAAATTGGACTTGAAATTGTCTGTAGGTGAAACAAAAAAGCATCTTTAAGTTTTAAAACATTATTTTAAGTACTGATAGCTTTAATTGGCATTTGGTAATATTTAAGGATATTTTATAATCTGATAGAGAAGACTGGGAGTTGCTGTGCTAATATGAAACTTAAGCTTCAGTAAAAATGATACTCTTGATGAGCTAAATTTAGTTCTCAGTCCTAAAGTGTAGTAGATTAATCAATCAATCATTATAATAATAGTAGTTAGTTCCGTCTCTGTCATGGTCTCCGTGCTGTCCTCTTTAGGTGTGTGAGAGAGGCGGACCTCTGGAACTGGTGGAGCTCCTGCTCAGCCGAGGCACCCACGAGCAGCACCTCCGCAGGGCTCTGGCTGTGAGTGTGAAGAGGGGTGACGGGCCCACAGTGATCCAGCTGCTGGGCCGGCTCGGTCTGGACCTCAACAATAGTGCTCTGTGCCTGGGTGGCTTCAGGCTGGGCCACCTGGATGCTGCTTGGCTGAGCCCCCTGATGGCCGAAAGAGGCAGAACTCACAGTCTACGTTACAACAGTGAGGAAAAGATTCTTCATTTCTTATCTTTATATTGCGGTAAAGTGATAATCATCTGGTTATTGACTAAACAAGCTATTTGAAGATGCCTCCATTAGCTGTGGGAAATACTGATGATTTTTTTCATATTTTCTGGCAACTTTATGAGTTGAAAACTGTTATTTGGTAATGAAATGTAGTTGCACCACTAAATTGAACCTATCTGTTCTCTGTCTTGAAGGTAAAGGTGTGAGTTTGGCACGGTACATCCAGTCTTTTCACAGGCCCAAGAACGGCAGTGGTCCTCTCAGGTCGATACCTGACCCTTGTCTGACCTCAGGCTACATTTCTGACGAGAGTGACGACTCCAGCTTCAGCATTTTCTCCGGGGAAGACGGCCTGTTTCCCAACGACGACATGGAGAGTGACGGTAATTCCTGAAAGATGCTGGCTCTAAACAATCCTGCATCCATAAATGTTTGCTAGCTACAGTATGTTCTCTATAGGACAGCTGGGGTTAGGCTGGGTTAAAAAGGTAACCGGGACCAGATGTCTTCAGCCTTGAAGTGCAATTGACACTTAATTAGATTTATGAGCCTGAATCACAGCAGTGTTGTTCAGACAAACAATGTAATTCTACGACAGACTGCACTGAGGAGAACTAGTCTGTTTGTCTCCGTCACATTGGCTTTCTTTGCTGTTGAGTTCTCTTTGCAGAAATATAGTTGAACCTCCTCTACATTTACATCATCTATTTTTCCGCTTCCAAGATTAACATTATGTTGTCCATCTTAAGTCTTTACACAGTCCCATCAAAGAAGTCACGCTGATTAGTTAAAGATGTTTTCGCCTTGTGATTAGCTTCAGTCTATTCTTACTTTGTACACTTATGTTTTATTAGTAACATGTTTGTTCAATTAGCATGTGACCTCTAACTTCAAAAACAAGTTAAAGTTTCATCACCCTGCTGTGACTCTGAGATTTACAGCACATTTATTCGTTATCAGTATCAAAAAAAGTTGGCCATGAAATACAATTGCCTGCCTGGTCTCTCACATAATGCAAGTCATGTCCATCTCGACAGTGTGTTCAGTGGGATGTTTTCATCACTGGTAAATAAATATGTCCTTGTAGGAATCATTTTGTTTTTTAGCTCAGCATTCTCAGAAAAATATTTTTATGCCAATGGCTTAATCAAAAAATTCAATTTAAAAATGCTCATGTGTTCAAGAGGTAGCACGTGTCTGTCTGCATGGTGTAACAGACCAACACTGGGGCTGAGTATAAAACACGATGAAAAAAATGTATCTGGTTGGCAACAGAGCAATAAATAACTGTTTGCAAAAAAATGAGATGGAGGGGGTGGATTACTCAGATTATATTCTGTAATATACACCAAATACTATGTTGGTCCCCTTTATGCTGCTAAAACTCCTCTGACCTGGTGGGGCATGGACACAGGTCCTCTGGGGATGTGCTGTGGCACCGGGATGGTTGCAGTGAATTCTGTGGGTGAGGTGTGTTGCAGGGTGGGATCTACCTAGATCAGGCTTATCCTGGCACATCCAACAGATGCTCAGTATGATTTGGATCTGGGAAGTGTGGAACTCGGGTGAACACCTTACCTCTGTTGTGTTCCCTGGACCACTCCTGAGCAGTTTTTGCAGTGTGTCGAGGTGCATTGTCCTGCTGAGGGTGGCAACTGGCATCAGGGACTGCTGTTGCCATCGGGGTTGGGGGGTTGCTTGACATGCAGTGTTTAGGTGGGTGGTACATGTCACACATCCACATGAATGTAAGGACTCAAGGTTTCCCAGCAGAACATTGTATTATAACAAGATGATCGATGTTATTCACTTCACCCGTCAGTGGTCATAATGTTGTGGCTGATTGGTGTATCAAAATTCTAATAGTAATTTAATTTAATTGATGATCAACTCACCATTTTAATAGGTCAACAAAAGAGATGCTGCAGCATATTTGTGGAGATGAAGTTGACCCATGAAATCCCATGATACAATAATACCCATAATAAATCATTAACAATCAGCCCAGATCTGGTGACCGTCTAGCTGACAGTATATATTTTTAGGTTAGTTTTTATTTTCTGAACGGTAAAAAAAATCATATGTTCTCATAATTTATCTCACTGCTGCAGTCATTGTTAGGCCTGTACCTGTTGCTATTTTGCTAGTCGCTTTAATGATTAGAGAAATCACGCTGTATAATTAGTTTTGGGAAACATTTATATGGACTGGTGGTAATGTCACTGCTGTAAATATCCTGCTGTGTGACTGTTATTTCAAAACATCTGTGCAATAAAACACTTGACTTGAGAGAAAAATTGTATTGACTTCAGAGACTGAAAAGTGTGTCATAAGTGTGAGAGCTGGCATATAATATATTTATATATAGTTCTTTAAGCCTATTTCAAAATTGATTTTGATTGTAAACCCATGAATGATCCCAATCTTTACTAAGTGGATCAGTACTTTTACTTTCCTATTTTCTGTAACTTTAGCAGATTGCAGTTAACAGATGGAACAGTGTTATGTATTTAGGATACAAAGAACATATGAATTGTTCTCTGATAAAAATGTTTGCCTTTCATTGTGTGCTTTTCCATTGATAGGAAGTGATTCACTATTCGGTGCTCTGTCTCCAAAGTCACATAACAACTCAGCAGAGGAGCTGAGGGGAGAATCTGTCAAAAGGAAGCAGGGACGTCGCAGACATGCCAGCGCAGAGGTTAAAGATCTTAATCAATATTTAGTATTTCAGGCTTCAGTGGTAGGATTTTATGTTTATGTTTGGACTATTATCTCACCTTTAGTACAGTGGTCTGAGTATTGTTTACTTTGGGCTGTGTTTAAAGTGTTGTACAAATGACAGTTAAGTCAAAGATTTACCTTCCTGCGTACTTTCTCATTTGATTACGACCAGAACTGTAAATCCCTCATTGTTTGCTCCTTCTCTCTTTTGTCTTGCTTCTTCCATCTCCAGAGTGGTCAAACTGAGAATGAAAACAGTGAGTCTATACATAGAAGATATGGAAGGACTGGATCAAGCCAAAAAGGTAACGGCATCAGACTCAGGTTAGCTCAAGTTTATTCTCAGTCTGTCCTTTTTTAAGCCTCCGTGCCATGATGACCTTAAACTATTGTTTCACAAAGTCATGCTTTTGATGGTATCTGAAGTGATAATGAATGAATGAGTGAATAATATAATGAAGTATAATGAAAACAAAATCTATATATTTCTCAGTTCAGTAATGGGACTTAGCCACAATCCGCCGGTGCTCTGGGAACTACGTCAGCCTATTCGTTGCGTTGATTGGTTGTATACCTACCCAATTGCTGCAGAGGGATTTGATAGACAACCTTTTAGCCCGCCTCCCTCTCTGTTGAGCTTCCCTAGACCCTTGTGCCGTCAGAAACATGGGTATAGCATGGCTAGGCTAGGAACATAGGAATTTGTTCTCAAAATAATGTCTTTAATGCCACTGATATATCAACACTAGCTTTAGTTAAATATATGGCTGAATTCAGGATGGCAGGTGTCTCACAACAGAGTGTTTTAAAGGAATAGGTAATGATTGTGCTCTGGTTTACCCTCGGCAGTACTTGGCTCTGGTGAGAACTCTGCTGCTCTGCCCAAAGAGAGGGAGAGGATCCGCCTGCTGGATTTGTCAGGGAATGAGTTGGACTCTCTGTCTTGTCTAATGGACGATGGTTTCGTCCAGCAGCAGCTGTGGCATCTTCTCCGCCTGGACCTGAGCCACAACAGTCTCCCAGAGTTTCCCTCTGCACTGTGCCAGGTAATGCATCTGATCTGTAATCACCAAGAGATTAAATGATAAAAGGGAATGTACGCTGAAGAATTTATTTTTTGATGTGACAGAGTTTGAAGAGTCTGACTCGACTGGACCTGCAGGGGAACCAGCTTCAGTCGCTGCCTGAAGAGCTGCTGTCTCTGCCCTCACTGAGCATGTTGAACGTCTCCCGTAACTGTGTGGGCCCACTGCTCACCTTTGACCCTGCTGTCACCTGCCCATCACTGAAACAGCTCAACCTTTCTTGCAACAAAATCACCACATTCCCTCATGAGCTGGGCAGCACTATGAGACAGCTGGAGGAGCTGTTCATGGAAGGGTAGGCCGCTAGGAGATGGGGGCGTTTCACACCAGTGGAAAAGATTCTGTTTGTTTCATAGTACGCTTAGCAAGATTCTCTGGCAATTTATTTTCTACAGAAAAGAAAATTATGCAGACTCCATTTTACCAACTGCCTATGTAAGAGAAAGCAGGTCACCAGTGATTAAACGGAATTTCATGACATTATACAATGCATCAATGCGTTGTATAATGACTTTTACTTTGTGTAACTGTGGCTCTTGACCTAAATTACAATACTAGTACAAATTTGCAGTGATATTTTTTTATCCTTTCTTAAATACTTTGCTAAAAACAATTGCTGCTGTGCTGTAGGAAAGGAACAATTACTAGAAATCCTTTAAGAGTGAATCCTACCTTTGCTATGGCTTCACATTTCTCTATATTTTAATAGTAGAAAGCATATTGGAAAATTTGGTTCCTTTAATTTTCAGGCAATTCCATAAATTCATATGCATTTTAATAAATCAAAGCAAAGTTGACCTTTTGTATTCTTGCTGTTAAATCAGGTTCTTCTGCAGAAACATAACCATTGTATTTTATGTTAGTACGGTACATCTGTATGTTGAATTGCAGAATGGTGAATAAAACTGTTCTTTTTATTCTTTGTCTTTTCAGTAACAGTATAACTGAGCTGTGCATGGCTCTGTGTCTGCCGGAGATCAAGCTTCTCGATGTGAGCAAGAACAGCGTGGAGAATATTTCTGCAGACTTCCTGAGCAGCTGCCCCAAACTTGAAACATTTAATGCTTCCATGAACAAAATCTGTGAGTACTATTGAATGATTGTTAGTTTCAAAACATTTAGCTTTTTTTCATGGGGAATACAGTCAAACACAGTCTGACCCCTGACCGAAAGATGTAGACAGACAAAGGAAATATGCACTCAAAGACAAAAATCCTTCCAAAGACATTAGAAAGTGACTGTTGTCAAAGAAATTGAAGTGCTTTTTCAGTACTGTCAGATGGGAATACTGTGTATGGGACTGGCTTCATAGGTTAGAGGGGATCCATCTAATCCTTCTTTTTATGAACACATGTTCTGCGTTCATAACAACTCAGAGAGCACAGTACTCCACCAAGGTTGCTTAGTCATATGATTTCTGACGGATAAATCCTGATAAGTCCACAGTGGTCGATCTGTAGTAGGATCGCAATCTTGTAATCGTCAGCAGGCAGCTGACGTAGCGTCTTGTAGTCATGGTTACAGTGCAATGATGCACAAATCTATAACAAATCCGTGCACCTGGACTATAAGCTGCCTTACTGCCAAAGTCAAATCAGGTGGTCGTTGTGTCATTTCTGACCTTTCCTCAAAATTTAATCCAAATCCTTCGGTCTGTTTTTGAGTAGTGTTGCCACATACAAACGTAAGCTGATGGTCACATAACTCCGCCGCGTTCCTTGGCAGAGTAATAATGATAATAAGCTTTATTGATATAGAACTTTTTAACAATGTTACCAAGTGCTTCACAAACAACAATAGCACATTATCACTGTTTTCTCCAGGTTCCCTATCACATCTGCCATCCAAGATCACAACGCTGAAACTAGCAAACAACAGCTTCACTTACATTTCTGAGGCTATACTTGATGTCACAAAGTAAGTCGAACTCTCAGCTACATTTCCTGTTTTTTAACATGCAGCTCAAGTGAGTGGTAATAATCCTCACAATACTTACATCACATTTCAATTTGTCCAGCCTGCGGTCAATAGACATGAGGACCAACAATATTGCTGTTCTGCCTGGCCCGGGGCGATGGGTGTCCAGCAACATCAGAGAGCTGATATTTAGTCAAAACTGTATTAAAGCTCTGGATCTGAGTGGTCCAATCTACAAATGGACCAGACTGGAGAAACTCCACCTGAGTGACAACAAGCTAACTGAGGTAAAGGACAGCCTACATCATTTTATAATAGTGTAAATAAGAGTTGATTGCAAAGAACCACCTTTGATGTGTCTTTTGCATCCAGATCCCTCCACAGATCGGCTTGTTGGAAGGCCTCACCTCCCTGGATGTGAGTCATAACACCGGCCTGCGGTCTTTCCCAGATGAGATGGGAAAACTGGGCAGACTGTGGGACCTACCACTGGACGGACTAAAGCTGCAGCTGAACCTCAAACTCATCGGCAGCAAGACCAAAGACATAGTCAGGTCAGGGGCGTCACAATCTAAGACACTTTTGGGAGTAATTAATAGTAAATACTCTTTGAATGATCCCCTGCTATTAGCCATATATTAATAAGTTGTAATATTTCTAATTTTCACATATGCCACAACTGCTTATTCATACTTTGTTAGTAATTAAATCTACTGTGTCTGTTCTGTTCCTCTGCTTCCAGGTTCCTGCAGCAGCGGCTGAAGAAGGCAGTACCGTACTACCGGATGAAGCTCATCGTGGTGGGGAATGCAGGCAGCGGGAAGACCACCCTGATCCAGCAGCTGATGAAGCTGAAGCGCACCCAGTTGAACTCTAAGCAGGGCGCTGCTGGCATTGATGTCCAGGACTGGACCATCAGGGAACGGGACAAGAAGAAAATGGTGCTGAATGTCTGGGACTTTTCAGGTTGGCCTTGATGACATGGTGTTAATGAGAAATCATCATGCAACGGTATAGCTCGATCAAACAAAGTTATTCTTGGTGCTGGGGCAGCAGGATCTCAGTAATCAGTCCATACAGCAGGTTGAGGAGCATACAAAATTAAATCAGAATTGAGTCTAAAGTCCTAGAAACCCACTTTGGTGAAACTTGTGCAGATGGTGTCTAGGAGATGCATCATGAATGAAATGAGCAGTCATTACGTAGCGCAGACTAATTTTAAAGTGTTTGAGCGGTTGCAGGTGAGCTGGTATTGACACGAATGGAAGAGGTAGAACCCAGGCGCAGATACCAACAGGCAGGCTACAGGAGTAGGTATGCTCAACTGTTGTCAGTGCAAAAGGATGAGTGGAAAGAGAAGCAGGGACTGCAAAGGTCTGCTGATTGTAGAGAAAGCAACAGGCTGGAATTACATCTAAGCCATTTTAATTTAGGAAGGGAACATTTTTCATGGAAAACAATTTTTAAATATGTAACGTTGATACACAGAAATGTATTTTACGGGTTAAAACAATGACAACCCTCAACATTTAGATGATAATGGAGAATTTCAGTACACTGAATGTTACGGTGATTTGCATATCTAAAGTGATTTAATACTGTTGTTATATAACCAAGACCAAGCTGTCACCGTTCACGAGTAAAAGTCAGCTTGAAATCATCCGTTATGTAGGACACTGAATTAAGTACATCACATCACTACACTTTTTTTTTTCAAGATGAGTTATTTTGTTATTAGTATGTCAAGTTTGTGAGAAATGTTTGGATATTTGCTGCACCTGATGTGATTTAATGCCTCTTCCTGCCCCTTTATGTGACAGGTGGAGAAGAGTTCAGTGGTTCTCACCCTCACTTCCTAACACCCAGAGCTCTGTACCTGGTAGTGTACAACCTCAGCAAAGGAGCCAGTCAGGTGGATGCTCTCAAGCCATGGCTCTTCAACATCAAAGTGAGTCATAAACAAAATAGCAGTCAAGTTATGATAAATATGTATTTGAAGTTATATGCTAAAACACGTGTGTACAGTTTTTGTTGTTAAAGTGTGACTTGAGCTAAGAATGTAGTTTGTGATTCACCTAATGAAATAAGTAGTTGAAAGTGAAATCCAGCATTTTTTTTTTGATTATTTCATTATTTTTTCATTTTTTACATCTTTTGAAAAATCACTGCTTTTTTTACTTCAGGCAGTAGCTCCATTGTCTCCAGTCATTCTGGTAGGAACCCACACAGATGTGAGCGATGAGTTGCAGCTGCAGGCCTGCCTACACAAAATCAGAGAGGAGCTGCTGCACCATCAGGGCTTTCCTACTGTCATGGATTGTCACATGGTCTCTGTCTGCGAGGACTCGGACACCATGGCCAAACTCCGCAAGACCATCGAAAGGGAGGTTACCAACTTCAAGGTAAAAGGAAACACACTGGCGATTTTCATTGCCTTTCCATACTTTTCTTCTTAGCTCACCTCCTCTTCCTCGGACAGATCCAGGGTCAGCCTGTGATGGGCCAGCTGGTGCCAGACAGCTACGTAGAGCTGGAGCGCCGGGTTCTCCAGGAGAGAAAGAGGGTTTCCTCTGAGTTCCCCGTCCTCAGGCACCGAGAGCTGCTGCAGCTCATTCAGGAGAGTCAGCTGCAGCTGGAGGAAGCAGAGCTGCCCCATGCCATCCACTTCCTCAGTGAAGTCGGTCAGTGGAGTTTAGGGCATTTTTAAAGATGCTGGTGTTAGTTACTGATACATGAAAATTTTAGACCCATGCTGAAATGCTGTTATGTTCTTAAGCTAAAATGTCCTTTAGTGCATAATATACAGACCCTTTTTTTATTAACGTTAGACTTTGAAAAGGATTGATGTAGTTCCAAATACATATACAGTAATATCCTAATTCATTATTCTCAACCTAAGCCTTCTGCCATTATAGTATCAACACTTATATAAGATCCACCTAACAATATCCAGCAGTGCAGTCATGGTACCATTTTGAATATCAAGCATTTAATCCAGTTAAACAGTGGTACATGTTCAAGACAGAGAACTGGATCTTCTGTTTCTGATTGTTACAGGGAAAGCTGATTTCTTTCAGGGAGGGTTGTATGAGGTAATATTCATTGTATTACAGATAGATGTCAGTGAGCACATTTAGAGAAGCAGACAGGAGTAATCTAAGCAATAAACTGCTGTGGACAGAGTCAGCAAAACACTGCACAGCTTCTATGCTGATCCAATTGTCTGCCTCTCCAAACTGCAGCATGCTGACTGTGATACATTTTAGGTATTACACTGGTTATAGAGAAGCACCTAATACAACCTCATGTCAAACAAAGCGACGGATATTTTTAAGATAGTGGTTGGAAGAAAAATAACCGACAATATTAATAGTTTGATGGTTTGATCTGGATATTGTGCCTTTGTAACAGAATCACATCTGATGAAGCTTTGTTGTATTTTTGTCACTGTAGGGGTTCTGTTGCACTTTGATGATCCTGCACTTCAGCTTCAAGAGCTCTATTTTATCGACCCACAGTGGCTGTGCAACATCCTCTCACAGGTACCCCTTTTATAGACAGACCCATAAAAGACTTTTCTCCATAAATCTGGCTGATAAGATGTTATGTACAAGTTTACATCCTACCTCAACATCTAAAACCTAAAATCAGAGCTATATTAACCTTCTTTTGCACGATGGCCAGTAGCTGATGCATGTGCTGTCTATTCACTGTATAGAGACTGACATTAAGGAGCAGTGGATTTTCGGAGCATCCGAAAGGGCTTGTTCAGCGCTCAGTTGTGGAAAGGTTCCTGTTTGAGACCAAATGTTTCCCAAAGAGCCACCGGACACAGTTCTTCAAACTGTTGGAGAAGTTCCAGATTGCACTTCCGTTCGGCGAGGACCAGCTGCTGATACCCAGCAGGTATGTTTAGATGTACAGATTGAAGATTGTAGCTTTGTAGAGGTGCCAAGAATAAAAACAATGTCATCAAATAAGGGTTTCACACACACTAACCATTCATCCCACCATCCACAGTTTGTCCAAACACAGACCAGTCATAGAGCTGCCTCACTGTGAGAACTCAGAGGTGATTGTGCGTCTGTATGAGATGCCGTACTTCCCCATGGATTACTGGTCACGGCAGATCAGTCGCCTACTGGAGTTCTCTTCCTATTTGCTTTGTGGAAGAGGTGAACTGAACATCCATTCACGGCTTCTTTGATAATATACAGCAGCTAAAGGTTTAAACAAAGGAGCCAGTGATTAATAAAAATATATCTATATTCCAGAAAAAGTGCTTCGACCCAACCGGATCTACTGGAGGAGAGGCATTTACCTGAACTGGTCCCCTGAAGCGTACTGTCTGGTAGAGGCTGCCTCAGTGGAGGAAAGTCCCTCCAGCTTTGTCAGAATAACTGTGCCTTCTTCACGCAAAGGTGCCGTAGTTTTTCAAAATCTGAAGCAGATATTTATAAATGATCCTGCATTTACATTGTGTAAAAAGACACCCATAAACTGACAAAAGTGGATGCCAGAAATTGCAGTGTTCCCCCACTGAAGTATAGCAATGATAAGTGTAACAAAGTATATTCACACCAAATATTAGCTTTTTATCGGTATCATCAGGTCAAGAAAATGTTTTGGCACTTTTGCAAGAGAACAAATTTCTGCAGGCATCAATGCCCTGACAGATATGATCGTCAAAATAATTTTCAGTGATGGTAACATCTGTGATTGTGATCTGTCCTCTCCCAGGCCGGGTGTTACTGGGTCAGCTGGTGGATCACATCGACTCCCTGCTGGAGGAGTGGTTTCCTGGCCTGCTCAACACTGACATGCACGGCAACGGAGAACCTCTGATAAAGAGGTGGGCTCTGTACAGCTTTGAGGACGGACAAGAGTGGAACAAGATCCTGCTGGAAAACCTCTTCACGTATTTTGAAAATGGTACATACTGTAAATTACAATTAAAGATCAGCACCTGTCTTTTCTACATGAGAACCTTTGTTCAAACTATGAATATTAGCTATAAAACACACTGAGTTGGGTTTCTAAAAGGGTTTAGATTCCCTTACTGTATTTATTACACATATATGGTTCCAGCCATCTTAATTCTATCCGATACGTGATTATGTTATCAATTCTAGATTTTTTTGCTGGTGAGTCCAGAGGATCCGTGCTGCACACTTCCCATCTCTCAGGTTGCCCCTGACTTGGTATTAAGTGACCAGCCTGCTGGAACAATACTGGACGGTGAAGAGCTGAATGTAGAGCTTTCTACAGAAAACCGACTTGGTACTTTTTTTTTTTTTGAAAGAAATACGCATCAGTTAATAAAACAAGCATCTCCCCTGATTACTGTCTGTTTCAGTTCAGTTTTATTCATAAGCCTTTAATAATGATGACTGAAATGCATATATATTTTCTTTTACAGGGGATGGCGGCTTTGGAACTGTTTATCGAGGTGTCTATAAAAATGAAGAAGTAGCCGTAAAGATTTTCAACAAGCATGCATCAGAGCTTTATGTCTACAGACTCCTCAGACAGGTACCACCAAGACTCTGGTCACAAAATTACCTCGTCTCCAATACAGTTTTTCCTTCTATCGCTGTGTCTTAGCCAGCCTTTATTCTCCTCACAGCTCACCTTTAAAGATCTCAACAGTTACACGGATATTGCAGAAATTCAATTAGTAACCTGCCTTTTCAGGTCTGAACTGTGCTGTCACTGCCTGTAATTGTGTGGCGGGATGTATTTCAGGAATTGGCGGTGTTGGGCCGTCTCCGTCACCCCAGCCTGGTGGGCTTGCTGGCAGCAGGCTCAACTCCTCAGGTCCTGGTGATGGAGCTGGCTCTCCGAGGCTCTCTAGATGCCCTTTTTCAACATGAGAATGGCAGCCTCAACCAAAAGCTCCAGCAGAGGATCGCCTTGCAGGTGGCAGATGGACTCAGGTAGAAATGATACAGTACATGCTGTCCAGTTTTAACGTTTTAGAAAGTGTGAGAGAAGAAGTTGTAATTATAATACACTATCAATTTTGGAGGCCCAGTGCAGAGCTCGTCATTTCATATAATATGATACTGTATTTGTTGTAAAGGAAAATCTTTTTCAGCAATCACTAATTAACTAAAACTTGGATGGGGATTGGGATATTAACTGCAATAAAGGTCTTGCATAGATTTTATAGCCTAGCCACGCTAGACAACCCACTGCAACAAATTTAATTCTCTGCCAGGGTGGGTCTAGTTACCCTCCATAAGGCTCGAGGTTGGATTCTCCTAAAACTGGCCGGACGAATCACCATGAAGTGTAGAGTCAGAAGGCGGGCGTAACTAAGTGACGACAGAGGCGCGACGATTCTGACAGAAAAAACCGGAAACAACTAGCCTAGCCGCACTAGACAACCCACGGCAACGAATTTAATTCTCTGCCAGGGTCGACAGCAAAAACGACAACAGTCGTTGAGCTCCATTAGCACCGATTCTGAATAATCTTTCTGTTAACATGTGTCAGAGCGGATTCTTTGGTACTGTTAATGAGGGAAAAAACCCTCGGAGACAAGGATGACCCAGAGTCAAAATATTCATTTAAGAATATTTAGTAAAAACGCATTGGATAGTACAGAAATGCATGCATGCAGACTCTCTGTTGATCTAGCTGACATCAGATCTGACTTAAACTAAGACAATATTCCTCTGCATGCAGCTGTTCACAACAAAGAGCGAATTCTAAACTATTACATGAGTTTTTAACTAAGAAAGTGTTGTCTTCTGATTGGTTCACACTGCCGGATGTCTTCAGTCTTCGTCCAACCACAGCCGTCTTCACCCTGTATTGAGAGTACTTTGCATGTGTGTGTATGTGCCTGCCTGAGGTGTGACTTCCTGTGAGCTTTGCACAGACTACAACTCAGCTCTCTGCAGACAACAGGTCTGAGTTTCTTGCTCAATTTATGCTGAGCTTTGAGTTTTATTAATCCAGCTTATTAAATTTATATTTAATAATAGTACAACAATATCAATAATTTAATGATTTGTATAAGGCAGATTAATCTGATTTTATCCCTATTTTAATCTAGGATCCTCATAGGTTAATATAAGATTTCTATGCCTGTCCCCAATTTACTGTTAATTTAAGACATTGTTGATTACATTTTCTTTTAAGTATTTTCTTATGAACATTATATTTTAATCTTAATTCCCCAATATTGTTTTATGGTTTAATACTTTAACTTTTATTCTTGTTTAAACATCTAGCTGTTGTTTGAACCTTTTGCCCTGTCTCTGTCCTCTGTGAGTACGTGACAAGTTGCACATCTCTGTAACCACAGACCCCCCTCTTTCTTCCAGGTATTGCATAGTTTTAACGGATGTTCTTTACTTTTATTTTAAAACTGTCACCTGTCCTCGCTAAACTGCCATCCTAGATGCTATTCTTATTTCAGTTTTTCAGTTTGAAGCGATGGGGAGAGTTTTCCCCTCAGCTCTTGAAAGGTCAGTTTTAACCACAAGCCTTTTAGTCAAGTGGAGCATCAAGCATTTACCTTAAACACACTTTCCTTTAAGTTAGATGTTGAAACCTGCACAACCTGCTTAGATCAACACTTTTCCAGGTTATGAGCAAGAACTCAAACATGCATTCATAAGCACTTTATTACATTTGATTATAGGGTTAATACAAGTTGCAAGCACATTAATATATGATTAACACATAATATGATCAAACGAAGGTTAATAATGAATATAAGTAATAAGTAAAAGAGTAATTAAATGATGATTGTAAGTAATGAATAAAAGTAATAACATGATGATCATGAGTAATAAGCAAAAGTAATTAATATGATGATTGTAAGTAAAAGTGATAAAATGATGATCATAAGCAATAAGTAAAAAGTAATTAAAATGATGACTATAAGTGATAAGTAAAAAAGTAATAAAATGATGACTGTAATTGATAAGCAAAAGAGTAATTAAAATGATTATAAGTAATAAGCAGAAAGCAATAAAAACATGATAGTTTAATAGATATGTAAAATGAATATTCCCCACACATGTCTGTAATATACTTGAGCTTCACCCATTGACTGTATAAATAAGGCTTCACCGAACTCCCGCATCCTCTGATTTCCGGCGCTCTAGGAGCCTATTCGTTGCGTTGATTGGTTGTATACCTACCCAATTGCTGCAGAATGATTTGATAGACAACCTTTAAGCCCGCCTCCCTCCCTGTCGAGTGTGCCTAGACCCTTGCGTCTTCAGAGCATGGGTCTAGCACGGCTAGGCTATAGATTTTAGTGAATGTTTGTAGAATCAAAACCAAGAAATTATGCACGCCGTCCTTTACTTAAACTCACTTTATTGACACAATGATTCTGTCCTCAGGTAGAAATCCATGCAGACAAGTTGCGCCATGCAAATTGCACCTTATGTAGCAGCTGTATGTTTTCAGCTGGGGGAAAAAAAAATCACCCGTTATACCAGAAGCAGCTCCCTAAACAAATACAAATTAAGGTCTCTATCAAGTTTGCCCAATGAACTTCTGAGGACTAAAACATGTTACACACAATGGACAATGTGTGGAATTCAATGGTTTTCTGTTCAAGTTACAGTTACTAACAAATTGGTGTAAAAAAATTTGGAACTTTGAACAAAATAACCAAACCGTGGATCTTTAACCTGTGCGTACAGATACCTGCACTCAGCCATGATCATCTATCGGGATCTGAAGCCCCACAACGTCCTCCTGTTCAACCTGAAGACTGACTCCGAGACCATCGCCAAAATCACAGATTATGGCATCGCTCAGTACTGCTGCAGCATGGGAGTGAGGAGCTCAGAGGGCACACCAGGTTAGACACTCCTCAAACCTTAAGTATTGTTAAAGTTATTGTTATATTACAGCCATTAAAGATACAACTTTGATATTACTACAAACCACATGGTTCAGTCAGATGTTTTTTGATATATTGGTAAAAGTGCGGTCAAAGTTTTTTAGTCTAGCACTGTTCTAAATTCATTTCTGAATGTCTGAACGCAGGTTTCCGAGCACCAGAGGTTGCCCGAGGTAATGTGATCTATAACCAGCAGGCTGATGTGTTCTCATTCGGCCTGCTGCTCTACGACCTGCTGACCTGTGGTGAGCGTATTTCTGATGGCATGAAGTTCCCCAGTGAGTTTGATGAAATCGCAGTGCAGGGAAAACTGCCAGGTAATCATTCAAGCATTCACCTGCCAGTATTGACAGTGGCTGTAAGAAAATCTATTATCTGGAATCTACTCTTTTGTACATTTTATTCAATTTGTTGTTGCCAGTCAGTGATGTCTGAGCCACTTTAAATGCTATGTGCTGCTGCTCATAATGTTTTTATGGGACGTGATTCTTTTGAAAGACATCATGAGATCAATCTCAACACTTTTCACCAAACTAATTGTTCATATATTAGTTGGTAACTGAATGCTGTATTGAACTATTCTTAAATGTGGTGCCCTAAGTCGATAGGCATTATTAGAAGGCAAATTATTAAAAATAAAAATCCATATTGATATGATGCTTTTCAACACCACAGGCTTATTTGCATTGTCAAGATGTATTAACATTTTCCACTATTATCCAAGAAAAATGTCTTGATTGCATCTTTTATTTTGCTTTCTTTCATGTGTGTAGTCATAGTCATTTCCTGTCCTGTCCTTTGCCCTTTGTATAGATCCAGTCGAAACACTACGGTTGCTCACCCTTGGCCCGGCTTTCAGGCGCTGATGAAGGACTGTCTGAGGCAAAGTTCCACAGGATCGACCCACTTCTGCTCAGGTTAGAACCTGAAGACTGTGGAGCTGTGTGTAGATGGTGTTGGGGATTATTTTTTTCCTAAAAGAGGTGAAGAGGTTCAAAAAAGGGCAGCTTAGTGCAAAAACAAGCTTGAGTGGAGCGCCCTCCAGTGGCTGCAAACACCCGAACATAATCTAACAGACAGCACTGCAGGAAAACACACAATGGCATTAAAGAGAGCATGTAGGAGCAAGGCAGCCCAAGTAGCACACACTTAGGAACTAGTTTGATTCTTTTTGTGTCCTTGCTATGCTTGCAGGTGTTTGACAGGCTGAATTCAGGTGAAATGCTGTGTCTAATGAGGAAGCTTTGTGGTCCCTCGGTGTTCAATGGTGAATGCTTCACACTGAGCTCTGGCACCAGTGATGGCTCCTCCTCCCAGCCATTACGGCCTGGCTCGGTGGTGGCAGCAGCACCAAGAAGCTGGGCTCCATCACAGCAGTGGACCTGGACACTAACCACAGTCACTACACAGGTACTACAGACTGTTACAACAAAGGAACTAGGTATCTTCTTGAGTTCACATATTGTTTGACTTTATGTTCAGTGACAAGTGGAATAGGGAAAAAATGCCTAAATTTGCTTTTGAGTGACTTTTTTTTTTAAAGAGCCCACATTATGCATTTTGGGTTTTTCTCTTTCTTTTAGTGTGTTATAGCTTCATTTTTAAACAGGTCTGTTAACTTTACAAAGCCCCAAGTCTACAAACACTACTACTTATCTGTCTGAAACGTTGTTTGAAGTCCAGGCTTTTATTGTGTTACTTATCTACATCCCCATGTAACAAATTTGCATCATGCCTGGCTAGCAGGTAGTTTGGCCCTCAAACAAAGAATGAGCAGTTGCCTAACAGTTCTCTATTATTTTTTTTCACTACAACTTTTTCTGCTAGGGCTATGTCTCGCTGCTTATGCTGCTTTATGGACCTGAGGATATCGTAGGTAACCAATGTTGCCATGCTTTTATCGGACTAGCTGACCAACAGAGCAGACCGGGCTTGTCAGCACAGGGAGCCTTAAAGAGACGCGAGATAAAACAGAGGCTTTCAGACAGAGGCTGAGAAGAGTAGCTGCAGAAATAAATATAGAGTATGACAAAAATGATGTGATTTTGAACATTGAACCCCAAACAAATTCTAGTAGACTCCAAAACATGTATTTATAAATCTGTAAATATCAATTTTATGGCCTCTTAACTGCTGCTCATTGACTCAATTCTCATTATTTTGTTTTCTGTTGCAAGTTGGTGGATGAACAAAGATATGCAATTTTACATGGCTCTGTGTGATATTAATGTTGGCTACATTACTTAGTCTCAGGTTAGTCTCTAACCCAAAACCTACTTTGATTAAATACACACATATATGTACAAAAGACTGAATAAGCATGAGGTTTACTGTTGGTTTTCTACATTCATTGATGATTATTTGACTCCAGGAACTATCACTAATGTGAACTGATAATGCAGTAATGCTGTTTGTGGACAAATACCTGCAACAGAAATGATGGAAAATTTATTTTGCTTTTTACCAACAGAGCACAAAACCAAATACCACCAATAGCATCCAGGTGTTTGAACATTATTATGTCAACTTCAAAGCTCATGTTTACAGATCGACTCTTGTCTTTCAAACAGGAAGGTGGACACCAGCCCCGTCCTGTGCCTCGTGTCTGTCCAAATCCCAAACGATCCCTGTGATTGGCTGGTAGCAGGCACTCAGTCCTGGCTCATTAGTGGTCATGAGCACTGGGGCACCACGACTTGGCACCACCTGCAGAGTGTCACTGACGCTGTCACCTCACTGTACTTCCACGTGCACCCTCGTGGAACGTAAGCGTGTGGAAAAGCACACTGGAAACTCTTGCAGTCCATCCTGGTGTTACTTGATCTGAAATGTTTGTGTTGAAAGGTGTGAAGAGAAGTTTAGCAGACCTCTAAGTGAATGCTAATGCTATACAAATGGGTCTACTATACCTCTATAATAATGCGTAACATTGCAATTTGGCAATGTCAGTTTAGTTATCTTAGGTAGGGCAGTTTAGTGAAGAAAGGATGATTTAATGTCTTAGGGTTAACAGACATGTAGAAAATCGGTTTAAAATTTGACTTTTTGTGTTGGTGTGTGATTATTCAATATGTGCATTTTTTTCTAAAGTTTATTTGTAGTGTGCACATGTACAAGAGGCTAATTTTACTCACGTGTTTGGCCTTTTCCAGCCAGAGAAAGAATTATTTGCTGGTCGGAACAGCAGATGGAATTCTCAGTGGTTTAACGAGGACTCTGTTCTTAAGGGTAAATGTTAAAATAATAAACATAGGAACTGCCGTCTTTGTTCGTAAAGAATGATTTCAGTTTTGTGTAGTTGCTGATATCTCATATTGCACCCTAATTCTTTACATGTAACACAGCAGCAGTTGTAACTTTATTTCCCTCTCGTCTCCTCTTTTCAGCAGGAGAATGGCCAGCCAGTTTAAAACTCTCACTGTGGGGCAACGTCAACACTCCCGTCATGTGTTTGGGCCAGTCGGTGTATTCGCCGGACAGCAGGTCTGGTGGGCCGGCTGTGGGACTGAAGATCCTCTCCTTCACCGCCCGACTATGATGTCTGCAAAGTCCATCGACACAAGACCAAGCCTCACCTTCCAGTGAGTCTGTGTCATGTCTGTGTAAGACAAGGTTGCTACTTTAAAATTTACTTTAATGAGTTTCAAAAAAGGTTTACGGTCGAAGGAGCTGAAAAATGACGATTCTGTAATCCACCAGTAGTAATTTATGAAATGTGTTTTCTAAATAAACTGCTGTATACTTTTACATTCAACGCTCTAAGTGTAGTTTGCACGGTGGAAACTAAACCTGGCAGTTTCACAACTACCGGATGTATAACAGCAAAACTGTGTGTGTATTTTTCTTCCAGGCAGCAGCGGATTATTGAGCAGCGAGGCGTGTGTGTCTCGTATGGTTGTGGATAAATAATGTATACCTGGGCAAAGCTGGGACAACCACCGTTGAGGTTTGGGACAAGAGGAGTGACAGGATGGTGGACTGCATCGACTGTGCTCACATTATTAGGTACACACATGACGCACAGTAAGACGTGGAGAAATGTGCACTGATAGTCACCTTCCGCTAAATACAACTGCATTTAGATGTGTGACTCTTTAGAATCAGAATATGGAATCATTGTACACAGACATACACCCCCTGTCAAAAGTTTTGAGGCGGGTTCTAATTTATTTGAATGAGAAAGTGTCTCAAAACTTTTGACAGGGGGTGTAAGGCACCTCGTCCTACTGGAATTCACACTGCATGCAGACTATTTATATTAGATACAAACACTGGTTAGAAATAAGCATTCTGAATGAAAGAGATCACGATGTGCAGAAAATAAACCGTTAGAGATAATTTAGCACATCCCGCACTTTCACACTATTATATGGTTGTGAAATGGCACACAAGTACATGAACCCGTAGATGCACGAGTGATTGGACCCTACACTCTTCCATAAGTGGGTCAAAAAAGACCCGTATAAGAATCAATGTGTTTTTATGCCATTTTTGTTATTTTGGTTGGGAATAATAATAATTTAGTATTATTGTTTGTATTGTGTTTTTGTCCATACAGGAATGATTTCATGTTTGAAATCCGTTTGTTTTTCACTTAATAACAGAGTTTGAACATTTTGTTAAATGAAAAAAAAGAATAGCACACAGAACAGCAACAGAAGAATGTCAACATCCATTCTGTTGACATTTTTCCACTCTTTTCCTCCAGCTGTTGCTGCTCTCCGTCCCTCCAAGTTTGTGCACTGCATCACCTCTTGTATGATATTATCAGTAATAAAAAGCAAAACACGTTTTTTGAGGAATAGCTGAAATATAAAATGATAAAAAGTTTTCATCTCAGACGTAGTGCAAGAAAACGACCTCACCAGGTCATTTTTGACTCACTTATGCATCTAAGGGTTAATGAACAATCTGCACAAAATCGGACACAATCACGGTCTGACAGTCTTTCAGATTTTGAAAATCCTTCTTTACATGACAGCAGCAGCTGTATGCTAACGGCTCTTCTTCCTGCAGACATGAGTCTGGTTCCAGAGGCAGGCATGGCCACAAAGCGGAGCTTCCCACAGTGGCATCACCCTCCTGGGCCACAGTAAAGGCCCTGCTGGTGCAGAGCGCTGCAACTCTGTGGATTGGCACTAGAGGGGGCCACCTACTGCTGCTGGAACTGTCCAAACACCAGACGCTGCTGATCACAGGGCCTCAATGTGATTCCATCCGCTGCATCGCCTCTACACTCATACGTAGGTCGTCAGCTTCTGTTTAGGCTCATTTGTTCTGTGCCATCATAATACTGTTTATTGTGGTGTTTGTGGATGTATTCTTACAGTGATTGTTACAATCCAGACATACCTAAATACTGAGTTATCTCATTGGGATTTGGAAAGACATGCTGCGTACATTTGCCTATAGTAGGACTCAGGGAATCTATTTTTTTCATTAGCATGTAATGATCCAAAAATAAGAATGTTAATGTTTTTGTTACCTTAGAATAAGCCCTTTGACATCTACATAGAGAACGGGTCATCTTCCATGGAATCTGCCATGTCATGCTGCCATCTTCATACAGCGGCCTTGAAGGGGGCAAACCAAACACCGGCTCCAGAGAGGGCCGTGCTCAGTTTATCTTCCAACAACTTGGTCCTCTGTGGACCATTTTTATGAGCCATGCTTTATTTCCTCTCAGTTTTACACGCCATATTTTAAGAGATACACATAAAGTGACTTTGATGAAAAACCACAGTTTTAAACTTAATTTTGCACAAACACGTGATACACTCACAGCATCAGAAAACTGAAAATCTGTCGATTCTTTCTGTTTTTAGAGTTTCTTGCTCTGACAAATGTTGTAAATTTTGTAATTTATTTCATAGAAACATGCCTTTTAAATGTGCTGGAGGCTTTTGGGATTCCCAGGGTTAACGTTGGATGGAGATAATCACATCAAGCAGCTCGAGTGTCTCTTAAAACTCTAAACGTATTAAAAATGGCATTTCCTGCTTGCTCTCAGTCATTGTGTTTGAATTTTGTACTGCAGATTGAAGGTTAACTTATCATTCAACAGCTTTTTGCCTTTAGAATCTGAAATACAAAACATTCCTCGCTGCATCTTGTGGGTTTTTTTTTAAGGTTATTTAGGGATGTATTGGAGCTTAGAGTTTGCAACAGTGCAAACACATAGTGTGTGTGAGAACTGAAAAAAAAAAGTAAAGAAAATAAAGATAAGCAAAGAAAATCTTTTTAAACAGCTGGGTATTTCTTTTGTTTTGGATTCATGGTTTCTCGGGGCGTTTGTGTGCCGAAATGACCCAGCATGCTGCTCACAGTTTGCTCTCCTTTTCATATCAGTTTGTGCTATAATGCTGAATCTTTACTGGCTTTTCTCCACCAACTCAATAAACACATTATACATCTTTATTTCCTTCACAGAAACACTAAACTGGAAGAATGTGGTGCTGGTTTTGGGACGAAGACTCCCACAAGACAAGAATCAACGTGGTGAGTCTGACAGTTCGTTGTCTGTCCCACACTCTGTGAAAACAGTTGTCTTGCTGTGTGTGACTCGCTCTGCATTAGTCCAAAGTGTGTGTTTGTCTCGGCTCTCAGATGAGGAGTCTGTGCTGATGGTGTGGAACAGCATGCTGCCGATGGAGGTCAAAGACCTGACAAAGCACTGCGAGAAGAGAGAGCAGATCGCAGCCAAAATGAGAGAGCAGCTCCATCACGACTGAGCCCTCAGGTTTGGATAAGTTTGTCTTATTTTCCTCACAACCTGCTATTCAGTTGATATCTGTTAGTCATTTGCCTTCTTTTTTTTTTTAATTTAGTAAAACTGCATATAACCCTGATTTTAAAAGTAGCAGTGCTGTGCTGCATTTTATTTTTTTTAATCTTATTTTATGTAATGACAACCTTTAATTCCTTTTTGTCAACTTAAGATTTCTATAGACTGATGGGGGAATTTGTGGCGCTCTTTTTTTCTGTGCTCTGCTCAGCTGTTCAAAGTCAGCAAAAGTTCTACTGGAAATGCTTCACAAGTCGTGCGCACAAATCAGGACTTAGTGATATATTAATGTGAATCCAGATGTGATGGCAGATGGTAGGTTGTTTGGACGATGTCGATCAAACCTGGTCCGATCACACCCAACGCACGTATATGAAGCGCTAAAACAAAGGCGACCAAACTTCTTAAGTTGCTGTCATGAGTCCGGTTGCCTCAGTTTTAGCACTTAGTTATACCACGACCTTGATGACTGAGTATCTGCACAGACACCCACACAGATCTGATGTTCTGGAGCAGAGTAGCAGCACTATTACTTAGCAAAGACACAGATTCCTGCTTGTAATGGAGAAATGTTAAAAATGACTTGACTTAAACCAGGCAAGTGCTGAAAACAATCCTGGATGGAATATGTTTCACCATTTCGATTTTAAGTAAAGCAATAAGATAACATTCATTCCTCTCTGTTCCTAAGCGACCCAGTTTGTTATCTGTTCTGATACTTTGTTCTCTAAAAGCAGCGTTGGAGGCTTCTCTCTTACTAATTTATTTTCTATTCAGGGTATGTTTTATTTTCCTATTTCATTTTTCTTTTTCCACTTAATTTTCTTTGCCAAATTTTATTTGTCAAATGTATGAGAAACTTATCAAAAAGCCAACACAAGAAAAGAGCGCAATACTCTGCCAAGGCTGTTCATTCCCCCATATGGCATTGTCAGAAATGCAGCATTTGTTTATTAGTTGTTGATCATTGACCATCAGTACTAGTAGTAGTAGAAACAGCTGCAGTAGTAAGAATAGCAGAAGCAGCTGCAGAAATAGTACTAATAGGAGAAGCAACAGCAGTAGTAGTGAAAGCAAAAGTAGTAGTAGTAGTAATAGAAACAACTGCAGAAGTAGTAGTAGAAGCAGTTGCAGAAATAATAGTGATAGTAGTAGTAAAAAGTAGTAGGAGTAGTAGCATCAGATGCAGTAGTAATAGAAGGAGCTGCAGAAAAAATAGTAGTAGTAATAGTAATAAAAGCAGCTGCAGAAGTAGTAGTAGTAGTAGAAACAGCTGCAGAAGTAGGAATAGTAGTAGTAGGAAAAGCAACTGCAGTAGTAATTAAAGCAATACAATTGGTAGTTTTCCATGTTTTAGGGGTGGATTCCATCTTTTATCATGTTTTATGCTGCAGCCACATACACTGACTTTAGCTGAAAAACCCTTCAAGCCCTCCAGCCCACTTCGGTGTTTCTGCAGTTTGTGTCAGTGTTTGCATACATATATTACATATATATAAATATATATTTCAGCTAATACACACCAAGGGACATAACTGTTCTCTGGAGACTTTGTTCCATCTAAACTGTCATTTCACTTTTATTCTTCATCTCGTTTTTACGTGTTCAGTTCTCTCATGCCGCCTTCTGCTTGTCTTTCATTCACAGCTGTGGCAGCTGCTCAGACAATGCAGCGGCCAGCAAAAACACTGCAATTTCCTAAGAAAGTGCACTCAGTTCAGTGCTGCTATCTGTTTTTACTGAAGTCATAATGTAGTGTAATCTTATCTTGTTATCATCCTATAATTTTTTGATCATTTTGATTTTTGTTTTATTTTTACAGAACATTTGTCGAAAAGGGATTACCTCTCCAGTGCATCAATGTGTCGACAGTACACACTGAAGGGAGACGTTTTACCTCCGTTTCTGACAGCCATACACTCACTACACTGCCCTGAAGACAAATTACTAATGAGGAGAGCACATTGCAGTGATCAATCAAAAGAATCAGATTCAAGATCATTTTCTTGTTTTGATGACGCACACTTCGAGTACCCCATATTTTCCCAGACATCTTTGAAGAGACATTTTTCTAAAGGGACACAGATGGTTTCATTTGTCCATTTATCCGCGCTGAGAGCAGTGCAGATGTTCAAAAGACCTCCTGCTCCTGATGATTGCAGGTTTTGTTTACCTGTAATAAGATGGGGGAAAAAACAGCAACTAGGAAGAAAGCCAAAGGAAAAAAAGCCTCTAAAAGTGTACATTTATTTATTTTAATGTTGATGTTCATGTGTGTGTGTGTGTTTACCAGTGAGCTCAGTCACTACACATCAGCCAACAGAACAGGGGACTTGTTTAGTGCTGCCTGCTTTGTACACACTTTTTTATGTCATGTTGCTTGAAGCCACTGTGTGTGATGGTGTCACACAAACAAGTCAGTAAATAGTGCTTTATGTACGGTGATGGCTCTCTGTTTATGTTGTGCATTTTTCACAAGATGCAACAGGGTGGAAGAAGTGTATTTTTTATAAGAAAAAGCAAGTAAATTTTAAGTGATTTGGTTTACAGTTGTTTTCCATGGTGCATTTTTTAAATTTTATTGTGCATTTACAGTTGAATATTGTGTTTGTTATTCTGGCATTTACATTAAGTTTTACATATACAGTACACTACCGTTCAGAAGTTTGGGCTCACTTAGAAATGTCCTTATTTTTGAAAGAAAAGCATTTTTTTCAATGAACATAACATTACGTTAAACAGAAATCCACTCTAGACATTGTTAATGTGGTAAATGACTGTTCTAGCTGGAAACAGCTGATTTTTAATGGAATATCTCCATAGGGGTACAGAGGAACATTTCCAGCAACCATCACTCTGTGTTCTAATGCTACATTGTGTTAGCTAAAGGTGCTGAAAGGCTAATTGATGATTAGAAACTCTTGTGTCATTATGTTAGCCCATGAATAAAAGTGTGAATGTTTTCATGGAAAATGAGAAATTCCCTGAGCAACCCAAACTTTGAACAGTAGTGTATGTCAAAGAAATACTGATCATTGGGAGTAGTCCTATAGTAAGAAGATTTGTTATTTGTGAAGACAAAACACAGACAAGAAACAAAAAGAACAATTTCAGTTAATGGACCATATTTGATCTTTAATCGGGGAAAAGACATTTGCATTTGAAGCCATTTCATGGAAAAATTATTTACAAGGAGGACTCAGTCCTCATCAACATTGACAGCACATTAGTAAAAAACAAAGACACGAGGGTTAAGGATTTGAAGTACTTCTGAACCTTAAAAACACTGTTCTGATATCCAAACTATCAAGATAAATATATTTATAATATTTATATTATATTTACAGAATACTTTAATATACAACGTCCATCATGTATTCTATAAACAAATATAAATTACTTAGGCACACTTTTGTCTCAGACAATCACGGGAGTGGTTTCCAAAGGCCATCCTCTCCTGTAAGCTGACCTGAACTTTCACCAAGAAAAATATGTTTGACCTTGCATCTTTACATCATCCAGAGCGGCTACACTGCTACTAATCTCAGTACTGGTTGGCCAGCAGTTAAGGGTCATAATGTACACAACCATTTTACACAGCGGGACTCGAAGCTGGCTTGATTTACACTGCTGACAGACACAGGCACAGTCCCAAGACGACCTCTAGACTCCCTGACCTGCTCCTTTGCAAACTCCTCTTTGCAGATTCTTGTTCAAGTAGGCCTGGTGGAGCATCCACCTTATTGCTTACACCTTTTGTCTCCTGCAGGATCTCCAAAGAGGAGGGAGCAAAGACTGGAGGGAGATAGGGATGAATCTGGGATGCAGCTAAGCAAATGGGTGAAGGATTAGACAAGGATGGTGTTTATTCCCAAACCTTTTTTTTAAAATTGAAGATAGACAGTCATATAAGGTTCAGAGACAACAAATAGGAGAGCAGCTACAATATCTACAGAGAATATACAGTACAGGTGAATTATGCACGATGATATGGCCGACTAAACGCACGCAGAGGGGTGGAGGGGAAAGGTGGCCAGCCGGTGTGGCCGGGCAGGGCTTACTATACTGTCAGTCTATAAGTCCGACTCGGGCATATCCGGCATGCCGGCCATCAAGTAACCGATTCCGTAGCGGCCGTTGGGTGCGGTGTCCGCCTCAGTGCCTCTGCTGCCGCTCTGCTTGCGGTAGATGTTGTTGCCGGGCATCGGCGAGGGCACCTCGCTGGGCGACTTGCCTTGGATCAGGCTGGTGTCGTCGTCCTCTCCCGGCCGCACGGTCTCCTTGATGATGCGACCCTTCTTGTAGGACACAGTGGAGAGGCCGCTGGTGTTCTCGTCGATGATGTTGAAGTAGCGCAGGCCAAAGACCACTGGCACAGGCATGATGGCCATCACCACCAGGGAGATGCAGAACACAATGCCCCACGGAGGGAAGCGCAAGGTCTTCTCTATGGCCTGGAGGGCAGAAAGATGGCAAGACTGTAAGCATGTGATGTCTGGCAGCCGTGTTCAGTTGCCCACATTATGACATCTTATGATCATCTTACTGAAAAGATGACGGCCTAAACAACAGCCGCATTCACTCAATATTCAGCATTTGCTACATCAATAGTGCCCCGGCTCTTTCCCTTGAAGGTGAATGTTTTATTCTGTAAGTGTATTTGTATTTTTAGTATTTTCTGAAAAGCGATGGCCCAACTCAGCTAAAAAGTACTATGCTACAAAAAGTGCCAATACCGATAGTCGTTGCTGGTTCTCTGTTTCTATCAGATTTGAGCTGAACAGTTAATGAGTTTACGACTCATAAGCACTTCTGACCGAAGGCATCAGCTGTTAATGCAGTAACTACAATCTTGTATTAAGATAAGTATTGTCTGTGTAGATTCCCAGGTCATGGTAGTGCTCTATTATGTTTTAAATCTGTTAAAAAGACTGTCAAATATTGTGAACTAG